>NC_057862.1:101353929-101670358 GCF_019393635.1 Dromiciops gliroides | reverse complement strand
TCGACACATAGAAGGCACTTAAATAAATCCTTGCTTTATTATTGTTGTAAGATTCTCGATGGTGCATAAGGCTTGGTTGTTCCCTTTTCCATGAACTCCATATATCATCCCTCCTTGCTCCACTGTCTAGGCAGCCATTTAACCAGTTGCCCTGTGTTTAGCTCAGTGGTATTACTGTCACTGAAGAGAAACTATAGTCATTGTCTTCAAAGGGGGGAAGCTATTTGTTATTTCTCAAGCTCAACTCATTTTTCATTTAAAGACAGAGCAAAGTGAATCATATTTCTCTCTGAAGTCTTTATTTTCCTGTCAATAAAAATCTCGTTAACCTCCTCTATGAGTAAAGATTTAACTCTAGCAGACATGTCCCATCTTAGCCTTGTTTGTTCCTTTTTGAGCTTGTCCAGCATGCACTTTCCTCATGCAAAGCTGTTAATAGGGTCATTCTCTTAGATTAACCTCTTGTCCACTAGAGCACAGGCCATGGCTGAACATTTGTAGGGGTCACACAGGACTGACTGTCCCCAAATCTATTCTCACCATTGCTCATCCTTTCCTCCTTATCCTCATTACTTCTTCCTGTCCACCTAGAAGCTGCCCTCTTCCTCATCTGGACCAATATTCTTATCATCATCGCTCTAGAGACTATGGACCTGCCTTGGGGGAGTTACCAAAACTGCACTGGGGCTTAGCTGTCCTGATTGGTAAACAAGAGGCTGTACCACACTTCTGTCTAACCTGTACCTCTTGCCATCTGCCTGACCACCATGAGTAATTCCTCCCTTCCCACCTCCCTACACCTTGTAGTAATAATCAAATCTATATTGATACTACCCTTCTTTCTGAAAAGGCACGGCAATTAATTGATATTTGGTTTCATTCACCATTTCTATGACTCCCTAGACTAAAACTCATTTCCCTGAACATCATTGTGTTGTTTCCCCTTTTAGAATATAAGTTCATGGGGCAGCTAGATGGCACAGTGGATAAGCACTGGCCCTGGATTCAGGAGTACCTCAGTTCAAATCTGGTCTCAGACACTTACTAGCTGTGTGACCCTGGGCAAGTCACTTAACCCCAATGGCCTCACCAAAATAGAATTTAAAAAAAAATTTTTTAAAAAGAATATAAGTTCACTTAGGACAGATCTGTCTCACTTTTGTATTCTTCTTCTATGTGGCTAGCACAATACTCAAATGATTTAAAATTAATTAGTTAATGTGAAGGGATTTGTTTTTCAGGTAGGAGTTGGACTATATCAGGACTTCTTATTATTCTTTTTTTTTTTTTTTTGGCTTTGTGGGGCAATGAGGGTTAAGTGACTAGTAAGTGTCAAGTGTCTGAAGCCGGATTTGAACTCAGGTCCTCTTGAATTCAGGGCCAGTGCTTTATCCACTGCACCACCTAGCTGCCCCTATATCAGGACTTCTTAAATTTTTCTACTCGTGACCTTTTTTTGCCCAAGAGATTTTTACATGACCCCAGGTATGTAGGTATATAAAATAGGTATACATAACCTTTTACTGTTGCCAGATTTTTCACTACCCTGACATTCAGTTATGTGACCCAATATATGATCACAACCCACAGTTTAAGAAGCTAGGGTTGGGGGCAGCCAAGTGGTACAGTGGATAAAGCAGCAGTCTTGGATTCAGGAGGACCTGAGTTCAAATCTGGCCTCAGGTACTTGACGTTTACTAGACACATGACTCTAGGCAAGTCAGTCAACCCTCATTGCCCTAAAAAAAAGAAAAAGAAAAAAAAAAGAAGCTAGGGGTTAGAAGACATATGATCTTGACTAACTATGAAATTTTGATATTTTTTAGATTAGGACTTCATTGATGATTATAGAATTTTGGAGCTGAAAGAGATCCTAGAAATTATCTGGTCCAATTAATTCATTCTGTTATAGTTTGGTTTTTTTGTTTTTGTTTTTTTTTTTAGTGAGGCAATTGGGGTTAAGTGACTTGCCCAGGGTCACACAGCTAGTAAGTGTTTAAGTGTCTGAGGCCGGATTTGAACCCAGGTACTCCTGACTCCAGGGCCAATGCTTTATCCACTGCACCACCTAGCTGCCCCTTGTTATAGTTTGTTTTTAAAATTCTATTAATACCTCTTTTTTAAATACCACATACATTTTCTGATATATGCCTCTTCCACCAAAATTGAACTCCCTCTTGTAAAAAGAGAAAAATGGTCTCATCTAATGATACATGTATGACATTTTTGAAATATGTTTCATCATCTGTTTTCTGATGACCCAAGATGGATCATAGATTTATAGATTTTAATCTGGAAGTCATCATAAATATCACCTAGTTAATTGCCTCATTAATATACATATATTTATGTATGTATATTCTGTTTTTATATTGCCTACATTTCTCAATATATTCCTCATCTCTCCCTATCCCAGAGATACATCTCTCATCATAAAGAATTAAGAATAAAAACATAAAAAAGTCCAGCAAAATTAAGTCAACACATCAACCAAATAAGACATCATATGGACTATTCCCTGTCCATAGTCTTTTACCTCTTCAAAGAAGGGAGGTAAATACATACTCAAATCTATAATTTGATACCACATTTGGTTTTTATAATTTCACAATGTTCAGATTTGATTTTTTATTACTGTTGTTCTTTTTTTATATTGTTATTATGTACATTGTTTTCTTGCTTAGGCTTACTTCACTTTTATAATGTCATAAATTTTTCCTATGCTTTTCTATATTAATCATATTTATTGTTTCTTATACCACGAAAAATATTTTATAACATTAACTTACCTCACTTAGTTCAGCCATTCCCAAGTGAATGGGCTTTTACTTTGTTTCTAGTTCTTTTCAGCTATAAAACGTGCTGCCATCAGTATTTTTTCTTTTTGTATAAAGGATCCATGTCTAACATTGGCACAATGGCCAAACCTCTTATTTTTACAGTTGAGGAAACAAGTTGTTATTTGCCTACAATTACCATGGTAGGAAGTGGTAGAGCCTAGATTTGAATTGTGTTATTTAAATTATTGGGGGATTAGGCTTGGGTTTTCCCAAATATTACTAAATTATATATTAATGGCTATTCTACCATTTGGGGGCAGTAAACATTTATTATTAATTAATATCATATATTATTAAAGTGTTGACCATGTGTCTCCCTGATTTCCCCACTAGTCACAGGCTTACAGGCCTAAAAAATTGCATATCCAGTGTATTGAGCCAAGAGGGTGAGGAAAGGGTGCATGGAGAGTAAAAGAGAGTCCAGGGAAGAAGAGAGCAAGCCCCTCGTGGTCCAGTCTTTTTAGCCTCTTTTTGGTAGAGGAAGGTCACCATACATTGATCTAAGCTAATTGGTTAACATCATTCAGCTCCATTGATTGACATGACTTGGGGGGTGGTCTAGAGATCAAATTCCAATCATCTAGGTGTGCTTCTTTCCCTAGATAAACAAAAGGATCAATCTGCATTCCTTTTGTTCATGTAAAGGCTCATTCTAGGATGTTTTATGGTGAGCGCAGGAGAGCAGCTAAAACTAATGTCTGGGTTTCTCCTAGAAATCCATTATTAATAATTATTTTCTCACAGAATCCACAGCAGATTACTTTGTCACTATATCAATTTCTCATCAGCATTATTCAGAGTTTATGTGCTTTTTAGAGTTGACTTGATTTTTTACTTGCAAATATTTTTCTTTTGACTTTGTTGTTATTTAGTCATTTTCAGTCATGTCCAACTCTTCCTGAACTCTTTTGGGGTTTTCTTGCCAAAGATAATAAAGTGGTGCCATTTTGTTCTCCAGCTCATTTTATAGATGAAGAAAATGAGGTAAGCAGGGTTAATTAAATAACCCAGGATCACAGAGTAAATGTTTGAGGTCAGATTTGAACTCAGGTCTTCCTGATTCCAGGCCTAGACTCTATCCACTGTGCCACCTTGATGACTTTAATTGCTCTAAATTAGTTCATTCAACTTTTGTCATGTTTGTCATTTATTAATCATAGCCATCGTTTCACTTGACACAACAACATTCTGTTGCATTTATATGTCATAGTTCGTTAGGCAGTTAATTGATGGACACATGCTTTATTTCCAAAGAAGAATCCTGGGTCTTGGTCCAAATTTTGGACAGTTGTAATAGATAAGAAGTTGCTTCTCACATCTAGTCTAAGTGGCATTTAACCTGCATCAACACAACTGAGTGACAGTGAAGGTATGGATTCAGATGCCATTCCTCCTTCCACAATATTTTCATGGCCCTTGAGGCTACTATTGATAGAAGGTTGCCACCACTTTGTTAGCATAAATGTTGTGTTCATTGATTCCCCACCTTCTCTCCTTTTACTATAAGTACAATAGCTACTGCAGGCAATACCATTGCTCCTGTGAACAGAGGGTAAATAGAAAAATGTATTCTTCCCATCCTCAATTAGCAATATTAGTCAAGGGTTTGGTGGAGTCAAGATGAACTCATCATAATGACCAATGAAGTATAGCATGATCATGAAATAGTATGATGGAGAAGAATTCCCAATTTCAAATAACGTCTTCTGGTTCAGAAGTCTCATCACCTGGTCTACCAGGGGCTACCAGGGGTGGGGTAGGATTCTGGGGTTTTTGATGCCTTGTTTGTATGAATTTGTGGTTTCTTGGGATCCACTGCACAGCGTTTGGGTGCAGCCTCCATTTTTGCCAGTTGGTCAATGACCCTGTGAACAGTTGCCCACTGAGTATTAGAGAAGAACTGAGAGTGGAAACAATGATTTACAAAACAATGTATTCTGAATGGCTAAGTAAACCATAATAAAATTTTGTGGTCGACAAAAGGGCAGCTTGGTCATATTGATGGTGGAAGCCAGAATAAATGTTCCAGCCATAGTTGGTCTACTCTGTCTCCCCACTGAATTGAGGGTATTACCTTGTGGAATGGTGAATATATATTTTGAAATTGGTGAATAGTATAACCCAACATAAACTGGGGACCCCAATCAAAGATGATATGAAAGAGAAGAATGGAGCTAGAAAATTTGTTTCATGAAATATCTGGTGGCCTCAACTCCAATGGGAGGTTATTTACAGGGAGTAGGATGAGAAATTTCAATCATAGCAGCTATCACCCACCAAATGGCATCATATTCCTGGGGAAGGACAGTTTGTCATTTTTTCCCTTGTTTTTTAGTGCTTTTTATCTAAGTGAATAGTGTGATGTGGCCACCAAAAAACAAAAACAAAGCAAAAACAAAACAAAAACTAAAAACCGAAAACCAAACCAAAACAAACAGCTAATATGATTTGAGGCTCCCCTAAAAAAAAGGAATAAGTTAAAATTCTACTGTCTTTTGCCTCAGGGTTCTTCATCCTGAGGGCCACAATTTAGGTGAGATGTTGGAGAAAATCCAGAGGAGAAAACAGAGGCAGTAAAAGGTCTTAGAAGCATTAGCTGAGACAACTGTTTTCATGAATTAGGAGTGTTGGTGAAATGACTGTTTGACATGATCTGTCTTGCTACAAACTTTGAGTAGCATTTGATCCTCTCCCCTTTCTCCCTCTTTCCTTCTCCAGACCTTGCTCTGATGTTTCAGGCATTCTCCCTCCTTGCTTGGCTTGCTTGGGAGATACAGGAGATTTAAGTACAAGTATTATCTATTCATCACCTAACTGCTCTGAGCTTGTTTACAGACTATTAAATGGGAATAATAATACTAACATTTGCTTTTTTTCCCTCAGGATTTTTATAAGGAAAGCAGTTAAAAATTCTAAAACATCCTATAGATACAAGTTTTTAATTGTCCTTATTATTGTTCTAATGTCCTTTTTCTTGGCTAAGAAGTCTGCTATCTTTGTACTCCAAGAATTCTTGTTAATTCTTTCCTTCCTTCCCTACCATATTTCAGCTTCCCTTTAAAAAGGCAATTCTAGGAGGTCCCCATACATAATGATGATCTATGTGGTTATAATTATTTTTTTCAGGTTCTGCCGCTTGCAGAAGAAGAAACTAGAGAATGCAAAATTCATGGAAATTTTTAAGGCTAAAATTTTATGCCTTGTCAAGACCAGGTAAATAAATTTCATCAGGCTTAAATAGAAGAAAAAACAGTTGAGGACAAATCACTGAAAGACAATATTCTGATTTCACACTGGTCTAAAATCTTGGCGATCTCATGGGAAGAGTCTGTCTTCAAAATACTAAAGCAGGGCAGATAAACAATAAGCATTCTACTAAAACCTGAGGATAAAGACTGTGTTAGTTTAATTATTGCTTAAAAACAGATAAAGTGGTAAAGCTACTAAGTGATATTTAGAAGGTTTGTTCTTTAATTCTTGGGTTAAGTAGGTTTTCCTATTTGAAAATAATGCTTAGAGATATTGGTTATATTTTAATAATTAGTGCTGCTTTTATTTTTTATTTTTTGGAAGATGCAGTCTAAACTCTTATTTTGGTCATAGTTTTCAGGTAGTCCAATGATTTTCAAATTATCTCTCCTGGTTCTATTTTCCACATCAGCTTTTTTTCCAAGGAGATATTTCATATTGCCCTCTAGTTTTTATTTATTTGGATTGCTTTACTGTGTCTTGGTTTCTCATAAAGTCCTTAGCTTCTATTTCTTCAATCCTAATTCGTAGGCAATAATTTTCTTCAGAGAGCTTTTGTATCTCCTTTTCCATTTGGCTTTTTAAGCAGTTGACTTTTTTCTCATGACTCTCCTGCATCGCTCCCATTTTGCTTTCAATTCTTTCCTCCACCTCTCTAAATATTCCTTCTATCTCTCCTACTTTCTCTTTGAAGTCCCTTTTGAGCACTTCCATGGCCTGAGACCAATTCATATTTTTCTTGGAAACTTTGGATGTAGGGGCCCTTCATTGCTATCCTCTTCTGAGGGTGTACCTCGATCTTCCTTGTCACTAAAGAAACCTTCAATAATTCTCACTTTCTTTGCTTGTTCATCTTGTCATCTTTTACTTGACTTTTAGCTCCCTCTTACAGTGGGGCCCTATGAGTTATACTTTTAACTTAAAAATGAATAAATTAATTCCAGGGATAACACAAAGATGTATGACTGTATGTACATATGTAATTATGTTAAAAATATATCCATAGATTAGGAAAATGTATACATACTTGCATACATGCATTCATACATACACATAATTATAGTTATGTTAGGGAAAAGGGGAAGAATACATAGATAATGATGATTCATTAAAGTTTCCTTATTTTTTCCATATGAACCATGTAGCAGATTAGCCTAACACATTAAAATTTCTCTGTGGTGACAGTTATCTATTTGAATGGATATGCAAATAGTCGGACATTCCAGAGAACAATAGAAGCACAAACCAAGCAGGTTTCTCCTGAACCTTCAAAGTCTGATATCTTGCCTCTCCAACATTCCTGAAACAACTTGATGGTTACATGGACCTTCCTTATGTACAAAGATTCCCTGAGACTTCCTATCACCTTGTTTACTTTCAAGGAGTAAGCTATCAAGTTGATTTGCATTGTGTAAATGGAATTATGAGTGTCTTTTTGCAAAACCAGGAAGCAGGGAGTTAATCAATCTGGACCTGATTTATCAATAAAGTCTTAAAATTTAATTGTCCAGAGGGCAGCTAGGTGGCAAAGTGGATAAAGCACTGGCCTTGGATTCAGGAGGACCTGAGTTCAAATCCAGATTCAGATACTTGACCTTTACTAGCTGTGTGACCCTGGCCAAGTCATGTAACCCTCATTGCTCCACAAAAAATAAAATAAAATCAAACAAACAAAAACAAAACAAAACAAAAAATCTTAATTGTCCAGGGACTTCACAACGTCCTCTGTCCCCCTTCAACTGCTTAAATGGTCTTCTTCCACAAGACTTGGTAGAAGCTCTTGAGAGGTTTCCAATGCAATAGATGTAACAGGTTGATGAGAAAATTTTAATAAGTGGTGCTTGTCTTATAACTGTGATTCACTCTGTTTCAGTTTTATGTGTGTGTGTGTATGTGGGGGGGCAGGTTTCTGTTTTTGACAATAGATAGTACAACCTCTCATAGTGACTGGGGCAATGATTATTGACTATGAAAACAAGTCCCATGTTTTATTTCACTTTGTTTTCTGCCAAGGAAAATGATCTTTGGATTGGAAAGAACTGAATACAAAATGGCTATGAGTGGCTTAAAATGCTAGAAAACTGAAAACACTAAAAGATAATTTAAACTGCCCCCAATGTGTTCAAATTGTCAGACTGAGAAAAATTACAATTCAGACTATTCAAAGAAATATTCATTTTAGTTCAATGAATATTTATTGTACACCCCACTATGTTCCAGGCACTGTGCTAAGTTCTGGGATAAGAAAAGAGACCAAAAGACAGTCCCCTCCCCTCAAGGAGCTTACAATATAATGGGAGAAGGACAACATGCAAACAATTACAAAGCAAGTTATATACAGGATAAATAGGAATGAATCAATAGAGGGAAGGCATTGAGATTGAGAGGGTTTGGGAAATTTTCCTGTAGAAGGTGAGATTTTAGTTGAATCTTAAAGGTATTATGGGAGGTCATCATTAGAGTAGAGGAGGGAGAGGATTCCAAGAATTGAGGATAGCCAGAGAGGATGCCAGAAGTCAAGATATGGAGTGTCTTGTTCATGGAACATCCAGGGGGACAGTGTTACTAGATTGAAGAGTATGTGTTTGGGAGTAAGGAATGAGAAGACTTGAAAGGTGGGGGAGCTTTCTTATGAAGGGCTTTAAATGCCAAGTGGAATGTTCTGTATTTGATCCTGTAGGCAATAGGGAGCCACAGGAGTTTATTGAGTAGAATGGTGGCATGATTGATAAGCCACAGAATTATTTTTTAAGTTCATGAATAATAGGAATAGGAAGAGTAGGACTGGGACACCTCTGCTTCCCCTGGAAGCCCCATCCTTTTAAAAACAAACCTCACTTTATCATAGACCTCTTCTTCTTGTTCTCTTTCAACTTCTTGTACTTATGGAAATCTGGTTCTCCATGGAAGACACTGTATCCCTGGCTCTTTCTCCAACACAGAGTACTTTTCAATACACTGGAAAATCAGGTATTTGCATATCTCTTGCATTTTTTCACTGCCATTTCCAGACCCTCCTTTGGATGCCATCATTTAACACCTTTTCCTCTCATGTACATGTCACTGGTCTATGTCATACCATCAAAATCTTGGTTTTAATCACTAATAATTATTTTTCTACTTCAACTCCTGTCCTCATTCTTGGTGGCTTCAGTATTTATATGGATGTTAAACTGCCATGTCCTATATCTTTATTTCACCTCAGCCATCCACAAGGATGATTATGTCCTTGATCTTAAAATCACTAAATCTATTATCTGGAACTCTGGAATTCTTCTCTGATTTAATTATAATCCTTTTATTTCTGCTTCTGCCTTACTCCTCTTAAACTTAAATAGAACCCTCATCTAAACCCCAATACCTCAATCCCTCCATTTCCCCCATGCATTACTTTATTCTGGTATCACTTTTCTCTCTTCACCACCCTAACTGTATAGTTAAACCAACCTTAACTACCTTGCCTTTTTGAAATTGAAAGAATTCACCAATCACCTCCTGAAAGAGATCCCAAAAAGGAAAACTCCCAGGAGTATTATAGCCAAATTCCAGAGCTCCCAGGTCAAGGAGAAAATATTGCAAGCTGAACAAAAGAAAGAATTCAAGTACTGTGGAACCCCAGTCAGAATTGCCCAAGATCTAGCTGCTTCTACATTAAAGGATTGAAGGGCATAGATATGATATTCCAGAGGGCAAAGAATTGGGGATTACCAACAAGAATCACGTATCCAGCAAAACAGGAAAAAAAATGGGAATTCAATGAAAAAGAGGACTTTTAGGTATTCATGATGAAAAGACCTGAACTGAATAGAAAACTTGACTTTCAAATACAAGACCCTAGAGAACCATAAAAAGTTGGACTTAGGTGACATTACTGGGGTTGTGAAATGGGTGGGTGTCTTGTGTCTGAGTCAGGATTGGGGCTGAACTCCTCTTGGGTCCAGGGTGGATGTTTTATCCACTGCGTCACCAAGCTACCCCATGATGATATTTTTGGGGTAAATTGAAGGGTGAGAGGAATGCCCTGGGGGGGGGAGAGGGGCTGAGTTAGCATGGGGTGAAATCCCATATGAAAGAAACAGGAAAGGGTTCATGGAGTGGGGGAAGAGATGGGGGAGGAGCAGGGCAGTAAATGAATTTTACACTCATCAAAATAGGCTCAAAAACCTTAATGTCACCAGAGTTGCCTCAAGGAGGGATTAACACACAAATAGTTGGGTGGAGTAATCTGTTTCAACTAGGCAGTAAATAAGTCTAACACATCAGAATGGCTCAAAGACCTTAATATCATCAGAATTGGCTCAAGAGCAAGTAACATATGCACTAAATTGGGTAGAGTAATTTATCTAACCCTGCAGGAAAATAGGAGGGGAAGGGGATAAAGAGAGAGGGGCAAAAGAAGGGAGGGCAGATTGGGGGAGGGGACAGTCAGAAGCAAACCACTTTTGAAAGTGAGTAAGGATGAAAGAAGATAGATAATAGAGTAAATATCATGGGAAGGGAATAGGATGGAGTGAAACAATTAACAATAGTAATTGTGACAAATGAGAAAAGGTGTGGGGGGAAATTGTACAAAAATATTTATAGCAACTCTTTGTGATGGCTAAGAATCTGAAATCAAAGGAATGTCCATCAATTGGGGAATGACTGAAGAAGATGTGGTATATGATTGTGATGGAGTGTTATTGTGCTATGAGAAGTGACAGGCAGGATGATTCCAGAGAAACCTGGAGAGACTCATATGAACTGATGTATAGTGAAGTGAGCAGAACTTGGAGGACTCTGTGCACAGTGACAGCAGTATTACTCTATGAGCAATTGTGAATGACTTGACTACTCTCAGCAAGCACTGATCCAAGACAATCCCAAGGGACCTAATGATGAAACATGCTATCCACTCCCATAGAAAGAACTAATATCGATTATTGATTGAACACAGACTAAAAAAAAGAGCACCTGTAGATTGTACATATATAACCTATGTCAGATTGGTTGCTATGTCAGATTGGTTTTGTGGAGGGGGTAGGAAAGGGAGAGATGGAGAAAAATTTGGAATTCTAAATCTTATGAAAATGACATGTTGAAAACTACCTTTACATGTAACTGGAAAAAATAAATTAAATGGAAGTAAAACACATAAGAAAAAATACTAATTTCAAGAAGAAATTATCCTGTCTTCTTATGGTTTGTATGTAGTTATTTGCAATATCCTTCTGGATGACTGTTCTGCCTCCCTTGTTGTCTCATTAGATTGGAAGCTCCCTGAGAGTAGAGGCCTATTTGTTTGCTTTTTGCCTTCTTTTTTCAGATCCACAGCACGTAGCACAATGCCTGGCACATAGTAGATGCTTAACAAATGCTTATTCACTTGAACATTGTGTGATAATATATATTTTCTTGATTGACTCTATTCCTATTCCCTCACAATATAGTGACTGTTTAAGACCTATCTTTAGTCATTAAATCTGATATTACTTTTGTAATCATCTAATCTCTCTCTTTCCCTATCAGATGACATTATGGTCCTACTTTGATAAGCATATGAAGGCACTTTAGCATGTTAACAGCTCCTCTTCCATTCACACTAAAAACTACATAATTTCCATTCTCTCTACCTTTGCTACATGTTCTGATAACCCATTGCCTTTCATCCAAGGCCAACTTTGTACCCTTGATTCCATCTCATATCATTTGTACTCTAGCTGCTCATCCTACAGTAATTCATAAATTCCTCTCAATTTCATTATTTATCTTGTGATAAAATAATCGGATTTGGCAGATAATCAAAGGCCCATCTAGAGATTAATTTAAACTGATTGAATTGAGTGATTGCTTGCTGATTAGCCTACTTAAGCTATTAGATTTTAACCACACCTGGCTGGCCCTTAAGAAGGTAGTGTTCTCAGAAGTCTAAGCACTTTGAACTCAATTCGAGACCACCTTCAAAGTCCAGTGAACCAATGGATTTGAATGACACTAACCAATCAGCTTGAAGCAGTGTATAAGAACCACTTTGCTCTGGACATAAAAATGCTTCCATATCAGTTTGCTGTGCAGATCATGGTTGAAGCAGGCTTGTGGAAGAGGACTTGAGGAAGAACCTGACCCAGCTGGAACTCAGCTAGATAGGCTTGTCTAACTTTCTGAATTCACACGAATACCTTGTGTGCTTTAATAAATGTTTAATGCCCAAAGAGCTGGTGCTAAAGCTTCTAATTTAAGGCAACAATACATTAGATTTTTAGACAACACATTTAGATTTTAAACATCACAATCTATTAGATCCTTTCATGTGGCTAACAACTATGACAAGGTCCCCTATTTCAAAATATTCTTCCCTTAATGCTCCCATCTCCTTACTCTGCAATACCTATATCTTTTTCTCCCATTCATAGAAGGTTTTTGCAACTCATTTCCTTACTTCTATTCACTTGTTTCTCAATTTTTTGCAATCTAGCATCTGATCACTAATTTACCTAAGCTGTTCTCTCCCATTTGCTAATTGTGCTTATCTCTCTTTACCTGTTTGAGGCTTTTGACACTGTTGCCAGCTCCTCCTTCTCCTATTTACTCTCTTCTTCCTGCCCATTCAACACCCACATCCATCTCCTGGACTTAGTATCCCCTAAGGTTCCACCCTGGCCCTGCATCTCTTCTCTCAGTGTTCTCACTCCATGTCAAATGGCATGATGTGAACCCTTGTCATGCCAGGAATGTCTAAGACACAACCCAAAGGAAGAGGATTAGTCAAAAATACCTATAAACTGAAGCCAAAAAAAATTCAAGCTTGGCCACAATGTCAACTGGAATTGCTAGAGGCAATGGAAGAAGAGTATTCTTTTAATTAAAGAGTTATCATTGTACAGTGAAATGAGAGTGTCAGAAGAAAGAATTGTAAAAGAAAGAGAGCTTTGGGGAGAAAGACTTAGAAGGAGAAAAAAAACAAGCTTAACACATGAGGTACAAAATCTTACCCAAGTAAGGAAAATTGGAAAGGACAAAAGAGAAGTTATGGTGTAATGATACAAGAAATATTAAAGTGAAATGATTGAAAAAATAGAATAAAAATATAAAGTATCTCATATCAAATGCATATCTAACTCACTTTCTATGCATTGACCAGACCTTTGAGTTAAGTATTCCATGTAATTTCCCCCTAGATCACTGCCATTGTCATGGCAGATGGGCTTGCCTAGTTCAATGAAAACTGTCATCTTTGCCATGCAGTGTTAACCAAGATGGATAGGTCATAGTGAAGATTTCTGACAAAAAGTGATCCACTGGAGAAGGAAATGGTCACCACTCCAGTATCTTTGCAAGAAAACAGTACTAAAATATTAAAAAGAGAAAACCGAAGATACCCCTCAGGTCAGAAAGTATCCAAAATGCAGTGATAGCCATGATGGGTGTGGTTATTGACCTAGAGCCAAATATCCTGGAGAATGAAGTCTAGTAGGGCTTAGAAAACTTTCTAACAATAAGGCTAGTGGAAGTGACAGAATTGCAGCTGATATATTTAAAACCCTAAAGATGATGGTGTTAATACAATATACTTATGTGCTAGCAATATTGGAAAACACAACAGTGCCCATTGGGTCGGAAATCTGTTTATGTCACAATCCTACGAAGGGGGAATGTCAAGGAATGTTCAAATTCCCAAACAATTGTGCTCATTTCACACACAATAGATCACAACAAAATGTGGCAAGTCCTCAAAAAGATCAGACCATCTTCCTTGTCTCCTGAGGACCTATATGTGGGCCAAGAAGCAAAGTTAGAATCAAACATGGATAAGCTGATTGATTTAGGATTGGAAAAGGAGTATGACAAGACTATATATTGTCACCATATTTATTTAATTTATATTCTGATTTCTTCATATGAAATTCAGACTGGATGAATCAAAAGCTGGAATCAAAGTTACCAGGAGAATATCCACAATCTCAGCGACATACAGAGTGATATAACTCTGATTGTAGAAAGTGAAGAAGAATTAAAATGCCCCTTGATTGAGGGTGAAAGAGAAGCATGTAAAAGCTGCTTAAAACTTAAGATAAAAGGGGCAGCTAGGTGGCGCAGTGGATAGAGCACCGGGCCCTGGAGTCAGGAGTACCTGAGCTCAAATCTGGCCTCAGACACTTAATGCTTATTAGCTGTGTGACCCTGGGCAAGTCACTTAACACCAATTGCCTCACTAAAAAACCAAACCAAAACCAAAAACAAAAAACTTAAGATAAAAATTAGACAATGTTCCCCATTCTTCTCTCCCTTTCCCCTTTTCTCAGTGCATGCCACCTCTACCCAAACATAATCACTTATACCCATACCTTCTATCTATGGCAGACTCCTTCTAACGCCTACGTTTCTGTGGGGGCATAAGGGTTAAGTGACTTACTCAGGGTCACATAACTAGTAAGTGTCAAGATCTGAGGCCAGAATTGAACTCAGGTCCTCCTGATCCAGGGCCGGTGCTTTATCTACCATGCGACCTAGTTGCTCCAACTGCCCTACTTTCTGATTAAAGTTCTTGGGCATTACATTTATAATCTTTCCATGTAAAAATGTAAATAGTTTAACTTTATTAAGTTCCTTATGAATTTCTCTTTCATATTTACATTTTAAGCCTCTTTTGAGACATTTGAATTCAATTTTCTATTCGACTCTAGTCTTTTCATCAGGAATACTTGAAAGCCCTCTATTTCATTAAATATCCACCCACCCCCCCTAAGAATATACTCAGTTTTGCTAGGTAGGTTATTGTTTGTAAAGGATCCTAAATCCTTTGCTTTCTAGGATATCATATCCCAAATCCTTCACTTCTTTAAAGTGGAAGCAGCTAAATTTTCTGACCTTCTAATTTGTGTTGGGCTTGAAAAATATCTCACCTTGACCCTTTATTGCCTATGCTGCTCCAGAATTTGATTTGATGCATTGTTTTAAAGTTGTTTGAAGGGGAAAGCTAAGACAACTCATCTGAGTTGTTGTCTCTACTCTCCTATCTTGACTCAGCGTCTTCCTTCCACATTAGATTGTGAAGTCCTTGAGGATAGGAACCCTCTTTTTTCCTTTCTTTGTATCCCCAGCACTTAGGACATAGTAACATAGTATTTTTTAAGGTGCCAAAGTGTAATGTCTCCTAGTCATCTCTAATTTGTCATCATCTATGCCCCTAGTTTGTCATACCAGAATTTTCATGACAAATCATTTTACACCCACGCAGTAATTCAGGTATAAACATGTCTAGGACTTCTACATCCAAGGAACTCCCATTAACTTTAATTATAAACATATAGGTTTCAAAAGCCAAAGCTGGCTGTATAGCATGGAACCAAACTCCAGAATCTCATTTAAAGAGAACACGTTTCAGTGTTCCTCTTGCAACATCTTCCTCTGTTAACAGATTATGAACTTCTATAGCCTGAATTTTTGAGGTAGATATAGGGTTTTCTTATAACGCTCAGCTGGGAAAGTAGCAAGTTATTGAGACCTGCCTGCACAATATATGATCTTCATTTTTCCAAAGAAGACTATCAGTTGGTTATGTCTATTTTTCCAAAGGGAATGAGAATAGAGTTCAATTACTGTCCAGGAAATCTTTTTTATTCTCCCCCACCTCAGAGTATTCTTGGCTTTCAGAGAAGTTAAAAGACTCTTTTAATAGGCTCTATATTGTCTATGTTACCTATAGGACTTGAATTAGATATGGGCTATGCTTTTCCCTCCTAACTTGCATGCAGTAAATGTTTAGCAAATATCTATTGTAATGAATTTGCATCAAAGTCACTTTTGATATCTACTTCCACTCCTTATTGGCACAATCTCTTTCTAGAACAAGGTAATAGAAGGAACATTTCTATGGGACATGCAGTATCTCATTTTATAGATAAAGGAACACAGCCTTCAGGAGGTAAAGATGATATGACACAGATTTTGACAGTTGAAATTTGATCAAGGGTTCTCAATTTATGGCCCAATGCTATTTCTTTTTTTTATAGGTTTCTAATTATTTTAAAGTATCATTGATGTCTTTTTCTACTTACATTGCTATATAATTTATAGATATTTTGGGGGTGAGGCAATTGGGGGTAAGTGACTTGCCCACGATCAACACTAGTAAGTGTTAAGTGTCTGAGCTAGATTTGAACTCAAGTCCTTCTGACTCCAGGGCTAGTGGTTCTACCACTGCACCACCTAGTTGCCCCAAGAGGTATCTTCTAGATGAGTTTCTTACAATGAAACAATGAGTTAAATAAAACCACCTACATATTGACCGTATCTGACTATTTTTTTTTAACTTTTCCACACCCAAAGTCCTCCACCTATCCAACAGGAGAATTGGCATTTCTTCATCTCATCTTGCAGACCAAGATTGGCTTATAATGACATAGTGTTTAATTTCTTTTTATTGTTCTTTTCATTTTCATTCTTGTAGTCATTGCAAATTTTGTTTTCCTGGTTTTTCTTATTTTCATCTGCATCAATTCATACAAGCCTTCCCAGGTTTCTCTGAATTGTCTTACTTTTTATTTGTTATAGTACAATAGTATCCAATTTAATGTTATATTCCAAGATTTCTTTAGCTATTCTCATTGGTGTGGCACTTACTTTGCTTTTCTTTGCTCCCACCAAAAAGTACAACCTATAAATGTTTTGGTATACATGTGGTACAATGCTTTTGCTACTATGCCCTGATTCTCCTGAAAGATACAAATGTGGGTCCCATCTGATCCAAAATCTGACTATTTGTAAAGTATCACTTTAAAATCATGGAAACAAAACAAAATAAAACACCAACCACAACAGTCTTAGATTCAGAGTAACCTCAAAGGATATCAAGTTTTGACTCTGTGTGTGAAAGTAATCTTCTCTATAATATCCCTGACAGATCTTGCTCTAGTTTCTGTCTGAAAATTCTAGTTGTGGGGAACATACTACTTTGCAAGGGAGTTCAATTCTAATTATGTATCAACTTAGAAAAGCCTTCTTATAATAAACCTTAAATTGTCCTTCTATCACTTCCACCACTATTACTAGTCTTGTTATCTGGAACTATACAGGAAAAAAAATTATACTCTCTTAGAAATGACAAACTTTCATATATTTGAATATAGTTATGTACTCTACCTCATTTTTTCTCTCTTCTCCAGGCTAAATACCTTCAGTCATCATGTTACATGTCTTCAGTAACCCCCTTATGATCATAAATGTCCTTCCCAGTTTGTTACCCCTTCCAAAATGCTTTACCCTAATAATAAAATAGGGCATTATATCTTACTGACTCAGCATACCAAATATGACTTCCTATCAGATATGGACTTCTAGGGTCTTTGGACCACTGGCATAGTCCCACCAAAGACATTGAAGAATAGCTCAGAAAGTTTTCTCAGGACATATCTTGTTGCTGATCTTATGACAAAGAATCATCATCACTCAAATTCATCAGTACATTCTGTACCTATAACCTCAGAGAGCTTTCAGGCTAATCCAACATACACAACTTCACAGGAATATGCACAACACAGGAGGATATAAGGAAATATTTCCAGATCTATCATATAGTAGGAGATTCAAAGTGAGATCAATGAAAAGTGCAAGAGAAGAATTTCTGGGTGATTAATAAACATTTATTAATTAGGGTAGCAATAATCAATAAATTGAGGTCATTGATTTCTCTTGGTAACAAAGACAAGCCATAGATCTCACTGAATGCTTTAAATACCTTTAGAGAAGTGGGAGTTGCTGACAGGTGGAGATTAACCCTGACTGGATGAACAATTAATGAGGGGGTGGACATATTAAAGAGGAGGTTCTCCCAAAGTCTTCAGTTCCTCCTGTTGAGTAGTTGACTTGATCATGAGACTCAGCTACCTTCAGCTATCTGGACAAAATAATCCATCTCCACCCAGACCACTTAAATTGACACATGTGTCAGCATTACCTAAATTGGATTTTCTGTACCCTTTAACCAGAAATAAGGTCTTCCATTTGGGTGCCCCACCCTAAGATAGAGGAAATTTCCTAGAGGGTTAGGCCAATTTTATCAGCCCTGTCCTTCAGAGACTGATTGACCTAGAAGGACTAGTCTTTAAATGAGTAAGGAAAAAGAGAAAACACTGGATTCTAATATTAATAATTGGTTATTAATAAAAAAATAATAATTTATTTCAACAGTTTTTCCATGAACAGCTCCCACCTGCTTTTTTTGTCTTCCGATAAGACAATCAGCTGTGCAGCCCAATATAATGGACTATTTAAGAATACAGGCCTAGGTAGCCCCAAAGAGACAGCAATATCAATTATAGAATTAGAATTGAGAGGTACTTCTGATTCCTCTCTACTTTAACCTATAATTCTCTCTGCAACATAGCTAGCAAGTCATCATTCAGGTTTATTTTAGTTCATCTTATGATCCTTGTTATTATTCCTTTGGGTATTTTTTGGAGGTGGAACTTGTGTTTTTGTTTTTTACTTTTGTAGAGTGGCTTGATGGGGAGGGGATATATTTGAGCTGCTTTCATAGTACAGTGACTTTGATGTAACATCTGTATTGACTTTTTATGGAGTTAATTCAATTCGGTTGTGGACAGGGACAAGCTCGTGAGACCCATTTTACCTTTGCCAGCTCTTATGATTAATCAGTTTTTTTCTCCTTATAGCTAGCTGGAAATTGGCTTCTTTGCAACTTCAGCACACATTATTCTTCCTCTCAACGGAGACCAAACAAGAAAAACCTGACATAGTTTTTCCACAAAAAAGTCCTTTAAAATACTTTACATCCATCTGTCCTCCTCTACTCTTTTCTTGGGAGAAACAACACCAGTTTCCTTTAGCAATCTCATAAGCTACCGAGTATAACAGCAATCACCTCCCTAGTTCTCATTATGGTAGTGGTCAACATTTGCCACAATCTAGTCCCCATGGGCATGTTGCTCTACTTTTTCACAATGTAGTCAAACAGAATTCAGTGGTCCCCAAACTCACTCATAACATTCTTATCCATCATTACTTCTTTCCCATTGGTCTGGGCAGAGGCTCTATCAAGGGACACTTCATCCTTTAGTGATTGCAGTGACTGTGTTGAGGGATGGTGATAGCTGAGCAAATTTGGGAGGCACCACAGGTATGAAGTCTTTCTCCTGACCTTAGGAAAGAATCACCATATTTACCATCTTCCTCCTCCTTGTCATTCATAAGTCTGGAAATTATTTCCAAATTTTTTCAAGCAGCAACAGCCCCACTAAAGAAGTACAGTGATGGTCTTAATGACGTCAAATCAAAGACTTCTCTTTAACATACCAACATAGAAACTTTAAAAATATCCAGAGTTACTATGTAAGTTGTCATCTGTGAAAGTAAGTACTTTGGGAACAGTGAGAAAAACTGTATTTGGAATGAGGATGATTCACACAAAATCTGCCTTCCGTCTGACAAGTAGGAGGTTGTGCCCAGGCCAGTGTGTGTGTGTGTGTGTGTTTGTGTGGTGTGTGTGTGTGTATGTGGCAAGGGGGGCGGGTGGAGCAGGGAGGGATTGTTTAAGATCAGCAGAGACTTCCTGTTCTAATCTACTACATACATAGGCACTGAGAAATGGAAGGGTTGGAGATAGAGAAGACTCGAGTTTGTTTCTAATTCACAGATTACACAACTAGGAGGGTCCTCATTCTGAGCTTTTTTTTTTCTCTTGTTGTGCTTTTAAGTGAAGTCCATTTAGCAAGTAGTTAAGCCTTGCCAGCTGAGCTTTACAAAGGCACATTGGCACACACAAACAAAATCTTGCCGATTCAGTCTCTCAGACTTGAGTAGACCTTTTCTCATGTCCTACCTGATATTTAAGGAAACAAATGAACAATAATTAAAAGAAAGGGGAGAAGTTTATAACATGAAAAAATGAACCCTCTCCCATGCATCCACCCACTTATTCCTTCATTCATCGATACATCCATTCAATTATCCATTTACTTATCCATTCATTTAATGAACAATTAAGTGCTTACTATGAGTCAAAGCACAGTCAGGTGCTATGAGAAGTTCAAGATAAATAAAACATTCTTTCTGCCATCAAAGACTTTGTAATATAACAGGGAGATTGGGGTGAGATATTAAAATGTATATGATAAGTAGATGCCATGCTAGCAGAAAAAGATAAAAGAGAAGCAAGTGCTATGTGAAGATGAAGAAGAGAAAGATCATTTCTTATCAGGAGTGTCAGGGAAGCTTTTATGGAGGAGGTGCCATTTGAGGTAGGGCTTGATGGATGAATATTTCAAAAGTAGACATAATGGGTAGAGGTATTATCTCCCGTCTTTCTGGAATAGCTGGAATTGTACAAATGATAGTGAGCAGTCCATATAATGAATGAATAAAATAATCAACAATCTCTCAACTATGTGATTGTATGTTAAATGCTGGGGATTCAAACTACAAATCAGACAATAAAGGGCAAGGAGCCAACACTTTCAGATGCAACTAAGTGACATTAAAAAACACAGCTATATTTCTTATTGACCACTTTGCACCCTAAAACATTGAAAGAAGAATATTTGTATAGGCAAAAGATGCCAGTAATTGGTTAAGTTAAAAAAGTAAATAAGGCATATTATTGGCTCTGAAGTAAATTGACATTATTGGGACAAACACAGTGTTATTAGATTGGAATTCAAAAGGCAGTTCCTGGTGTTAGGGAAAACCAAAGTCCAAACAGATGTGTGGGATTCTGTGGGCCATATCTGAGCTGATAAAAGGCAGCAAGGGAATTGTGAGTAGATGATTGGTAGAGTTAGTCCTTTCAAGGAGTAAAGTGTAATTGTCCAGGACTGTGGATGTTTGAATGGCTTTGACAGGAAAGAACTTTGACATTATTGATGTAAATGTGGCGCTGGTGGGTTGCTTAAGGTTAGGAATTCTGAGCTGATGTAAGCTATGTTGATATGAACTAAGTTGATGGCATGTCTACAACTTTAAGTTCAGCACCAATATGGTAAGCCTCTAAGAGTGGGGGTCACCAGGCTACCTATCAAGAGGTGAAACATCCCATATCAGAAATGGATTAAGTCCAAGCTTCTTACCAACAATGGGATTGGGCCCATGAGAAGCTGCTAGGCTTCATTTGGCCTGGGCAAAATAGGAAGACAATCCAAAAAAATGTGGCCACGGAAAGGTTTATTTTCGGGGGTTATCTAAGTGAAGAAAAGAATACACCAAACCCAAACATATACCTTTATAGCTACAGTTTTGAATTAGGTTTCTAGAATTCCTAATCTCATTTACATATATAGGTGGTAGATCAGTTAATAAAGAACAAAGACATCTAGGGCAGTATTAAGCCCGACATGTAATTGTATGTAGGTTCCCTTCACGTGGGGATGAAGTTTCAGGGAATATTGGTTTGGTTCTCAAATCTCCACACATGCACACAAGAAGAGATCACTGCAATCAGTGGTGTACTGAGTTGAATATTAAATTTTTAGCGTGAGCACTTGTACTTTGGAAATTGGTAAATGCAGCAAATTTTATTTATTGTTTTTTGATTGTCTAGACTTAAGAAGGTGACAGAAAATGTTAACATGACAGAGAAAGTGTTAATAATTGCAGATGAAAATTAGTTGGTTGTTAAAGTAATGGAGTAGACTTATGAAATCAGCAAGAAAGAGATAGGGAAGGTCAGAGACAGACAGAGAGACAGAGAGAAATAGACAGAAAGACAGTCAGAGACAGAGAGACAGAGACAGAGAAATGGAGAGATAGATATTGAGACAGAAAGAGACGTGACAGAGACAGATAGCTGGCTTATAAGGAATAGTTCCCATATTTAGAAAATAAATCACAGTGTGAGAAAGAAAAAGATTGCCAAAGGAAAGGAAGTATTAGGAAATATCATTATCCACTATCTGTTTTCATTATCAAAATAATACCACAGCTTTGCACGATTCCTAGAATCCTTAGGGTATTCTCTTGCCACTAGAGGTTTTTTTTTTACATGTTTAGAACCAATTTAATGGAAATATTGCCCATGAGAACTAAAATATTTTTCTTACAAAATGTTCCCATTCAATAAGATGCCATGATTTTTCCCCCATATGCTGCTTCATAAACCTAAAGAGCTTGTAGTCAATGCACTTTAGTTTAAATCTGAGTTGTTCACCATTGATCACCAGATGGGTAGGGGTATATTTAAACTAGCCATGAAATAATTTTTTCTCAGATTTCCCAAGCTTGAAAGGTAACTGTCAGTTACCTAAACAATGAGTGGTCCTCCATACTATTAAGTGGAATCAAAGTGAAAACACTGATAATAGCACTAGTAAGATAGGCTATGACTCATGGGAATTATATTTATGGATATTTCTCACATTCAAGGAAAACTTGCATTTGCATTTAAAAGAGTTTCTAAGTTACACAATTCCCTTGTATGCAAAATTCACCCAAGAGCTCTCTAATCTATTTAATATTTCATGTGTATGTGAGAATAATGTCAACATTACTAATGGGTTTCTGCTTAATTTCTTGATACAATTTATCACCTGATAAACTCCCAGGAAGAAGTTCAGATAATTGGAAATAACCTCACTAGAAGAGACAGCTTAGCTCCAGTGGGAAAAATTATTCCAATTTGGACAGAGCAGGAATAACAAATGTCTGACCCAGGATGGATTGGCAGGGAAATTATGGACTCAAATTAAATGACAATCCTCAACACAAACTGGACTCACCATCTCAGTGCTCTGTATAATAACGCCACCTCAGAATCTGACTGGAAGAGACACTTGATGCAAATTACAACATTCCTTCTGAATGGACTGTTCTCTGCCTGCTGGGTTTTTCCTTGAATATAGTACACTAGACTAGAATTATGCTGATCTTAGCTCACACACCTCCCCTCTAAGATGTGCTCTTATCTCACAAATGACCCACATAACAACCAGATTGAAAGGCAATTAGGAGAAATAAACTGACTCCAGAAATTGGTAAAATGGACCAGAGCGGAAAAAAAAATCCCAATTGTTCTTGTATTTGGAAAGGAAAGAGTATGAAGAAAAGAAGGAAACCCCAAACCAGAGATTTTTTCACATTACTCCTGTCTGCTACTTCTTTAAAAGTAGTGAGATCTGGGATATTACAGCTTATAAAGGATTGGTCCAAAGCTCCTCACACCAACATTCCTAATCATAGAACATTGAGATTCTTGTCCCAGTTGGAACCATGATGCCCCTGACTGTGCTTTGAACATAATTGGTGTTTAATAAATGCATGTTACTACAGAGGAAAATAAATGTTAGTTTTCCCAAGATTTCCTCCTATAAGAGAACCTTAGGTTTGACAAGCTGGATTTCTGATTATATAAAGGGAAACCACAATGTAGTAAGCTTTTGAGCAGGGTCAGTTTTCCTAATTTGATAAGTTGGTTTATTTTTCTCTTTTTTTTGATTCAATTTACTTTACACCACACTTAAGCTGATAGAGCTCTGGGAGGATCTACCTTCACTTTTTTGGAAAGGAGAAACCATTATTTTTCCCTCAGGTCACTGAAAGGAATTTTGATGTTGAGGCATTCATGTTAATGGTTCTTGCATTCAATGAAATTATTTTTAATGCTCTCTTTATGAGGTTGTAGTTCATAAATTCGCTTCTGTGTACATGTAGCACTCCATCGCCAACACAAAGAAAATATTTCCTGTGAGCTAAGTTGCTTATTAACAAAAAAATCTGAAATGGATTTGTGTTTCAAAAGGAACAGAGGAATTGAAGACATGTATCGTTACAAAATAATTACATGGCTGGAAATCATACACTGAACATAATTTCCCAGATTCATTTATTTCTTGTTATTCTATTAAAGCAGAAGATTAATCTCATAGATGAGAAAGTACATATTTGTTTTCTCAAAAATTTGGCATAAAAGTGATTCCTTCCTCCCTTTCTAAAAACAAATTGTCAGTGAACATTACACATGTACATTTCAATTTAATCCATTGCCATGCTCTTCTGCTTCTATTTTTTGAGACATTACCACCTCATAGGGTCCCTGCTACTTAAAGATATTGGAATAAAATCATTTTTTGGATTGGTCTCCCTTTTTGCCATCTGTAAAAACTGTGCAATGGAAGAACTTCATAATCATAAGAGATGTTTTTGATCCACTTCCCAGAATCTTACTAGTTCTATCTACTACCTCATTCAAACTGGAGCCAAACCATCCCTTGAATGGAACTACCATTGCTTTCCTACCATTGTGAGGAAATGTTATTTCCTTGTGTTCCAGTTCTCAACTTAAGCATACCTTATATGACCTTAAGACCCCCCAACATGGGAATGGCCAGAAACTGAGATATGAATTGTCTCTCTCTATTGCTGGCCTCATTTGCTGGACTGTGATGGCATCTGTTCTTGACAGTTTGTGGCTGCTCTATATGGGGTGCCTTTCCAAAATCAGGTGGAACAAACTCCTTTGGTGAAAAGCCCTAATTTCCAAAGACATCTGGTTAGTTCTCATATGCTTCTCTCCTGACTTGGTAAATCTGTAACATTGAAATAACAAGATATAAGAAAACCTTTATGAATCAGAATTCAAAGAACCAAAAGTTTTGACTTTACAGATATTTCTCCTTGTACTTAGTTACCTTTTAAGGGAAAGCAGCAAATAACATATTTTACAAAGATGTTATGGCTATGTCTTTGACTCAGTAGATATTGTCTAATCTATCTATCTTATTCCTGATATATATAACAAAATTAACATTTGGAATGGGCACTCTGAGGCATTGAGATCCTTAAATAGCTAATATTCATATAAATATAATCAAGTAATTATTATAAAATCTAGTATTTACCTAACAACATGCATTTTAAAGTATTTTATAGATCATCTTACTTTTCTTTCCAACCATTTCAAAGCAGTCAAGACACACTTCCACCATTTTCCAGATGGGGGAAAACTGAGATACAGAGAACTAATGCGTGTTTATCACTGAAGTCCCATAGAGAAGGAATGAGAGCTGGTACTTCAATTTAAGGTCTTCTGATTTCTTGGCCAATGCTTTCTCAAACCAGTCAAGCCAGAAATTGTACTCATTCATATCTACTTTGCACATTGCTAGGCAAGTAAGGCACCTGGTGATTTTAGCACAGCTGAACTTGGCATCACAAGACTTGAGTTCAAGTCTTGGTTTTGCTGCTTACTACCCACTGAGCTTAGGCAAGTTGTTTGACCTTTCTGGGCCTCAATTTCCTTATATATAAAATGAAGGTGTTGGGTTAGAGGACTCTTGAGGCCTGTCTCGGCTCTGTCTATATGTGATATTTGGATGGTTAAATTGAAGTATTGCTTTTTGTGAAATTTAAAAGATTAAGAATTGAAAGGGGCAGCTAGGTGGTGCAGTGGGATAAAGCACCGGTCCTGGATTCAGAAGGATCTAAGTTCAAATCTGGCCTTAGACACTTGACACTTAATAGCTGTGTGACCCTGGGCATATCACTTAAGCCTCATCGCCCCACGAAACAAAATAAAACAAATAGCAAAAAAACTCAAAAAAACCCACCTCAAAACAACAACAAAACAAAAAAAGAATTGAATGGGAAAAATATTTTAGTTACCATCAGATATTTCTCAAACATTCTATCCCATCAGCTTTTATTGTTTTTATTTTAATAAAAGAATTTTATTATTTTCCAGTTACATGTAAAGATAGTTTTCAAACATTTGTTTTCATAGGATTTTTAGTTCAAAATTTTCTCCCACCTTCCTTCCTTCCCTCCTCCCAAAGGACAGAAAGCAGTCTGATAGAGGTTATATATTGTATAATCACATTAAACATATTTCTGCATTAGTTATCTTGTAGAAAGAAGAATCAGAGTACAAGGGAAAAAACCTCAAAAAAGAAGGGAAAAAATCAGCCCAATAAGTAGAAAATAGTATGATTCAAGCTGCATTCATAATCCACAGTTGTTTTCTTTGGATGTTGAGAACATTCTCTATCATGAGTTCTTGACATTGTTTTGGATCATTGCACTGCTGAGAAGACCCAAGTCTATCACCATTGTTCATCACACAATGTTGCTGTTACTGTGTACAATGTTCTCCTGGTTCTGTTCCTCAGTCAACATCAGTTTCATGTAAATCCTTCCAGGTTTAGTCTGAAGTCCTCCTGCTTATTGTTTATTACAGCACAATAGTATTCCAATTACATTCATATATCACAATATGTTTAGTTCATTCACCAACTGATAGGCATTCCCTCGATTTCTAATTCTTTGCCACCACAAAAGAGAGCTGCTATCAATATTTTTATACATGTGGGGTGCTTTTCCCTTTTCTGTGATCTCTTTGGGATACAGACCTAGCAGTGGTACCACTAGGTCAAAGGGCATGAACAGTTCCATAGCCCTTTGGGCATAGTTCCAAATCGCTCTCCAGAATGGTTGGATCCACCAATAATACATTAGTGTTCCAATTTTTCCACAGCTTATCGAACATTTATTATTTTCCTTTTTTGTCATATTACCCAATCTGATAGGTATGAGGTGGTACCTCAGAGTTGTTTTAATTTGCAATTTTCTAATCAATAGTGATTTAGAGCATTTTTTCATGTGGCAATAGATAGCTTTGATTTCTTCATTTGAAAACTGCCTTCTCATATCCTTTGACATTTTCTCATTTGTGGGAATGACTTACATTCTTATAAATTTGATTGACTTCCCTATATAGTTTAGAAATGAGGCCTTTATCAGAAATTCTGGGTATAAAAATTGTTTCTCAACTTTCTCCCTCCTCTCTAATTTTGGCTGCATTACTTCTGTTTGTACAAAATCTTTTTAATTTAATGTAATCAAAGTCATCCATTTTCTGCATTTCTTAATATTCTTATCTTTGTTTGCACATAAATTGTTTTTCTCTGCATAGATCTGAGAGGTACAGTACTCCTTCCTCTCCTAATTTATCTATGGTATCACATTTAATGTCTAAATATGAAGCCACTTGACCTTATTTTTGTATAAGGTGTAAGATATTGGTCTATGCCTAGTTTCTGCCATTACTATCTTCCAGTTTTCCCAGCAATTTTTGTCAAATACTGAGCTCTTATCCCAGAAGCTGGAGTCTTTGGGTTCATCAAACAGTAGATTACTACAGTCATTTACTACTGTGTCCTCCTGTGCCTAAACTATTCATTGATCCTCCACTCTATTTCTTAGCCAGTAATAAATAGTTTTGATGACTGCATACTTTATAGTAAAGCTTCAGACTGGATTACAGCTAGGCTGCCTTCCTGTGCATTTTTTAAATTAGTTCCCTTGATATTCTTGACTTTTGTTCTTCCAGATGAATTTTCTTATTTTTTCTAGCTCTATAAAATATTTTCAGGTATGTCTGATTGGTATGGCACTGAATTGGTATATTAATTTGGGTAGAATTGTCATTTTTATTATATTAGCTCAGCCTATCCAAGAGCAATTGATATATTTCCAATTATATAGATCTGATTTTATTTATGTGAAGAGTGTTTTGTAATTGTGTTCATATAATTCCTGGGTTTGTCTTGGGCAGGTAGCCTCCCAAGTATTTTATATTGTCTACCATTACTTTAAATGGACATTTCTCTTTCTATCTCTTGCTGCTGAGCTTTGTTGGTCATGTATAGAAATACTGATGATTTATGTGGGTTTATTTTATATCCTGCACTTGCTAAAGTTGTTAGTTGTTCAAGTAGTTTTTAGTTGATTCTTTAGGATTCTCTAAGTATACCCATCATATCATCTGCAAAAAGTGAAAGTTTTGTTTCCTCTTTGCCTATTCTAATTTCTTTAAATCCTTTTTCTTCTCTTATTGCTAGAGCTAACATTTCTAGTTATAAATAATTGTTTGAATTTGGGGTTTCCATGACCCCATCTTTGGCTAAAATTAGAAACACCAGTGCGTGCCTGTGAGCGCTGACCTCACACCGTTTACCTGCATGCCTACATGGGCCTGGACAAATTATAATGGGGGCAAGTCAGGTGTTCTTTGGCATCTGGAAGCTGGCCATATCTGTGTCTGTACCTGTATCTCTATCTCTATTTCTAACTATATATCTATGTCTATTACCTCTACTTCTAGTTCTATCATTTTTATCTCTCTGTCTCTCCCTTCCTCCTTCTCTCCTTCTCTTCCTTTATCTCTCTCCTCTTTCTACCTCCCCTCTTCTCTCTACTTCCCCCTTCCTTCCCCTCCCTCCTATCTCTCTGTCTCTGTCTCTTTCCCTCTACCTCCCCTCCCTCTACCTCTCCTCCCTCCTTCTATCTCTTTTTGTGTCTCTCTCCCTTCTTCCCTCTGTCTCCCCTTCCTCTACCTTCCCCTCCTTCCTTTTACCTGTCTGTTTCTCTGTCTGCCTGTCTGTCTCATTATTGTCTCCTTCAATTAAATTTTCCTTCCCTCCTGAATAAGCAAGAATTATTTCATTTTTTGTCATTATATCTTCAGTGCCTAGTACAGTGCCTGGCACATAGTAAGTGTGTGATAACTGATTGATGAAGTCATATATAGGATCCCTCTAGTTGGAAGGAACATAAGACAGCATCAAGCCCAGCTTCCTTATTTTATGGAGATTCATAGAAGTTAAATGACTTACATGTCATATCAGGTCAGCAGAAAGTAGCAGTGAAGATGCTCCTGAGCTCCCTTTTTCTCATTAGTAATTAATGAGGTTAGACTTGATGACCTCTAAATTCCCACCTAATTCTAAAATGTTTATTTTATGATACACATTGAGGTTCCTTTTGGCACTCAGGTCTCTTAGTCCTATGAATACTGCCAAATTTCCCAATTAAAAATAGATATGTGCCAATCAAGTAGGCTAAACATCCATTTACTTAAGAGGTCCAGAATGGATTGGGAAAGACTTAAAGCAGCCCTAGCGAAGTTCAGGGAATTTAAATCTATTTCACATTCTATTCATCACTTGGAGGCAGCTATGTGGTAGATAGAGAGCTGGTCCTGAAATGAGAGACTTACTAGCTGTGTGACCCTCAGTGAATAATTTAACTTCTGTTTGCTTCAGTTTCCTGACCTGTAAAATAGGGATAATAATAACACCTCCATGGTTGTTGTGAAGATCAAATGACATAATATTTGTAAAGTGCTTAGCACAGTGTCCTGGAACAAAGTAGGCATTTGATAAATGTTTGTTTATTCCTTCTTTTAAAAAACTCATATATATATATATATATATATGGCATGTAAATATACATATACATTTATGTACATGTATGCATAAATATGAATATATGTATGTGTATATAACATGTATATTTGTGTTTCTGTGCCTATATGTCTATACATAAAATAAATGTTTGTAGTAATATGAACATCTTTTCCAACCTGGTGGCTGAAATTCACTATCTCGTCTTTGTGTCAACAATATGAAATTAATTCCAGATTCCCGAAGACTGAGAGGTATTTAGCATATAGCTGCCCTTGCTGTATCTGCTGCCTTTTGAAGGAGAGCTGTGGAAGAAGTCCTGCTTGCCAGCAGAGCTAACAAGTGAAGTTCTGACTCCAGGATCCATCAGTCGAAACATAGGAGTGCCTAAGAAGGCAGAACACAATGCCACCAGATTCATTTTGTGAGCTCTTATACTTCTCTTGTTTTTCTTTCTAAATATGTAGCAAGAGCCTGAGGGTCAAGATAGCTGACTTCCTAGGGAGATAATTAAGTTCTTCTCAATGGATATTTCTGCTCTTCTAATTTATTCTGAAGTAACTGAGTCACAGAAACTTATTTTATTTTCCTGAGGAAAGAGATGGAGACCCACCCTTCATTCTGGGACAGTCCTTTATAAACCAGTGTCCTTGTTAGACATTAATAAGCCCTGATCCCTAAGCAGAGTTATTAGAAGGCAGTTCCCTTTGCTTCTTTGCAGAGGTGGGCAACTATGAGTGTGGACTTTTTTTGGATATGTTGGTTAATTTGGCTGAACCCCACCTACTTCCTCTTTTCCCCACTTCTCCATACAAGGGATGCCTCAAGGGAGGGAGAAGAGGAAGGGTATATCCAGAAATGTAGGTAATATTAAAACCACCAAAAAATCAATAATAATAATTTTTAAAAATGATTAGTGACTAGCTGGCATCCCTGAATCCATTGCAACTTGGAAGCTATTACTGATTACTTGAGCCTAGCAAAGCAGGCAACTATAGGAAATGAGCAGTTTTAAGCCCTATTTTGAGTTTCTTAAACAACTACCACCCCAACCATAAGTCTTTTGTTCCTAATGTTGTTCATTTCAAGCATGGTAGAGACATCCTATCGTTCCATAAAACCTTGATGTTCCTTCAGCGCAAAACAAAAAGAAGGATCCAGGAATTTTCATAAGGGGTTGGTGCTGTTGCTGGACATAAAGAGCAATGTGTCTTCAATCATTCTTTGAAACTGAAGCCTGATGTTATTTACCGAAAGCATCACCAGGTCTGTGAAACTGAATAAGTGCAGTCTGAACATATCTCATGATGAGAAATTTAGGTCGTTTTTATTTATTGTGTTATGCAGAGTCACAGACCTCAGGGGGGAAAAAAATAAACCCTGCCCTGATAACGCACTATACTCAGTATAATGGCCTCCCTCACTCTGGCTTCATAATGATAAATGCAGTGCCATTAACCCAAGGCAGGTACATTCCTTGTAGTCTGCCTAGTCCAGGATAGTGACAGAATGAGAATGTGGCAAATGGATTGTTTGCATTTTAAAAGAGAAAATAAATGCCACATCTTCTGTACATAATGCTATGGTGGCCTTTGGCTTTTCCCCTTTGGAAGAAGTAGAGGCTAGGAGGAAAGATGAGGTCACCACAGTTCTTTAGTGAGGCAAAGATCTCTGGGGAATAGTGGGGAGGGGAAGTGAATGAAACATTCAGGAGAATGCATTTCCCCTCTTCTATATCCTTTTTTGACTATTGTCTGTATACCCAGAGTTCCTCTTCCAGGGCCCACCTCTTCTCTCCTACAGCGTGAGAGGGCAAATAACAGCTTTGCAGGACAGGACACCATCTCCTAGAGCCAACTTCCTTCAAGTGATACTGTTATCTTCTATCTAAACAAAACAAACCCCAGTTGAACTTGCTGCTCTGGAACCAGGTATGCACATAGTAAGGACCCCTTTGTGAAATCTGTTTAAATTTTCATTTTATAAACCAGTATGTCAGTAAGCAAAGGAAGGACATGGCAGTGAATTAAAGGCTTCCTATGCCCCCATACCATTAGGCATGATGGGACTGGGACAAATGGGTAGAGGTTATAAAGAGGTAGATTTGGGGTCAACATAAAGTCACATTTTCTAACCCATGACATTTTCGGTTTTACTTGAGGTTCATCTCAAGTTCTCCTTATCCCCTTAGTGGTAAATGTTATCTGCTTCACTCAAGAGGCTAGATTTAATGAGCATCTGTTAAAGGCTACTCTATGCCTCTGTGAAACATTTGAAAATACAAAGATACAAATGATAGAGTTTCTGCTCTACTGGGGCAAATAATATATACCATGATAAATAAATACAAAATGTATTGTGTAATTTCTCGTAGTGGAGGTAAGTACACTAACAACTTGGGAGACTGACTAGTCTTCTGATAGAAGTGGGCCCTTGGGACTATGTTAGGGGAAAGTTAAGGTTTCTATAAGCCAGAAGTAAGGAAGAACTTCATTCTTATCATGAGGGCTGCCTGTACAAGGCATGGAAATGCAAGGTGAGGCCAGTATGTGGGGAATATCAAGCAAACTGGTTTGACTGGAATGTCATGCATGAAGGAGGTGATATATAATAATCCTTGAAAGGCAATTGGATATCATATTCTGAAGGACTTTAAAAGCCAACTGTAAGGAGACATTGGCGCCTCTCAAACAGAGTAATGTATTGGAATGAAAAATTTGATAGCTCTACAGAAGATGGGTTGGAGAGGAGAGAAGCAAGGAGGTCACTTAGGAGACATTTCAATAGTCAAAGAGAGATGGTCCAATTCCAATCTAGAGCTATGGCTATTTGAGTGGAGAGAAACATAACTTTTAGAGATGCTTCTAAGGTAGATTCAATAAGATTGTTCTGAGTTATTAGATGTCTGGCAGGGAGTGGGGACAGAGTGAGGAAATGAAGTAATCAAGGGTGACTCCAAGGCTATGAAAAGAGAAGTTAGGAAGAGGAAAAAAAAAATAATGAGGTCTGTTTTGGATATGTAGAGTTTGAGATGCGATAGAACATCCAGTTAGAAATGGCTCATAGACAATTGGTGGAGGCCTACAGTACACAAGAAACCTAGGGCTGGAATATGGAATTGAGAGTCATCTGCATATTAGTGAGAAGCTCAAACCATAGGAACTGATAAAGTCTAGAGGGAGAACATGCAGAGACAAGAAATAGGGCCAGGAGAGAGTCTTGCAAGACATCCATGCATAGGGAATGGGCCAAGGTAATTATCTTATAAATCTGATGAGAAAGACAGCTAGAAAGAGAACCAGAGAAAGACAGTACCATGAAAATGTAGGCAGGAGAAATGGTGGTCTAGAAGAAAGGGAAAGACTATAAAATCATTGAGGATGTTGTAGAATCAAGGGATTCATACATAAGGTAGTCAAAAAGCATTAAAAGCTTTCTATGTGCCAGGCCTGTGCTAAGTTCTGGATATACAAATAGAAATAAAAGAGCCGATGACCTCTAAGGTAATTCCCACTACTGACATCTATGTCTCTTCTCAAATTTTCCCCAATGGTCCTTTCTTACTATGATTTATCAAAACAAAGCACAACCCTGATAATCATGCAAACCACACCAAGTTAAAGCTCTGTATCCATGGAGATTCAAAATAATGCCCTATTATAATTCTGTGGTTTGATTATAGGCAGGGAAGGCATTTGGAAAACTTTTGTTCAGTGGTTTGAGATGTCTGACTAAATCTTGGATTCAGCCATATCATCATTGGTTGATATGTAATTCCAAAGTCTCCTGAAACTTCCAGGAACTGTAAGGTGGCAGTGGGCAAGAGTGAAAGAAGATGGAGAGAGGAATGGAGGGCAGAGATAGAGGAAAGAGCAGAAAAAGAGAGATCCCATGCATCCCCAAAGATTGAACTGATATGACTATACTGGACTCTTCCTTGCTTCCCTAATCAATGAATACTTTTTATTGATTCTTTAGGAAGCATGAGGCTGATCATGCAGGCCACTGTTTTCCTGCACAATGCAGTATGAAGATTTCTGGATATCATACGTTTCATTTTCTCAGTTCCCTCTAGGAGTGGGGGAGGAGGGTTGAAGGTTATAGCAGTAGTAACTGTGGTAGAAAGAATAGGGAGGAAGGCAATCATGATGTATTTGTCTGTACAAGCATCTGTGTATGCAGAACGGAGTCAGGGAGGAGAGAAATTAGTGGACAGATGAACAGATCTATCCTTTATTGCATAGCTTGCACAGAATTGACATTTAATAAACGCTTAGTGACTAGTTGAGGAAGCCTACAGCTTTTCCTTGATTTGATATCAGTCTCGTGGAAGGCAGACCCTGCTCTAGCCAGACTATATCTGTAGTGTCATGTTCATTTTGGATGCCATTCTTTTTTACTTCTTATTAATTTATGTCACTTTACAACAATTCTAACCTTAAATAAAAAAGAAGCACTTCCATAATAGTAGTAGAATAGAAAATAGATGATTGTACATGAAACTGCAACTATATTATATATAACTTGCTATTCCTTTTAAATATATGAGTTATCAAGTAACTTTCTATTCCTTTTTTCTCCTCCCCCATATGGCTACCATTACACACAAACGTATATATGTATATGTGTATATACACATATGTATGTATATATGTAATGTAAATATATGTAAAATCATTCTGGATGCATATCTGAATGCACTAAGCATCTTTTTTCATATGTCCTTTGTAGTTAATTTAGGTTTTATAATACTCATAATGATTTGTCACTCAAAGTTGTTCTTACAAACAATATGCTGTTACTGTACAGAACTAACTCGTTTTAGCATTGTTGGATTATCAAGGATGCCACAGATGATATATCCCTTTGCCTAACATTCTCTCCTAAGGAGTCCTCTTGGTGATGACTGCAATTATCTTATTCAACTGAATTAAAATTCCCCTCTTTTCCCCCTAGACAACTCTGATAATTTAACTACAGCATTGGAGTTTTTACACTGTCCTATGCAAGTGAAGCCAGAAATTTCTAGGAAGGAAATGTCCCAAGATGCTGTTCTAGGCGCTTGGGATACCCAAGGATTTCATGAGGGACACGTTCCTGGATTTCATTCTTTAGGAAGGACATTAATGCACTGAAATGGATTTAGGGGAGGAAAATCAAGATGTTAAGAGGACTGAGAACTGTTTCATATTATATGATAACATTTAACAAATGCCTTCTAAATACAAGTAGGAGACAAATAATTAAAAGAAAGTCCATTTCTGTCCTTGAGAAGCTTAAAATATAAGGAGGGAAAAGAAACACGCAAAAGGAAATTGAAGAAAAGCGGGGGGCATGATGTTGAAAGATGAAACCAAGCAGAACAGCTCGTGGAAAATAAAAAGATGACTGGCATTTTTGAGCTCTCTATGAAGGTAAGTATTTGGAAAAAGTTTTTCATTCTGTTATCAACTTCAAAATTAGAGGAGCAGTAGCAATGAGGGATACTATGAGATGCAATTTTCAAAACTGAAACTATCTCTGTAATGATGAATTTCCTAGCGACAAGCTTATCCTTGTATGGTGGAGCATGATGACAATGATGTTGGAGTCAGAACCAAGAAGAGCAGTTAGTGGCAAATATTATATTAAAATCAATTGAAAGAACTGGGAATATTTTGGCTTGGAGAAAAGAAGAAATGGAGTGGAGGTAAGGGGAAGTGAAAGTTAATTTCAAATATCTTAAGGATTATTATGTGGGAGAGGGATTAGACTTTTTCTATCTGAATCCAAAGGAAAGAATGGTGAGCAATGGTTGGTGGGTGCAGAAAGATCCAATGGTAGGCATCTCTAGGGTGCTGGTGGGGGCATGAGGGAAGAAAAAAAAGAAATTTACATGCTACCTTTATTATATTTAAAAGAAATAGGTAGTTGTACATAATAGATTTGTTGTTTCAGGCTAAATCATCTTTTTATTATGCTATGTTATAGAAATACTTGTTTCCTATCATGAATTAAAAATGAAATAAAATGTAAAAAACAATGTAGGGCAAAACTTCCTGATGCCAACAGCTATCCAAAAAATAGAAAGGAAGGAAGGAAGGAAGGAAGAAAACAAGAGTAGACTGTTTTGAGATAAGGTTTTTAAATTAACATTCTATATTTTTCAATTAATAAGCATTTACTTTGTAAAGAATTAATTGTTATTTGAGGTTTTTATGACCCAATCTTTTGGCTAGAATTTAAAAAAACCCCAACAACCTCAGCACGCACACTGGCCTCTGGGGCTTCGCAACTGGCTTACACAGTGCTCCACCCACTGGTTGTAGCCATCCCATGGAGCTGGCACTTCTTCCTACCACTTGCAGATGCTTACATGGGCCTGGCAAACTTATAATGATTGGAAGCCAGTGTGGGAAGTCATGTGATGTCAGAGTGGCAGCCAATTGGCTGGGGGCTGTAGGTGGTCAGCCTGGGGTCTGTGGGAAGACGGGAGATTTTTTCTCACCATCCTATCTTGAAGCTGGCAGGTGACCGGACACTGCTGTGTCGTTCTCAGCTGATTCCAGGGTGGTTGTGTTGTTCAGGTTGTATACTTTCCCTTTCCCCATTTTATTTCCATTCCCTTGATCCTACTGATCCTGTTTGTGTGGTTATTTAAGTTTTTTTCTTGTTAATAAATCCTGCTCTGTTTTGAGGGAGGCTGCCCGTCTCCTTTCTTGCCCCAATATTGCGGTGAGCCACTTAGCTAACATCCCCAATTAAAAAATGGTCCACACAACTTTCTCTCCCTCCCTGTATTAAAAAGAAGAACGGAAACAAACCAAAAACCAATTGGCACAACTATGTACACAATCAAGCAAAACAATGTCCCACATTGGCCATGCCCCCAAATATGTGTCTTGTTCTTCATCTCGATTACATCACCTTTCCACCCAGCACTAGACGCCCTTTATAGAAAGACTGAATCCCCAGAAGGGTTGAAGTAAAGTTATGGGTTGGACTAGATGCCTCTGAGCTGCCTTCTAATACTAAAGGCCTGTGATTCAATTGAATTAAAACAAACATTTACTTAATCATCTGTGCTCATACAAGGATGGTGAGAGGAATTGGGGAATACAAAGATCAAACAAGAAACAATCCTCCACCTTCAAGGACCTTTCTATTCTACTTTAAGGGAAGACAAATGATTCCATGATTTGGAAGGGAGATGACTTTGGGTCTGATGAGTTTTGGGTCCAGACAAAGCATGTAGGCAGTGGCTAAAAAACTGGAAGAGAGGAGCAGAAATGGAAATATTGCTTTGTGTGAATGTGAATAAAGGAATCTCTTTCCATATCAAATCTAAATTACTGTAGAGTTATAAAGAATAGTGCCAAGAAATGACCAGACACCAGACTTGATTTATGTCCATTAGCCCCATTACTATGGTAATAAACTCAGTCATGCTGAAAGCATCTGCAATGTTTGGGCTCCAGGCAGCCGAGCTCCCCATTGGCTGTGATGTGCTTGGCTTCCTGGCTTTTGAGTCACCTATGCAGATGAATTCTCATTTTCCACTCTGGTCCTTAAGCAGGTTCTCTACAAATACTGCTTCACTGACATGAGATATTGCAGGATACGTCCACATGATGACAACATTTCTTCGCCAGAAATTAGATTTATTAGTTAATTGCTAGGGAGCAGGATTTCAGCCCTCTAGGAAGGCCCTGATACTCCTACTAGTGCTTGCTATCTCACCTACTGTCTGATGTCCCAGATTCTACTCTTAGAACTTTATTCCTTTAGCTTGAGATTTTCATCTTTGTTGAAATGGGAATATTCCAAGGATGGGGTGATACTTTTACACTTCACAAGCTTGCCTTGGGTTGGTGGTATTTACAGTCAACAAAAATCACATAAGGCACAGGTAGGTTGTGTTCTGTACCACTGGAGGGAATATATGCATCAATGAAACCATAGCCACATAACTAATAAGTGCCAGGATTAGAACCTGAATCTCCTGACTATTAACCCTGTAGCTCTTTCTAGCAATTATTATGTGCACATATGTTATGTAACAGAAAGAGATCTAGACCTAAAATCAGAAGACCTGAGTTTGGTATTCTTGGTTCTGAGTTGTGACATGGTCGTAAGTTATTTTATATCCTCAGGCTCAATTTCCTCATCTGCCAAACTGGGACACAGTGATATTATTGCTGCCTATCTCACCAAGTTTTGGTGAATTATATAGCAGCACCTGAAGATATGAGTGCTACTAGTATTGGTATTTTTTCTTTCTTAACCCTTAAAAATAATGCATTGGAAAAAAATTAATTGGATATGTGATGTCATAGAGGTACTTCCTCAAGTTAACCTGATGGGTACCGTTCTGAAACTTACTGGGTTAGCTGAATTCTCTGGGGCACCTTAGAGAATAATTACTTGCTCAGGGTCACCCATAGCCAGGATGTATGAGAGACAAAGTCAAGACTTGAACCAGGTCTTTCTGACTCCAATGTCAGTTTTCTATTCATTCCCACAATGTACATAGAGGTAGAGATAAGACTAGCGTTGAGATTTCATTATTACATGTAAAGACGGGTGTATGGGGTGTTCAGGGACGACTAGCTCTGGTGTGATGCTTCTTGCTGCGCCCTTTTCAGGGATGCTCACCCCCTTCGGTGTCCACCTTTCTCAACTCTCACCTTTGGCTCCAAGAAGCCATATCATGTACAGATGCACACCATGGTAAAACTTTCTCTGTACATGGGCAAAGCCAGGTTGAGTGTAACCAACAGACCATCCTATCAGTGAGTTAGGGGGATGTTACCCTAAGCATGAGAAAGACTTCCCCTAGTAGAATGAGCTGATGAGAACAATTTGTTCAGTGGCCATGAGGGTGGCTGTGAAACAGGCCATTGAGGAGGGATTAGAGCATGGTCCAGGCATCAAAGACTCCAAGGTCATCCACTGGATCTGGGCCATCACCCGTTATCTTGACTTTTGTCTTGCTACTGGTGCTTTGATAACTCTGGAAGAGAGAGTGAGGCTGACTGAACTGTGTGGACATCTGCCTCACTTAAATTCAATTCACCCTCGGAGTCAAGATGTTAACTGGGATGGCAATGGTACTCTTTGAAAATAAACGGACGGAAAAACTGCAACAGCAACAACATGTAGGGAACTCTTAGATGAGAATGTTTCCTCTTCATTGTTGGTTGGTGCCTTTTCTGCAACTTAGACTTTAGAGGGATTCCTAGGGCACTTAGTAGTAAACATGAATCAAACTGGAATCATACATACAGCATGAGGCAGGGGCAGAGACTTGGCTCCTGGTCTTTTTTCTAGCTCCAAGACAACTCTAAATACTATAGACTATGGTATGCCATGCTACCTCCCATACCTGAGAAAATCTGCAGATCCTTGTGTTACATGTAGACTCTGAATAAAGAGCACTTTCACCTTTATTTAGGCCATTCCCCCTCACCATCATGGTCCCCAGCAGGGGAGTTCCTATCAGCATTTCTGTTCCTCATGGACCCCTTTATGCCCAGATCTAAGTAACAATCTAATAGACCCCTTCTCAACATAGTGCTTTTAAATGCATAAAAGAAAATTCAGTTATCCCTTCCACATTGTGACTTTCCTCATCACCGTTTTAATACATCACAGGTTGGCAAAAGAAATTAAACAGGAATTTTGAGGGAGTTTTGCAGAAGCTGCAGATGATATGTGAAGGCCAGCAAATGACACAGAGCCTATATCCAAATATTTAACCCAAATTCTACAATAAGGTACTGTGAACACTCCATAAAGGAAAAAGAAACAATTCAGACTTCTTCTTTTGTATGAAGGGAGGGCCAAAAATTTGTTTGTGGATTTTCTAGATCTCAGGTTTGTCATGCCCCCAAACCCCATTATATGGAAGGCATAATTGTACACGGTATTATAAAGAATGACAATTATACAAAAATATCATTATCAAAATAGTTTAAAAAGCAAGTTCACAGATACCAGGTTAATAACCTATTCCTTCCCAGATACTCCTTCCCCTCTCTCCATCCCCCCCCCACTTCAGTTTAAGAGGGCTAGGGTATCGCCCTCTCAGAAACTCTGACAAATAATCCCCCTGGATGCTATTCCCATGAATAACATTTCTTGCCTGGAAAATGTGTCCTACTTGCCTGACTTCCTGTCAAAATCTCTGAGGGCCAATATTGAGGACTTATTTTCTGTTTGTGCTTTGAGGAGTTTCAAATATTTGATTATCAATAGTGAAAGACCCAGTTGGATCTGATCTGAAGAGGCTTTTAAGTTGGGTTAGGAAAGAAGGAGAGACAAATGGCAACATTATGATACCTGGCTCAGTTTCATTAGAAGAGAAACAGGGAGTTGTGGGAGGACCAAGTCCTTCAGTTTGTGGTTGTTTATTTAGTTCCTGGAGTATGTTGAAGTCTATATTAGGGTTGTAAAAAAACCCTGAGAGCACATGCACATATACACCCCCCCTACCACACACACACACACACACACACACACACACACACACACACACACACACACACACACTTTACCCTATTGACTGAGTAAATGACATTTTGTTAAAAATAAAATAAAGTAAGCCACTACCATCAAGATTTACAATCAGCTTCGTTAGACAAAAAACAACAATTAGAAGTAATTAGGCAAGTATATAATTATGTTATATGAGCACTAGTGTTGAGGGTGTTGAGATAGGGAGACTCACCATGTGGGTGGGCTATGCCAGGGATGTTTCTTAGAGAAGATCAGAGGATTGCAGATCTGGAGCTGTCAGCATCCTCAGAGGCTATGGAGTCTAATTCCCTCATTTTTTTAAAAAGAGGAAACTGAAGGGGGAAGGTAGGTGGCACAGTGAATAAAGCACTGACCCTCCTGGACTCAGGAGGACCTGAGTTCAAATCCTGCCTCAGACACTTGATACTTACTAGCTCTATGACTCTGGGCAAGTCACTTAACACTCATTGCTCCCCCCCAAAAAAGGAAACTGAGGCTTAGGAAGGGAAACTGGCTTAGCCAAAGTCACCTAGATAACAAATGGCAGTGGTGACTCCTCCATGATTCTTCCTATCCTGAACCTTTTAGTTGCTAATTTTCTACTTCTCTATGCCCCCACTGAAAGTACTCAGATTTTATCCAAGAATTACAACAGCAGAGATGGAAAGTGGGAAGGGAATGGTGGAGGAAAGGCAGTGAGCTCTCGAACTCATGACATGATCTCTACAAAAAACATCCAAATAATGCCATAGGACAATTCCTGGAGCAGCAAAACTCACAGAAGAATGTGTTGAAATCATCTTCCAACCAAGGACAGCTTGGAAGGTTGGAAAGAGGAACTGCTTGCTGAGACAGGAGGAGAGTCCAACCCCACAGTCACCCTGACACAGATCCCATCCCAGGAAGACGTCACCAGAGAAAGAGACCCCCAACAGCCCCTGAATCAGATGTAGTGCCAGTGTCACATGGAACTAAGCTCACAGTCTGGTGAGAGGGCTGAGCCCTTGGTAGGGGGGAGATTACAGGGGTGTATGCTGGTGCTGAGGCAGAACTTCGGTTTTTCACCCCTGCTGGGAACTAGGACATAGGCTTGAGTAGCAGTGGCCCAGGTGGGGGAGGGGCACAGGCTCATCAGAGCTGACAACAACAACACGTAAAGCTGGTTGATTAGCAAGTTGGTCTGGGGTCATCCACAGACCAGGGAACAGGTGAAGAACTTCTTCCTCCTTATATCATACCACCTGGGACCTTCTAAAGCTTGGGATAGTGCAGCCTGGGAACAGTGACCCACTTTAAGGAGCTAAAAGTCAAAGTAAAAGAAAGGCAAGATGAGCAAACAGAGAAAGGTGAGGACCATAGAAAGTTTCTTTAGCGACAAGGAAGATCGAAAGTGGGAAGGGGCTCTGAAGCTAGTTAATTCAATTTGCTCATTTTAGAGTTGAGAAAACTGAGGCTAATAGAAGTTATATGACTTGTCCAAGGTCATATAAGTTGTAAGAAAGACTAAGATATGAACCAGCGTTTTCATAACGTAGATCACTTTCTGATGTACCATTCTGCCTCTTTTGTCCATATTTTGTATTCGCTTATTTTTACACATTCTGTTTCTATTCAAGAGAATATCAGCTGCTTAATTTTTATCTTTTATCCTTTAGCAGAGTCCCTGGCATGTGGCAGGTACTTAATAAATGCTTGTTAAATTAATGAATGATCCATATAGCTAGACTCTGTTTTCCCTGAAGCCAAGGAACCCCTCAGGAATTTATACCTGAGCAACCTAATGGACCTTTCAACAATCCATGGAGTGGCTGGCATGTTTTCTGAGCTGTTAATAGGTACAAAAGTTCCAGATGAGTCTTAGGGCGAGTTCTATAGTGTCTATTCCCATTCTCCATTATGTTAGAGTTAGGGTTGGATTTAGAGGTATAGGATTGAGTAGACCCAATGAAGGACTTGGCACCAGTAAGAATAAGCATACAAAATAACTGTATAATCACAGGTAAGATACCACATTCAGTGACAAAGAAGCTGATATTGTCTGAATTCTTGCTCTGTGCCAGACCCTGGGAGAAAGAGAAAAATACATAAGATTTGTTTCTTCCACTCAAAGAGTTCTTCATTTGAGTAATTTGTAAAACCTTAGTCCCACCAAATTGTGATGCCCAAGAATTTTGGATATGCAACAACCTAAGAAATGTAACTTGATGGATATATACAGATATGTATATATACAACATATATACGTTCATACCACACATGTGCATGCATGTGTGTATATATATATATTTGTTTTCATGTGTGTATGTGCATGTATGTGTGTGTGCATGGATACAGTGTTCATCCTTTAAAATATCTGTATATATGTATAATACACATGTGTCTATACATATGTGTACACACATACACATATAACTGCATTGACATTTATACTACCCTTAGCATTCTATTTATGTGGTATCCCTTTCCCAACTTTCCCAACACTTCTTTATAAGCAACATGATCTCTCCCCATCTTCACTTATTCCAGGGAATTTAGACATTGAGGACCATCTGGGTGTGTAATATGTGTCTCTGTGTGTATGTGTATGAATACATATGTGCATATAAATGTGTAACCATGACACACAGGTATGTGTTTATGGTGTATTACATGTAATCTTACCTATTTGTGATATGAACTATCACCTACATGATGTAGTAATGAAGTGTTAATATGCATTAATACAATGTGTGTATATTATATATGTAATATGACATTACACATATGTGATACAACTAGATCAAAACATAGGATTACATATACTATATATAAAAATGTGATGGAATAGTACATATTTATAATATGTGGGTGTGTAATATTGTTATATATTATTATTTATATGTAACAGGTAGTTGCAATCATATGGATAGAGAGTATTCAATGTGTTTAGGCAAATATGTGATAAATAATATAAATAAGCGTTATCTATATGTGTTTCTTATATGGTTTTTGTTTCTTTTTTTAGAGTACACTTTAAAATTTTTATTTTAGAGCAATGAGGGTTAAATGACTTGCCCAGGGTCACACAGCTAGTAAGTGTCAAGTGTCTGAGGCCAGATTTGAACTCAGGTCCTCTTGAAAACAGGGCTGATATTTATCCATTTTGCCACCTAGCTGTCCCATGTTTTTTTTGTTTCTGATTTAGGATGTCTTGATGAATGAATTTTGTTCTCACATCACAATCCTTTCCAGAGGGCTATACCTCCTTCCCATCCCCTCTCCAAAGAACTTTCCTTTGTAACATAGACAAAAACCAAATTCAAACCAAATAACCACCTGGCCACATCTGATAGGATCCCCAACATTCTTTACCAGAGCATCCCCTCTCCCTTTATCTGAATGAATAAGTTAATGAAAGGAAATGAGGGTGGGAGCTACATTTGCACGATTGTTTTCTTGGTCAAGATTGCTCAACATAATCACTTTACATTTTGCTTTCTTTTAGGGTTCTTTACATTTAGATTTTTTTTATTGCTTTCCTGACTGAACTTATTTCCCATGTTATCAGTTCACAGAAATCTTTCCATGTTTCTTGAATTCCTAACATTCTTACAGCCCAGCAAATCTATTATGTTTATATGCCATATTTCCCCTCCAGCCATTCCATAATTGATCAACACCTACTTTGTTTCCAGCTATTTGCAATCACAAGAAATGCTGCTATGAATATTTTGTTATGTTTCTCCATGCACTTTGAAATAGGAGTTATGTAACTGAGAGCAAGTTACCACCTAGTGTTTGTCTAGAGAATAACAAACTATCTAGGAGGTGTTGAGAGCAGCAACCCACTGCAGGAATTTGCAGTTTGCTCACACCGTCTTCAAGGCAACATCTATATGTCAAGGTCACAGACAAAAACAAAGACAGATACACTTATGGGTTGCATGTAACTCCTTTGACACCAACATGCAGAATGGGGCCCTGTTGACTTTTCAATGAATCTGCTTCTCAAGGGCAAAACTACCCTCCAAATTCATTGCAGATTAAGGGCAGCTTCAGAATTCAACTTTTTTTCGGCTCTCTTTGTGATCCTGTCTTTCAAAGGTGAACGAAAATATATTTTTTGCAGCTGTATAGGTACATTCCCCCAACTGTGCTATTCTCCCTAGGATGAGGCTTCTGTAGATGGAATTGGTTAGATCCTTCTGGAGGGAGAGAGACAGAAAAGGACAGAGTGGATTTAAGAGGTCAATCCCCTAAACTAAGGAGTATTTAATTCCTACTCATAGGAAGCAACAGGTGAGTCTCCAAGTTGTTTGTAGGCAGGGCATAGGCTTTTAAACAGCTGTAGAAAATGTGGAAACCTAGCATGTGCCTGAGTTTGATGTGACCCACTGTGGCAGATGCTTCTGTGTCAGAGGGGATCTGTCTCCAACTCTCATTTCTGTCAGACTGAGGCAAACTCTGGGCAACTTTCCCAGTGTGGATGGTGCTACTGCTTTGATAGTTTGCCACACCATTTGGGAATTGCTTTTGCAGCCATTTAATTTTTATGAAGAGTAATATTCTAATTGGCATATCAATCATTTGTAGATCTGTACACATCAATTAACTTCAGAATGTGTACAGGGTATGGTTCAGGTGTAATTTGCCTTGTACTCCCTTGGTCTCTCTCTTACTCAACCTCCTCCCTAATTTCCACCAATTGAAATGCTATACCTCTTTTTGAAAAGACATTTATAAAAGGATATTTATTGAAGAAAAACAACTTGGAAAGATTTAAGAACTCTGATCAATAAAATCATAAACCACAATCCCAGAGTCCTAAAGATGAAACATGATACACAGCTCCTGTCAGAGAAGTGATGTATTTAAAATGTAGAAAGAGACATACATTTTGGGACATGCTCATTGTGGCAATTTGTTTGAATAGACATATTTATTATAAGGACATTATTTATTTATAAACAAATGGGGAGGAGAGATAGGAACTGATAATAAATGCAAATAAAATATGTAAATGTAAAAAAATTTCCATAGTTTTAAAGGGATATTTTTGAAAATATATAGGAAGAAAGAATGTAGGAAACCTTTACACTTCCCCTTGAACCGTTGGCCACTCTCCCTTCTATCATTTGTCTATGAATTAGAAATACCAAGTTCACTTTGAAAAAAAAACCTAACTGATGGACAGAATCACCCTCTCACTTACAGAAAATGTTTTCTAAGGTTCCTTGGGTCTATTTATGACTGGGCTGGATTCCACAAGTCATGCCTCATGGCATGTCACTGTCAGTAAACTCTCATATGGACTCAAGTTCTTAGAACTTTGGTGACGTGATTTTCTGACCTTTTGAAATTCACAAGGTTATAGCCATCTCTATTTACTTCTCTGTTGAGGATATAGCTTAAAGCTGTCTCCTTTGGAAAGCCTTCTTTGACCACTCCAGTTAAATGGATTTCTCCTTCCCTCCTCTGAAATACTATCTCATATCTCACTTCTTCTATTCACATTACTCATTATGTGTGGTCTTATGTCGTTAAGGTCTGTGTCCTTTATAGTATAGTGGAAAGAGTGTTGGCCTTGGTATCAGAAGGTTCTAGGTTCAAGGACTTGGGCAAATCACCTTACCTCTCTGATCTTCAGTTCTTACATCTACATAATGAAGCTAGGATTATTTCCATAACTCACTTCCTTGAATTATCAATGTAGAGTTGGAAGGGACTTCAGAGTTTATCTAATCCAAACCCTTGATTTTTCAGAGGAAGAATCTCTTCATTCTATAAACCATAAAACATTATCAAGATGTGAGCTATAATTATTTACCTTACTCAAACAATCCTGGGGGGCAGAAACTTTGATCTTCTTTCTGAGCATCTTTATCTTCCATAGTTCTCAGCATAGTTTTTAAACATAATAAGAGTTTAATAAAAATGTTTTTTTGAAAAATGGAGTTATGGCTTTGCCATCATGATCTAATATCAACTGAGGAATTATTCTAAGTTTAGCAAATTGATGCCAGTTTCATCTGAATGAGGGGAAAGTCTTGAGAATGAATTCTAGGGAGTAGTTACTATTCCCTGATGGATCAGATGTAGAAATGGAGGTTAAGAATGTAGGTCACATGAGTCCTTAAAAATTTCTTCTTCCTGGGAGGCTTTTGCCAAATTTAGAAACATTGATCTTCCCTTTGACATCTTCTACCTGGTCATTAAATTGTTTTCTTTATCCTGCCTTAAAAAGGCCTTCCTTTGACCCTGCTACTGTATCTAGCTACTGAGCCATTTGTCTTCTCCTTGTCATTACCATGTAGGTGCATCCCCTTCCTCACTCCCCACTCAGTGCTTTTTCAGAGATCACCAGTGAGCTTCCTTCATCACCAAACCTAATGTTTTCTCCCTATCCTTGTCTTTAAAACAAAAACAACAACAAACTTCTTTACCATTTACCACTATGGATTAATTTCTCCTTCAGGGTACACTCTCCTCCCTTGGCTTCTAATATACACACACTCCTCATTTTTTTTTCTTTTTTTTTTTAAGCATGCATTTCTGTCTCTTCTTGCTGGATCTTTTTGGCTCCTTAAAGTGTGCCTTCCTCCAAGGTCTTCTGCTTCATTAGTAATTCCATTCACTTCCATAGGTTCAGTGAACACTTCTATATTGATAATTTCCAAACCTGAATCTATAGCATTATTTTCTCTCCCATGCTCCAGGCCTTCAAAACTCCAGATGTTTTCAGGACATAGATGTTTAGACTTAGGTGTTCTGTTGGTACCTCAAGCCCACCATGCTACAAACTGATTTCATCTTCTTCACTCCTCCTTCCAGTCAGTTTGGATTCCCATTTCTACCACCCTAGTATAAACTCAAATGATCACCATTCTCTGAAATACTGCAATATTTTACTAATAGATCATTTAATATTCATTCTCCCATTTCTGATATATGTTTTGCATCAATGTCAAGCTCATCATCCTTATTTATAAATATATTCATTTTACTCCTTTCCTCAAAATCCTTAAGGTTTTATGAATTGTTCCGCTGTCATCATCTTGAAATTTAAGATTCCCTTCTTTGATCACAATAATAATGTATTTTTCTTCCACCTGTCTGCTTCATTCCTCCTAAACATATTTTACATTTTATTATTATTACTTTACTACATGTAGTTACTCCATAATTGCCCTACATCTAATCTCACTTTCATTATCAAACTTTTAGAAAAGGTCATCTACATACACTGCCTTTACATCCTTACCTTCCTTTTACTTCCCAACCTATGACTGCCAACCCCCCCGACTTTAAATGTATCTTTCAAAAGTTATCAGTTATCTCTTAACTGCTAAATTAAATTGTCATTTCTCATTTCTTATCTTCTTTCACCTCTCTCCAGCTCAGGATGGTGCTGACCAGCTCCTCATCCAGGGTGCTCTCTGCTCCCTTGTCTTCCATTGTACTGCTCTGTCTGGGTTCACATCTAAGCTCTCTATAAAGTACTCTTTAGTGACCTTTTATTCTTTTTTAAAAAAGTATTTTATTATTTTCCAGTTCCATATATGGGTAGATTTCAAAATTTGTTTTCTTAGGATTTTTAGTTCCAAATTTTTCTCCCACCCTTCCTTCCCTCCCTCCTCCCCACGATGGAAAGCAGTCTGATATAGGTTATATATGTACGATAACATTAAACATATTTTGACATTAGTCATCTTGTGAAAAAAGAATCAGAGCACAAGGGGACAAACCTCAAAAAAGAAGGAAAAAATACCAAAAGTAGAAACAGTATGGTTCAATCTGCATTCACAATCCACAGTTCTTTTTTTGGATGTTGAGAACATTTTCTATCATGAGTTCTTAGAAACTGTTTTGAATCATTGCACTGCTGAGAAGAGCCAAGTCTATCCCCATTGTCCATCACACAATGTTGTCATTACTGTGTACTATGTTCTCCTGGTTCTGTTCCTCTCAGTCAGCATTGGTTCATGTAAGTCCTTCCAGGTTTTTCTGAACTCCTCTTGCTCATTATTTCTTACAGCACAATAATGTTCCATTACATTCATGTTCAACAACTTGTTTAGCCATTCACCTATTGCTGGACATTCCCTCGATTTCCAATTCTTTGCCACCACAAAGAGAGCTGAAATAAATATTTTTGTACATGTGGGTCCTTTTCTCTTCTCTATGGTCTCTTTGGGATACAGACCTAGCAGCAGTACCACTAGCCAAAAGGTATGAAAAGTCACATAGCCCTTTGGGCATAGTTCCAAATCGCTCTCCAGAATGGTTGGATCAGATCACAGCTCCACCAACAATACATTATCAGTGTTCCAATTTTTCCACAGCTTCTCCAACATTTATTATTTTCCTTTTTTGTCATATTACCCCATCTGATAGGTATGATGTGGCACCTCAGAGTTGTTTTAATTTGCATTTCTCTAATCAATAGTGATTTACAGCATTTTTTTCATGTGGTAATAGATAGCTTTGATTTCTTCATCTGAAAACTGCCTTCTCATATCCTTTGACATTTTCTCAATTGGGGAATGACATAAATTTGATTTAGTTCTCTATATATTTTAGAAATTAGGCCTTTATCAGAAATGCTGGCTGTAAAAATTGTTTCCCAGTTTACTGCCTCTCTTCTAATTTTGGCTGCATTGCTTCTGTTTGTACAAAACCTTTTTAACTTAATGTATACAAAGTCATCCGTTTTGCATTTCTTAATATTATCTATCTCTTGTTTGCACATAAATTGTTTTCCTCTCCATAGATCTGAGAGGTAAAGTATTCCTTTCTCTCCTAATTTATCTATGGTATCATGCTTAATATCTAAATCTTGAAGCCACGTTGACCTTATTTTTATATAAGGTGCAAGATATTGGTCTATGCCCAGTTTCTGCCATACTATCTTACAGTTTTTCTAGCAGTTTTTGTCAAATACTGAGTTCCTATCTCAGAAGCTGGAGTCTTTGGGTTTATCAAACAGTAGATTACTATAGTCCTTTACTACTGTGTCTCCTGTGCCTAACCTATTCCATTGATCTACCACTCTATTTCTTAGCCAGTACCAAGTAGTTTTGATGACTGCTGCTTTATGGTATAACTTCAAATTTGATACAGCTAGCCCACCTTCCTGTGCATTTTTATCATTAGTTCTCTTGATATTCTTGACCTTTTTTGTTTTTCCAGATACATTTTGTTATTATTTTTTCTAACTCTATAAAATAATTTTTGGTAGTCTGATTGGTATGGCACTGAATAGGTAAACTAATTTAGGTAGAATTGTCATTTTTATTATATTAGCTCAGCCTATCCATGAGTATTTGATGTTTTTCCAATTATATTTGTGTGAAAAGCGTTTTGTAATTGTGTTCATAGAGTTCCTGGGTTTGTCCTGTCAGGTAGCCTCCCAAATATTTTATATTGTCTATCATTACCTTTAATGGTATTTCTCTTTCTATCTCTTGCTGCTGAGCTTTGTTGGTCATGTATAGAAATGCCGATGATTTATGCGGGTTTGTTTTATATCCTGCAACTTTGCTAAAGTTGTTAATTGTTTCAAGCAGTTTTTTAGTTGATTCTTTAGGATTCTCTGACATTTTCTTCTATTACATGGAGACCCCTTCGCCTCCTGTTTGGCTAGGTTCTTAGTCTCAGTTATATTAAATACATCCATCTCCTTAACCTTTTATAACATTGATATTGTTTTTTTTAATTATGACATAAGAATTTTCAACAAACATTCAAATTCTTCTATAGTGCACACTCCCTAGAAATTTAGTTTATTTTATTAAAATTCATTGATCTTTCGTTTTCACATCAACTTTATTTCTTTTTTTAAAAAGTTCTTTACTTAACAATTCAAATAAAACAAGCATTTTAGTAAATAAAAGTAGAACTGAAAATTTGTACAAAAAATGTTTATCTCTATGAAAAGCTTGGTTTTCTTTTTAAATGTATTGTGTAATTTAAGATTCTAAATGTGGATTCTAATGTGTTCCCCCAGTTTGGGGGAAACTGACAAAATCACTGATAAAACGAGTTTAGGTTTTTAAGGGTTTATTGGAAAATAGAAAAAAAAAAGATTGAGAACAGAATTCTAACAGCCTGGCATTCCTATCTTTCCTCAAATTTCCTGTGAAGTCCTCTGCCGCCACCACCATCAAGTCCGCAAGTCAAAAGGGCCAGCGCTCTCTGCGCAGGCTCCCTTTCCTCCTTCCTGTCTCCTCCCAGACCATAGGAGGCTCCTCCAGTTGATTGGCTGGTAGACTTGATAGACAGCACCCATGAGCAAACGTCATTTCCTGACGCCAAGGAAAAGCCACAATGCCTCTGAGGCATTTTCCTCATGGTGGAGCTCTCCACAGCAAGTCTCCAGTAGGTGGCGTCATTCCAATCATTACAGTATATACTAAATTCCATGTTATTTTCCAAGCTGTCCTGCTTGTCTGTTTCTCACTGACATTTCTTTTGTTCCTTTCCGTGCATTTTTGAAATTTTCCAGTGCCTCTCTTTTCTTTTTTTCTTCATTTGCTAAGCCTATTGCTATTCTCTTCTGCCAACCAATTCTCTCCTTCTTCTTTCAAAAAAAGAAAAGAAAAACAAAACCTTTGCATTAAATTTATACATAGTCAAATCAAATATTGACTGTCCCCCAAAAGTTATCTCTTTCTGTATCTCGAGTTCAAATTCACTCTGTCCAGAGGTGGCTAGCATGTTTTATCATTGGTCCTCTAAAATCATTATTGATAATTGCATTGCACAGGGTTTTTAAATCCATCAAAGGACTGTTCATTTTTGTTTTCTTATACTGCTGTTCTTATTCTCTAAATTGTTCTATGGGTTCTGTTCACTTCATTGTGCATCACCTCATTTAAGTCTTCTTAAATCTTTTTTTTTTTAAACTGGTCCTTTCATTTCTCATGATGATAATATTTAATTACATTTATATATCTTAATGTGTTAACCTATTCTCCAAATTATGGGCACCCCCTTAATTTTCATGTCTTTTCTACAAAAAGTGTCTATTTTTGAACATAAATGACCTTTTCTGTTTTGATCTCCTTGAGGTAGAAAACTAATGGCAATATTTATACATCATAGTTTAATGAATTTGGGTCAAAATTCCAAATTGCTTTTCAGAATGACTGAACCAATTCAGTTCCACACAAAAATTATTAGACTGTTTTACCATACCCCTCCAACAAATGTCATTTTTTTCTTTTTTTCCCATTGATTATGAAATGGAATCTCAGAGATGTTTTAGCATGCATTTTTTTCTATCAGTGATTAGTAGAAAGTTTTTTTTTAATTTTTTACATATCTGTTAATAGCTTGGACTTCTTGTTTTCAAACCTTCCCCTTCATATTCATTGAACATATATCTATTGGGAAATTCCTTTTGTTCTTACATACATGAATAAGTTCTATATACATATGTGAAAAATAAACATATTTGATGTTAGACCTTTTCCAGAGGAAATGGCTATAACAATTTTCCCAGTGAATTTTGTTTCTCTTATAATTTTAACTGAACTTCTTTTGTTTGGGCAAAACCTTTGACTTTTATGAAATCAAAATTGTCCATCCTATCTTTTGTGACCTTCTTTGTCCCTTGTTTTGTATTGAATCTTTCCATATCTAAAGCTCTGAAAGTAATTTTCTTTGCTCCTCCAATTTATTTATTTTTATTTTAAAATGTATTTATTCTTATACAAATACCAAATACCAAATAAAATGTTCCTTTTGGGGGAGGGGGGTTAGCATGTCTCTTTTTTTCCTCACTCTCCCAACACCCCATATTGACAAAAACACAAAGAAAAGCCCTTGTAACAAGTTTGTGTAGTCAAACAAATTAAATTCCCACATTGGCTGTATCTGAAAATGTATGTATTATTTTGTGCTTTGATACCATCATCTTGGTCAAAAGGTGAGTAGCATACTTCATCATCATCCTCTGGAATCATGGTTGGCCATTGCATTGATCAACATTCTTAAGTCTTTCAAAATTGTTTTTTATAATGTTATTGCAATTATTGTTCTGGTTCTGTTTACTTTACTGCATGAGTTCAAAAGGCCTTCCCAGATTTCTCTATAAGCATAATTTATTGTTTGTGCTATAATAATATTCTATTACTTTTATATTCCATCATTTGTTCGACAATTGCCTGATAGAGATTTCAGTTCTTTGTTTTTATAAAAAATAGCAGCCATGAATAATTTTGGACCAAAGGTCCATCTTATTTCTTTGATCTCCTTGGGAGGCCCTCTGGAATATCATATTCCATGCCCTCTGGTCCTTTAATGTAGAAGCTGCTAGATCTTGTGCTATCCTGACTGGGGCTCCACAGTACTTGAATTCTTTCTTTTTGGCAGCTTACAATATTTTCTCCTTGACCTGAGAGCTCTGGAATTTGGCTATAATATTCCTAGGAGTTTTCTTTTGGGGATCTCTTTCTGGAGGTGATTGGTGGATTCTTTCAATTTCTATTTTAGCTTCTTCTTCTAGAATTTCAGGGCAATTTTCCCTGAGAATATCTTGGAAGATGATGTCTAAGCTCTTTCCTTGATCATGGTTTTCAGGTAGACCAATAATTTTCAAATGATCTCTCCTGGACCTATTTTCAAGGTCAATAGTTTTTCCCAGAAGATATTTCACATTGCCCTCTATTTTTTTATTCATTTGGATTTGCTTTATTGTGTCTTGGTTTCTCATAAAGTCACTGGCTTCCATTTGCTCAGTCCTCATTCTTAAGCAATTATTTTCATCAGAGAACTTTTGTACCTCCTTTTCCATTTGGCCAATTTGACAAGCTGTTGACTTTTTCCTCATGTCTTTCCTGCATCACCCTCATTTCTCTTTCCATTTTTTTCCCTCTATCTCTCTAACTTTACCTTCAAAGTCCTTTTTGAGCACCTCTATGGCCTGAGGCCAATTTGTATTTTTCTTGGAAGCTTTAGATATAGGGGCCCTGATGTTGACATCTTCCTCTGAGGGTGCCCTTTGGTCTTCCTTTTTACTGAAGAAACTTTTTATGGTCCTCACCTTTCTCTGTCTGCTCATCTTGCCTTTCTTTTATTTGACTTTTAGCTCCTTAAAGTGGGGCACTCTTTCCAGGCTGTAGTATCCCAAGCTTAAGAAGTCCCAGGTGGTATGAATTAAGGAGGATCAGGTTCTTCACTCAACTGGCCTGTTCCCTGGTCCTTAGATGACCCCAGACCAACTTGCTCATCAACCAGCTTTGTGTGTTGTGGTTGTTAGCTCCAACAACCTGTGCCTCTCCCCCACCTGCGCCACTGCTACTTGAACCTACCTCCTAGTTCTCAGCAGGGGTGTAAAATCCAAGTATTGTCTTAGCACCAGCATAGACCCCTGCAGTCTGGCCCCTGCCCAAGGCTCAGCCCACTTACCAGATTGTGAGTTTAGTTCCAGACAACACTGGCACTTCAGCTGCTTTAGAGGCTCTGGGGGTCTCCTTCTCTGGTGAGGCCTTCCTGGGACTGGATCTGTGTCAGGGTGACTGTGGGGTAGGGCTCAACTCCTGTATCAGCACAGCAGCTCCTTCCTTCTGATCTTCCAAGCCATTCTTGGTTAGAAGATGATTTCAGCACCTTCTGTGAGTTTTGTTGCTCTGGGCATTTTCCTATGGCGTTATTTGGATGTTTTTTGGAGTGATCGTGTCATGAGTTTGGGAGCTCACTGCATTTCCTCTGCCATCTTGGCTCCGCCCCAGAAGTTCTCCAATTTAATTTTTATACAGTCTTTGTACATTTAAGTTATGACACCATTTGGATATCTTAGCATGTCTTATCTTGGTATCTTATCTTACTATATAATGTGAGATTTGGATCTATATCTAATTTTTCCAAAATTACCTTACAGTTTCTCCAAGAGCTTTTACTGAGTAGTGAGTCCTTGCCCCATAATTGGGGGAAAGGGTTAGTTTACTGAACACTTTGTGTTCTTAAAGTTATCTTCATTTGCTTCTGTATGGACATAATTTTGTCCATAAAGAATTTAGCCAGTACCAACCAGTTTTTGATTATTCCTTTGCCATATAGTAAAAAATCTAATACTGCTAGACATCTTTCCTTCCCATTTAAAAAAAATAATTTGTCTTGAAATTCCTGATCTTTTGTTCCTCTGGAGACTTTTTTTTATTGCTCCCTACCTAAGTTGTACAAAGTAATGCTCTGATAGTGTGAATGATATAACACTGAATCTTTTTTAACTTTGAGATTATGAGTTTCAGCTGCCTTTCTAGAGACCTCGTACATTCTCACAATTTGTTTATTTGTTGAATTTTCTCGAATTATTCTTATTACATCTCTTCATGTTATGAGTTCTATCCACTCCATTCTCTTTTCAAGGGTACCTCAACTGGACCACTAGATAGTACAGTGAATAGAGAAGTGGACCTGGAGTCAGGACGCCCAGAGTTCCAGTCTAGCCTTAGACACACACTAGCTTTGTGACTCAAGGCAAGTCATTTAACCTCTATTTGCCTCAGTTTCTTCAGCTAAAAATGGGGACAAAACTCCTGGCCCCCAGATTTGTTGTGAGGATTAAATAACATAATATTTGTTAAATACTTAGCACAGTGATTGGTATACAGTAGGTCCTTAATAAATATTTGAGATTCTTTCCTGGCTTAAACATTTCAAGAGTCTTTTTTAAACCCCAGGTTCTTCTTTGGGGGTTTTCATTAAGAACTTTACTCTTGCTGCTTTTTAATCATCCTTCATTTGCTTTAGTTTCCGTTTCAGCTCAATCTATTCATTCTTGTTGTCATACTCTTTTTCTTTCCCATGTATAATTTTTTAAGAACTCTTCTCTTGAGCCATGCATGCCATCCTTCTGCCAGATGGGACTCCCCTCCCCCGACATGAGCAGGATGGCCTTTCCCACCTACCTGCTTTTATTGTTCCTGCTGTTTCCTAAGGTTGGGAAATGTTCTTTGTTCTTTTTCACGGCCTATCTTTTGAAGCTCAGCTCATATGTTACCTTCTTCATGAAACCTTATCTGATCCCTAGCTGATAATGACCATTCCTCATTCAGACCTCACCTGTACTTTTTTTTTATTCCCCTTATGTGGAAGGAAGGAAACAAGTATTTGTTAAGTTGCTGAGAACCAGGCACTGTGCTAGGCACTTTACAAATATGATTATATGTGACCGTATTCGATCTTCTTAACGACCTTAGGAGACGAGCTAAAATTATCCCAATTTTACATCTGAGAAAACTGAGACAGATTGTGGCTAAGTGACTTTCCCAGAGTTATATTTGTTGCTGTTGTTGTCGAATTTCAGTTGTGTCTGACTCTTCGTGACCCCATTTGAGGTTTCCTTGGCAAAGATCCAAGAGTGATTTGCCATTTCCTTCTGCAACTTCTTTTGTAGATGAGGATGGGTGGCAAAAAGGGTTAAGTGACTTTCCCAAGGTCATACAGCTAGTAAGTGTCTGAGGCCAGATTTGAACTCAGAGAGAGGAGTCTTCCTAATTCCAGGCCTGACACTATCTCGAATGTGCTACTTAGCTGCCCAGGCTTATATAGCTAGTAAGTATCTGAGGCAAGATTTGAAATTAAATCTTCCTGACTCCAGGCCCAGCCTTCTATCTACTGTGTTACCTAGCAACTTTATGCACTTATCATTTATTATTTTATATTTATTTGTGTATGTATCTTACCCCCTTACCCTCCCATTAGTCTATGTTACATGATGGCAAAGTACTGTTTTTTCTAGACTATATATGTTTTAGTAGACCTCAGAGTCCTAACACAGAACTCTACACATCGTAGAAACTTTGTAACTATTAATTTAATTTTTAATTTATTGTTAATTTTATATTTAATCTTATATTTAATATAGAGTAACATATATGTAATAATGTACTTATGCATTCTATGATATTTAATATTTAATTTAGTGCAATTATTAATGTATCGATGTATCATTAATTATTGATTTATTGGGGCAGCTAGGTGGTACAGTGGATAGAGCACTGGCCCTGGAGTCAGCAGTACCTGAGTTCAAATCTGGCCTCAGACACTTAACACTTACTAGCTGTGTGACCCTGGGCAAGTCACTTAACCCCAATTGCCTCACTTAAAAAATAAATAAAAATTTTAAAAAATATTGATTTATTGGTTTAATTGTAAGGTTGAGTGGGTTCTCAAATGGTCATCTAGTCAATACCTCTACCCTGTCTTCAATAAAAATGCATCTGAGTCATCCCAAAGAGCTCTCTGTTTGGTTCATGATACCCATGAGAATCCCAAGCCTCTCTTTTCCTGAGATAATGAAAAAAAAATTTCCTTTATACTTTAAAACCCCACAAAAATTAATTATAGGAATTAATTATTGAGGCTGAATAACATTGTCGCATATAGAGAACTGGACCTGGAGTAAGGCCTTCCTTACTCTGACACATATAGCTATGTAACCACATTCAAGTTACTTCAGTTTTCTGAAGCTGTTTTATCATTTGCCAAATGGTGACCTTCCAGATAGTTTCTATTTAATAGGGTTATCATGAGGGTCACATGAGGTAAGATGCCTAAAATGTTTTGCAGCCTTTAAAGTGTCCATTATTATTACTGGAAAAGGATGGAGAAGATAGACTCCTTGCTGGGTTCTCCCCCACTGAGAAAGACAATCAGTTGCAGTAATAACAAGAAACCAGTACTTGGGAGCTTCCTTTGCCTACCAGGTAACTAACTGGCAGTTACTACCCTGGTGTTTATATTTTGATTTCCTTTTGTATAGCATACTGAATAGAGTCCTAATTACTGTGTTCTAAAACAATATACCTTAATTACAGTTTCTCTAATTCAAAGGAGTGCCTTAGTTTGAAAACAAAGTAGCAAATATTCACATCCTCAGTTCAGCATTAGATCACTGTGTGCCTCCAAAAATGAATCACTAGGAAAGGTTGTAGCTTATTCAATAAGTACCAAATGGTCACATCTCCTTAACCCTGACAGATTCAGTGTTCCCAAGGGAGCTTGTTCATTTACAATCATTACAGCACAACTAAGTATTATGGAATGTCCTGCTGGCTATGAATACACAGAGCAGAATGAGCCTTTCTTGGGTTTAGGGCCTTGTTGTTATCCTCCTCTGTAGGAACAGCTGACCAACTTTAATGGACCAACATTGCAGATAACATTTCTGGAGAGAACATCAAGGTGGAGGGAATGAAGAGGAACATCACCAGTGTTCCATCTTTTATTGTAAATCTGAAATATGCTATTTCACATGGGCACAAATCCAATTCAGAGCTTTTGAATGGGCTCCTGATAGAGCCTCTCCAACCTCATTCAGCTCCTTTCAGAGACATGCCTTGAGTTTATTTAATGGAAATCCTTCCCTGCCAACTACTGTAAGCAAGATTACATAGGTTACTCAGAGATAACAAGCTAGCTGTGAATTAGCTTCCTTATTAAGTTCAAATGTTAGTAAAACTCTTTAAATTACTTTGAAAGCTTTCTGCTTATTGACTTTGTTGGGGCACTAGTTTAGATCAAATTTTATTACTTGGTAGCCTCCTGATTGACTATAAATTCATTTTTTACTTTCAAACCAAAGACTGCAGGAAATGTGATTGTCTCCTAACTTTTCTTTTTTTTCTTTTTTTTTGTGGGGCAATGGGGGTTAAATGACTTGCCCAGGGTCACAAAAATGAAAAATGATTTCCACATATGTGGCAATCTGTGGGTCAGCACACGATCCAGTGTGTTTTCTTTTTACAAGGTAGAGAATACATAATCAGTCAATCAACCTTTATTAAGTACCTACTAGAAACGTACCTTTTCTCAAGGACCTCATAGTCTAATGGGAGAAACAACATGCAAACAAGATCTATGTGAAATAAATTGGGGCTATTTTCAGAGGGAAGACATCAGAAATAAGAAGGACTAAGAAAGGCTTCTTGCAAAGATGGAACTTTTTCTGACACTTAAAGTGGGGAAGATCAGAAGTAGAAATGAAGAAGAAGAGCATCTGGTCATGGGAGACAGCCAGTGAAAATGCCCAAAGTCAGGTGTTGGGGTGTTGTATTTGAGAAACAGCAAGAAATACAGTGTCACTGGACTACAGAGTGCATGAAGGGGAGTAAGCTATAAGAATACTAGATAAGTGGAAAGGATCCAGTTTATAAATGGCTTTAAAAGCCAAGCAGGGATTTTGTACTTGATCCTGGAGGTAATAGGGAGCCACTCGACTTTATTGAATGGAGATGACATGGTCAGACTTATGATTTAAGAAGATGAATTTGACAGCTGAGTGGAGAGTGGATTGAAGTAGAAAGAGACTTGAGGCAGGGAGAGCAACCAGCAGGTTCTTGCAATAGTCTAGTCATATCCAGGGTAATTACAGTGCCAAAAGAGAGGAGGAAGCATATCCTAGAGATATAATGAAGGTAGAGAAGATAGGATTTTATAACTACTTGGATATGGGGGAGTGAAAGAGAGTGAGGAGTCAAGGATGACACCTAGGTTGAGAGCCTTCCCTCAATAATAAGAAGGAAGTTAGGAAGAGGGAATGGTTTAGGGGAAAGATAATAACATTAATTTTGACCATCCTGAGTTTAAAGATGTCTATGGGATATCAAGTTCAAGATATCTAATTTGGAGATTAATATCTAAGTTGGAGATTCAGTACTGTAGGTTGAAAAATAAATTAGGGATAGACAAGTAGATCTGAGAATCACCTGCATGGACATAATTTAAACTATGGGAGCCTATGATATCACCAAGTGAAATAGTATAGAGGGGGAAGAGAAGAAAGCTCAGGAGAAAGCTTTGGGGAACCCCCATGGTTTGGGAACATGACCAGGATGAAAGAGATAGAGAAGTAATCATCAGCTAGGTAGAAAGAAAACTAAGAGGGAGTAGAATCATGGAAATCTAGAAAAGAGAGGATCAAGAAGTGGGAAACCAAGAGTTTCAATGACTAAAGATGAGTCAAGAAGAATGAGGATTGAGAAAAAAAAAACATGTGATTTGCCAGTTACGATATCATTAGTAAATTTGGAGATAATAGTTCTGTTTGAATGATGAGGTTGGAGGCCAGACTGCAGAGAGTTAAGAAATGAATGAGAGGAAAGAAAGTGGATATACCTATTGGATGTAGCCTTCTCAAGGAATTTGAAGACTAATGTGTCTGAACACATTACTTCAAAACAAATGATATATTGAATCAAACTTTATAGCAAATCAAATGACACTCTCCCACAGGTTATAACATATTCAGGGTGGTGTAACGATTGGAATAACGCCACCTGCTGGATACTTACTGTAGAAGAGTTCTGCCCATGAAGGGAAGGTCTTTGAGGGCAAGACCAGGAGTCTTTTCTTCAGGAGTCAGGAAGTGACGCGGACTAGTGGGAGGAGGAAGGAAGAGACTGGCGCTCAGTCTCGCGCTCTTTCCTTTGGACTCTGGTGGAGAGCGGAGCTAGAAATTTGCTCTCCCTTTAATAGATAGGAATCTAGGCCTTTTTCTCTCTCTTTACCAAATTCTTATTCTCCTTAATAAATGCTTAAAAGTCTAACTCTTGCTAAAGCTTATAATTTATTGGCGACCACTCATTAGATATTTTAGACAGTTTAGCTAGAATTTTAGCCCTTAACAGATGGTGACCACGAAGAGATATCTGTTAAGGGCTAAAATTCTAGCTAAACTGTCTAAAATATCTAATGAGTGGTCGCCAATAAATTATAAGCTTTAGCAAGAGTTAGACTTTTAAGCATTTATTAAGGAGAATAAGAATTTGGTAAAGAGAGAGAAAAAGGCCTAGATTCCTATCTATTAAAGGGAGAGCACATTTCTAGCTCCGCTCTCCACCAGAGTCCAAAGGAAAGAGCGCGAGACTGAGCGCCAGTCTCTTCCTTCCTCCTCCCACTAGTCCGCGTCACTTCCTGACTCCTGAAGAAAAGACTCCTGGTCTTGCCCTCAAAGACCTTCCCTTCATGGGCAGAACTCTTCTACAGTAAGTATCCAGCAGGTGGCGTTATTCCAATCGTTACAGTGGGAAGGCAACACAGCACAATAAAAGAAAATGCATTTGTGTACACAAATAGGGAACATGTGTTAAGATGGAGATATAAGAAACCTATGTGCCCAGGACACAGAAATGGAGGGCATACACATGAAATCCATCTGGCTCATACATAGATGTGGTCAATACATAGCTCCAGTGCTACAGAACTACAGATTTCTTCTAGTGATATTATTTTGATATTCTGGGGCTCTTGACTGGGAATTGTGTGTGTTCTTATTACTGGACATGTCATCTGTGCTAGACAGGCTAATCTCTGCAAGGGGCATCATATATGCTAGAAGTTTTCCCTAGTTTCAAGGTTGTTGATGTGCTCCCTACTATTCTATGTTAGTAGCAGATGCATTAATCAATGCATAAATTAGCAGGAGGCAAATATCCTCTGAAGCTCTATTAGCATTTCTAAGTCACTCTAATAATTCTACTAATGTACTTGAGAGAAAAACAGAACAATTGTTATCAAAGCTAATAAAAAGTATCTGTAGGATCAGTTATTTGTACTACCATCATCTGGGGTGTAATTTCTCAGTCTTTTCCTAATAGGGAACTTTGAACTCACTTGATGAATAGTCCAGAGCTACCAACCCCTTCTCTTGAAGGCAAAAACAGTTCCCTTTTAGTCTTTATGTTCCCTATACCAAACACAGTATGTAACTTTTACTTCCCCTATTATTATTATCATTACTACCACCAGCAGTACTACTATATCAATCCCATCTCTAGCTAAGCAGCTTAAGAGAAGTTAGCAGAATGCCTCTGTTAAGATTAATATGTGTGTATATACATGCATGTGTATACACACATACATGCATGTATGCATGCATGTATTGTGTGTATGTATGAAATCTGTGGTCCTTTAAAATCAGTGGTACGCTGATAAATGGATGCACGACACACCTTTAAGCCTACCTACATCATTAACATATCTTCTATTATTTCTTAAGTCTAGACAATCAACAAAACAATGAAATAAGCCCTTATTTGTAGCCCTGTACTCTTGTGAGCTGTTGAGTTGGATCTAGGATACACCTGCTAAAACTATATTAACTTAGTACTAGGAAACTTCTTTTATCTCCTATTACATCCTTTATAGGGATCTTGTATCCTGAAAAAAACACTTCAGAGACTTTATTTAAAAGAAAAAAAAAAGAAAAATACAACACCACTAGAGCTGGATAGAGTGTGAGAAATAGTTATTAATAATGAATATCTTGGGGCACCTAGTGATCTCCCCTTCTTTCTTGGTCCTTTCTCCCTCCCTCTTCTAATCAAAGGTTGAGTTAGTTCTCCTTGAAAGTAGAATTCCTCTGGGTAAAACTCAACCCAAGCTTACAAATAATCTTGTGTGGAGACGGATCCCTTTTGTCTAGAAAGCCTATAGACCTTACTGATGAGATTGCAAGAACCACACCTAGTTGGAAACTATTTTACCCTGATAAACTTGAGTGGGTTGGGGGGGGGGTCTACATTTTTTCTCTTATATCATCTTACCAAGAGTTGAATGACCTGAATCACCTATACCAAACTTCATTTTAATATAGTTCATGTCCAATCATGTCAACCAGTTGTATTTAATTGCTATGTTATAGACCTTCTATAGTTGGAAGCGTATATGAAATGTGACCCCACCATGACTAGAGGTCTTTGGTCTAAGAGAGACAGCCAATAGATCTTTTATTAATAACCTGATGGCCTATTAATAACATTACTAGGGGGCAGCTAGGTGGCACAGTGGATAAAGCACTGGCCCTGGATTCAGTAGTACCTGAGTTCAAATCTGGCCTCAGACACTTGACACTTATTAGCTGTGTGACCCTGGGCAAGTCACTTAACCCCCATTGCCCCACAAAAAAACCCCCAAAAAACAAAACAAAAAAACCCATTACTAAATTACCCAGAAACTACCTCTCATATTTTCAATCATCTCAAGAGTCAAGGTTCTCATCTCTAGATCTTCTTTGATTGACATGAAAAGTAAAATTGAAGCCAGAACAAACCTAACTAAAGATGACAAGATCATCTTTTCCTGTTCTGGTCTACATTCCCACCTGTATTGTGTTTATATACTGGCAACCTTTACATTTTGTGCAAATGAGATTATTCTATAAATATTATATCTCTGTGTATATACATACACACATATGCACATATATACATACATATATCTGGGTATGAATATGTGTATGTATATGTGTATAGGTATAGGTATAGGTATAGGTACAGGTACATATTATCTGCCAGCAACAAAACCTGTTTGTTGATTGTTTGCTTACCCCTGCCCAAAACAAATAGGCTGTTCCTATGACAATGGTGAGAAAGATCTTTTTGTATAGAGAATGTGATTTGAAGCAGTTTGGGGTTTCTTTTCCAAATCTTTCAGTAACTACTTGAGTGACTTTGAACTTGTCACCTAAACTTTCTGAGATTCTATTTCCTATTCCCTCAAGTAGAAATAATAATATTAACACAATCTACCCGGCAGACTTGTTATGGAGATCACATGAGATAAATGACAAGAAGGCATTTTGAAAATTGTAACGAGTTGCACAAATGTCAGCTTTAACTGTTCTGGTTGGCCCTTAAGGCAAGAACAGACACACATCTGTATGTATACATATATACACATATACATATATTTGTATGTATGTATACACACATGCACATATACTCTCTCTCTCTCTCTATATATATATATATGTATGTATATACATTTGCTTGCAGGTTGTATATAACAAAACATTTAAAATATAATTTTCCATAAGAAAGCTAAATTTGCACATACCTTTTTTTCCTTTGAAACCCGGAAACAGAACAAAGCATGACCCTAGAATCCTTTAACACTGGTATCACCAGCAACCTTTTCTTCTCTTGCCCTTTTACACCAATATTATTAAAAAGCAAAATGGGCAGTCTGTTTTCCTTCCTCTCCCTTTATGGAAGAGGTTGAAGTTAGGCAAGGGATTGAGGCGCAGTGAAATGGACAAAGATTGGAAAGTGGGAAGTGAGGGGAGGAAGTAAGCAGTGGGAGGGAGTGCCTCTATCAGTAAAGGATATAATCATCACAACTGAACAATTGAGATTGAATTGTTGATTTTATAATGCTTTTTTATTAGCCTCAGTAACAACCCCTTTGTTGTTGTTCTCTCAAGTGTATCAGGAGGGTTGTTGGAGTGACTTATAAATGTTAATGGAGCCTCAGAACATGCTTTACTCCTGCTAATTGATAGAGTGATTAATACATCAATGTTCTCAGGCTGCAGCTGGCTGACTTTGTATTACATTCAGTGTTCCCCCTCTTCCCCCAGCCACTTATACATCAGAGCAAGCTCTGTTTGAGAGCTACAGAGTTCTGCCTAGTGGCCCATGTATTTCCTCTTTAAAATTTCTCAGAAGGTAAAACAAAACTAGGTTATACGTAGAAGCTGCTGGTAACAGATTTCAGAAAGGTTGGATACCTTATTTCTCTAGGATTAAGTTACACTGAAATTCATCTGTCATCCTATGCATCTGGTGCTGGTGCTGGTGCTGTGAATGACCACATTGCACATCTGGATAAATACAGGCTATTGTCTGGGAGAACTTTCATAACCTATGTAAAAAAAGAATCTCTTCCAATGAAATAGAGACTTCAGTTTGTTTAATAATGGGTATGAAGGGGGTCATGAGAAGTAATATGATCCAGCTGCCCTACCTTCAAAGATCTCCACAGAAAGAGAATTCCAGCACTCTTCCTCACCTTTTTCAATGCTTAACAATTTTATGGAAAAATGTTATTTCTTCAAGCATAATTTGAATCACACATACTTTGGTTTAAACTAATTCCTACTTGAACATCTAGACTAATTCCTACTTGAACATCTAGACATGGGTAGTATAAAATATACAGCTAGAGACCGTTTTTGTATTAGTTGTTTATAATCATTGTATTAGATAATTTTAAAGTTTTATTTTTATTTATTTATTAATTTATTTCTGTTTATTTATTTTTGCAGGGCAATGAGGTTAAGTGACTTACCCAGTCACACAGCTAGTAAGTGTCAAGTTTCTGAGGCCATATTTGAACTCAGGTCCTCCTGAATACAGGGCCGGTGCTCTTATCTACTGTACCACCTAGCTGCCCCAGTTTTATTTTAACATTGTAAACATTTACAGATCCACTCCAAAACAACTTCATGAGAAGTCTCTTGCAAGAAAGTAAAATCATGAAATAAGACTAATAATACAATCACCTCATATGAAAGTGATCCATCTGTAGTCCCCATGTACTTTTCTATTAAAAAAATGAACAGAAATCTATTTTCTTTCCCTCCTACTCTTTACTCATTCAAAAAAAAAAAAAGAAAACAAATTGCATGGTCAAACAAATTTCTAGAATGGCCATATATACATATATATGTACGTGTGTATACCATATATTATACATATGGAAGCATTTAGGGGATTTAGATATAATTCACCTATATGTGTCATATATCTACATGCATGTATATGTATATATTATATATGCATGTGTATATGGATATTCTCCAAGAGACTGATGATGAGTCATATTATGCCTCATGTCTTAGTATATGAAATTGTACATATAATATCTGTTAATTATTTATGTGGTGATTACATACCATTATATTTTATATACCATCAAATATATAATCACTCAATCACTCTCTCTACCTATGATAATTCTATCAATAAGAGGTAATGGATAACATGTTTCATCATCATACCGCTGTAATCACAAATGATCATTGTATTGATCAGGTTTCTTACAGCTTTCTAAGTTGTTTATTTTTACTCTGTTGTTATCCTATAAATTGTTCCACTCACTTCATTCTTTATTAATTGAAAAACATCTCCAAAATTATTCATTATTATAATGATATCATAGTGTAAATTGTTCTTCTGACTCTGCTCACTTCACTCTGCATTGGTTCATATAAGTCTTTCTATGTCTTTCCTCATTTCCTAGCAACACGCTAATACTCTGTCATGTCTACATACAACTCATTCAGCTGTTTCTCAATTGATGAACATCCCTTTAGTTTCTAGTTTTTGTAATAGATTTTTTTTTTCTTCACACAGCTAATATGTGTCAAGTGTTTGTGGCCGGATTTCAACTCAGGTCCGCCTGAATCCAGGGCTGGTGCTTTTTGTAATAGATTCTTAAAGGGATTTGTAGATGGCAACCATTTCCTTTTCCTCTGGGAACTTGATTTTTGGGTCCAGATTAAAATTACTTATGAAAATATCCTAAGGGATCATCCCTTCCATTTTAAGGAAAATACCAAGACAGTACTAGTAATCTTATCAGGACAGTACTTTTAGTTTGAATTCTTTAGTCTAATCTGAATGAAAAACCTTATCTGTCTTTAATTATCAATTTTGAGGAGATGTTTTAAAGGCAAAGGTATGATGAACTTAGGAAAAAACCTCCTTGAATTTGATTAGGGTAATGATAAGCCTAAAATGAAAACAAAGTGGTTTTTGGTTTGGTTGTTTGGTTGTTTTTAATTTTAATTAATAGCAGTATCTCAAGTTAACCTTTGATCAAATGCTTAAAAGGCCTGACAAAAAGAGGTTCTGAATCGATTGGGCAAAGTGATTCACTAGGGTGAGATTCATTTTTTGCTTTTCTAAATTATTCAAAAACTGCTATATAAACTTTGTCTTCTTGATTAATCTTGACTGTCAGGTTTTGTCTTTGTTACTGAACCTCTAAAAGATTTTCAAAAGCATGAGGAAATTAAGCTTTTTTTAGATTTCACTCTAAGCTACCATTTAAAAAAATTTAATTAATAAATTTGTTTCTGACTGATGTATCAAAGTATAGAACTTTTCTATCACACTTTATATTGCATCATCTTGTCCCTATCACTTACAATTCTTATTCTCTTTTTAGATCTATCTGCTAAGAAATTACTTAGATTTCATATTGTAGTAAGCAAAACAGTTTTTTAAAAAAAAAAACAAACATCTTAATGGGGCAGCTAGGTGTCACAGTGAATAAAGCACCAGCCCTGGATTCAGGAGGACCTGAGTTCAAATCCGGCCTCAGACACTTGACACTTACTAGCTGTGTGACCTTGGGCAAGTCACTTAACCCCCATTGCCCCACAAAAAAAAAAGAGAGAAAGAAAGAAAAGAAAGCATCTTAATATCTAGCCGTACTAGGCAGATAGCATAAATAAAGAGAGGATGGAACATATGGAGTGCCTCTAATGATGCCTCCCTACTTGGAACCTACTTCCTGCTCCTGGAAAGTTGTTTATAATATGGATTAAAAATGACCTCGAGAGAATGTAGAGCATGCATAGTTCTGATTGACTAACTAGATGATGAAGAGAAGGGACTGGTTGTTATCTGTATGTGTATTTATATATCTATCTATATCCATCCATCCATCCATTTATCTGTCTTTTAAAAGTAGTTTCTATTTCTTTCAGTTAACTTTTGCATCTCACTGTTCTATCCCATATCTAGGAAAACAAATCATAACCTGTATCCACACTGAAGGAATAACATGTAGGTGTATCACAATTATGGCCATGTCTAGTTTATGGAATAGGCATTTTATTTAATTTTTATTTTTTTGGTGGGGCAATAAGGGTTAAGTGACTTGCCCAGGGTCACATAGCTAGTAAGTGTCAAGCGTCTGGGGCCAGATTTGAACTAAGGTTTTCCTAAATTCAGGGCCAGTACTTTATTCACTGTGTCACCTAGCTGGCCCCTGGAAGAGGCATTTTAATAGAACTTACTGCTATCCTAAACAAATACTTATATATGTCAACATTTTTGTGGGAATATAAGCAAACTCTCTGAGAAGCGAGGTTGTATGGTATGGCAGAAAGAATACCAGAGTGGAGATTAGAAGCTGTGCAATTTCTAGCTTTACCAACATCTCTCTTATTGACCTTGGAGAAATTACTTCAAATATATATGGTCCTCATTCTTTTCTCTCTCTAAAATGAAGTGACTGGACTATACCAGTGCTTCTCAAACTTTTTGGTTTCTTAACCACTTTATATTTTTAAACATTATTAAGGAACCTTGCTTATATGGGTTAAATCTTTTGTTATTTGCCATATTACAAATTAAAATAAATTTCAAAATGTATATTTATTAATTAATTCAGAATAACAATAATAAACCCATCACACATATAACACATTTTATGGAAAAAACACTATTTTCCAAAAAAAAAAAACACCCAACCCTTTAGTGAAAATAGCATTGTTTTTATGTATTTTTGCAAGTCTATTTAATGTTTTACTTAATGGATAGCTATTTTCTCATATCTGCCTCTACATTAATGTTGTTGTGCTATTTTATTTTGGTTGAATTATATGAAGAAAATCCAGCCTCCTATGGCTATATAGTTGGGAAAGGAAGAAGTATTTAAATAGGCAAGTAACATTTTCCAATTATTATGAAAATAGTTTTGACCAACTGGACTCCTTGAATGGATCTCAGTATTCCCAGTAGTCCTAGTACCACACTTTGAGAACCACTGACTTAATTTCTAATTCAATTCAATGCAGTTCAACAAGCATTTTAGAACCATCTACAATGTGCAAATCATTGTTGGTTGTTTTCCTTTGTTCTCAAAGAGGACCAAAATGACATCATTATGTTAGAGTCAAGTTACAGTGTGTTCAATTGTGGCTGATCAAACCAATATGAGCTCGGAATGCTCTACCACAGGTTGGACACAAATAGTTCATGTGAACCTTTGGGACACATTTTCTAAACTTGCACATCTTGTGTTTCTTTTGAGCTACTTCAATTCTGCTTTATGCACAGAGCACAGCACCTTCTTTGATGAGGGCACACTATGCTGGGCAGTACTGTTCCAGTGTCTCCCATATCCTAGGAAGTAGGAATATAAAGGAAAAGAAAAAACAAAATTATCCTTACCCTCAATGAGCTTACATTCTGTCAGAGGAAAACAATTTACAAGTTGTATTTCCTTACATATAAGTAGATGCAAAGTAGTACATAGTGATTTCAAGTGAGTCTATGCTAGTAACTGGGGGTGGGTCAATGGGATAAAAAAGGGAAAATGGTAACCGAGTGTGTCCTCGAGGAATCTAGGAATACTACAAGGTGTAAGAGAGGAGGGAGTGCTTTCCAGACATGGCAAAAATAAGGAAGAAAGACATGGAAGGTCATGGACAGGAAATTTCTAAGTTAGCCTGACTAGAGTGAAGAATTTGTAAAGGGAAGCAATATTAAAGACTTGGAAAAGTAGGTGAGAATAGGATTATAGAGAGTTGTAAACTCCTTGGCCTCTTTTTTTTGTAGTGATAATGATGATGAATAAGAGAAAGATGATAATGAGGAGAACATTTAACACTTCTGTAACTCTAAATTTGCAAAGTTCTCATAGATATCATCTTATTTTATACTCACAACAATGTGTTTTCATATTAAAAGGCATGTCTTACAAGGCAATATGCTTTCCTTACTACCACTTTGTAAGACAGGATCATATAGCTAGAACTAGAAGAGAACACAGAAGCTGTCTAGTCCAGGCCTCCTCCTTTTCAAAAACAGGTTCCAGAACATTTGATAACTTGTCAAAGATCACACATATATTACTTTCAAAATTGTCCTAAAATCAGCATGTTTGGTCTATTATATTCTTAAACCACAGAATTCAAGATGAATGAAATAGAGATCTGGGGTTTCATGTAAAAATTATGGAAATCCTCATATTTGATGATGTTTCTCAAGTACAGAATAAAAAAATATATTTTTGAAAAGAAAGAAAAAAAAGATGACATAAATAGAAGAGGCAAAATTTGAATGAAGGTCCTTTGGCTCCAGAATCAAGGTACTTTTCTCTGAATCATGATGCCTTTATTTTACAGAGAAAGAAATTGAGGCCCTTAGAAGGTCAGTGCCTTGCTCATGATCAGATAGCTTGTGTATGAGGTGCTATAGAAACCCGGAGCTCCTGACATTTCCAATATGGCATCAACTAAGCCACAGTATTCTCTTTGTATTTCTATACTACAAATTCTAGAAGCACAAAATGAATCATTACTCCTACGACACCATCTTGCTACTCGTAATTGGAATGGGAGCTATTGAAATGCCTGCAGTAAAACTCAGTCAAAAGTTTCCATACAAACACAGATACCCAGGAAACTGAACCAAAGGTGATAGAAAGGCAAGGTAGAGCATATCAACTTTCCTTTCAGCCTGCTGTTTGATTTCCTTTTTGCCAGAGGCAGAGGGGCATGTGCTAATTTGCCTAGTTGATTTGTAGATTTAATTTTGAAATTACAATCAGTTCATTTAAGTTACCACCCTGGCTTTACTCTGGACTGTTCTCTCCCCCCCCCCCCAGCTATCCAGTTGGTACCACATAAAAAAACTATTAAGGCCAGGGACTCATAACAGCACTTAGGATAGTGAATTGCCCATTCTGCTCCAAGAGTAGAGGAAAAAATGTGGGGAAATCATAAAAGGGCTCATGATCAAATATCCAAAAATGATTGATTTTTACTCAATCACACTGATGCAGAAATGTGATGTTCAAGCTCACTGAACTTTGAGAAACTATGCCAGACATAGCTTGGCTTTTGACAGTAGCAATTTTCCAAAGAGCTCTTGCTTGCCCTCACACTATGACCTTGGAGTTGGTCTTCTCACACTCATTTTAAGGCTGGACAAATTAAATTATTGAAAAGCAAAGGATTCAGCCAGAACTTTAGTCATGAGAGAGAAGCAGGTATGGAGGTAGGACAAACAGAAAAATGAAGTGTGGCATGGAAGAAGATTTTAAGTGGCCTTCAACATAGTACAGAAGATGCCTCAGAAATGCTCCCACAGTACTGGGACTACAGAGAGCAGCTGGATTTTGTGACTACCAATTACATTGGCACATCTGCTAGGGGCATTTGAGTGATTCAGATGCTGGAATGGTGCTGGTGTATTTTTGATCTGGTAAGCTTTTAACTGGTGGTAAGAAGAGCATGAAATGAGAATGAGGGGCATGAGGCTATGTGCAAAGAACAAAGGATGCTGAGAGAAGAGATATAGCAGTGTTGCCCATGGCTGTCCTTGTGGTGTTAGGTGGCACAGTAGGTAGAGCACTGGACTCGAGCTCAGGAAAGCATAAGTTCAAATCCTTTCTTAAATACTTATTATCTGTGTGATCCTGGGCAAGTCCTTTAACTACTTTCAGCCTTGGTTTCCTCATATTTAAAATGGAGATAATAATAATAATAATAATAATAATAATAATAATAATAATAATAATAATAATAATAATTTACTTGGTCATTGTGAAGATCAAATATAATAATTTGTTTTGTAGTGTTTGAAAACCTTAAAGTTATATAAATAAATGCCAGTAGTAGTAGTAATAGTAGTAGATTGTGGTTTTTTTTACAGGTATCTGCCAGACTAGGGTCAAGTATTGTGTTGGACTAGAGCCCACATACAGATCCCAAGATTCTATAAGGAAAGAACACTGGGCTTAGAGTTATAGAATTTGAGTTTCAATCCGGACTCTGCCACTTAATCTATGTATGACCTGAAGCAAGTTACTTAACCTTAAGTGACTTCCTTTTTCTCATCTGTAAAAAGAGTAGGTTTGACTAGGGAACTGCTAAGGCCCCTTCCAATTCTAGTTTTATTTTCCTATGATAACAAAACTGTGATTGGATATAATATAGAACTACTTTTAGGAATTTTACTAATTTGCTTTATTCCCAGTCCCTCATCCCTAGAAAAAAGGTTCCTGATTGTGGGCAACATGGCAAACAAACTTACTCTATTGCCAAAGATGGAGTGCAAATGAAGGATAAGACCACCCATCCATAAGTGAAGTTACTTGTCCAAGGCCATGGAAAGGGGAAGTGGCAAAGCCAGGATTTAAACCCAGGTCTTCTGACCTCAAATGTATTACTTTCTCCACTATCACAAGATGATGAGTTGAGTAATATGGTGGAAAAAAACATTGAATTTGGAGTTATAGAATACCATGTTTCTGTCTCTTCTCTTACCTTTACTAGTCTCTTGACAATGACTCTGGTCAAGTCCTTAACCTCTCTAAACTCTATTTTTTCATATCTGAAATGGAGAGAATAATATCTGTAGTACTTTATTCATAGGTTTATTATAAGGATCAAATGAGATCATAGGAACATTTAAAATAGGATTATTTTAATATTTATTATTACTATTACTATTAATATTATTATTAAATTGGATATTTAAAATTGGAATAGACCTCAGTGGTAATCCAGTCCAACCCATTCAATTCATAAATGAGGAAACTAAAACCCAGAGAACTTAGTTGAATTGTCCAAGGTTGTATAGATAATAAGTAACGGAGCCAGGTTTGAGAAAATATAGGTAAATTGCTTTATAAATTAAATTTTATTTTGTAACTAATATGAATCTATATTCTCTTTTTCCCATCTTCCATCCCATTAAAAAGAAAAAATCTTCATAAGAAATATGTATAATCAAGCACAATAAATTCCCTCATTGGCCATGTTATTCATATATATACACATAGATGAGTGTGTATATGTATGCATGTTTCTATCTATCTATTTATCTATCTACAGAAAGTGAGAGCAAGAAAGCTAGTGAGTTAGTGAGTGAGTGAGAGAGAGAGAGAGAGAGAGAGAGAGAGAGAGAGAGAGAGAGAGAGAGAGAGAGAGAGAGAAAGTTGTTCAGTTGTTACATTCTTGACCAACTCTTTGTGATTCTACTTGAAGTTTTCTTGGCATCTTTGCTGGAGTGATTTGCCATTTCTTTCTCCAGCTCATTTTATAGATGGGAAAATGAGGCAAATAGGGTTAAGTGACTTGCCCAGGGTCACAGAACTAGTAAGTGCCTGAGGCCAGATTTGAACTTATGATGATGAGCCTTCTTGACTTCATGCCAGGAGCTCTATCAACTGTGCTACCTAGGTGCCTTCTTTCCACTTATGAAGAGCTTAATTACTTTTTAGTCAGGAGGTAGCCAGAATGTTTCATCTTTGTTCCTAGATTTCTAACACTGTTCAAAGTTGTTTGTCTTTACTGAGTTGTTGTTATTCTACAAATTGTTCTTTAGGTTCTGCTCATTACATCTTACAGTTTACACTAGTCTTTAAATTGTTCCTTTTTCATAATCTTGATATTATATTTTCTGGTTCTGCTTGTTACTTTGCATTAGTCCATACACGGCTTTCCATCCTGTTTTGAAATGATCTATTTCTTCATTTCTCATAACAACAGTATTCCTTTCACATTCCTACACAATCAATTGTTCATTCATTGCCCAACTGACTGACTGGTACCCCATTAGTTTCCAGTGTTTTGCCACCACAAATAAGAATTGCTATATGTGCTTTTATAGGACCTTTCTGTCTCTCTTTGTTCTCTTTGGGTATTGAGCTAGCAGCAATATAGCTGGGTCAAAGGGCATACACTATCAGTAAGTAGTAATCAGTATACAAATCAGTAATCCATCTTCAAAAAGGTCTCATTGAGCAAAGAGTTTTCCTTGCTACGAGTGACAGGAGATGGTTTACTGTGAAGCACTTGTAACACGCATTTAAGATAGGAGTAACTGTTGTTAGGGCCTTGTTGAGATGGTCAAGTTTACATGGTCAGAAAAGCATTTTAGGTCAGTTCATAGTCCACTGCAAAATTTGCATCTGTAAATAAACATCTTGCAAACCCAGGTGGTGTTTGGCCTAGAAGGAAAAACTTGCCTCTAGGTTGGCATTTGGAAGACATCTATACTAATAGGGATTAATTCTTTCAGCCCCAGATCTTTCTTTAATTATCTATGAAAAAATGCCCATATCTTGCCAACAATTCTCTTCTGTAGCATTCAAAATAGTAGCTATTTATTATCTTTAACCAATGTTCCTCCTTGTTCTCCCTCCTTATCATTTATTGAATAAAAATCCTCATTCCAGACACTGAGAAGATTGGAAAATTGTGAAAAAATGGACTATTAAGTTTTAGAGATAAACTAGGCGGTAAGACACACACTTCTGCTATTTGTTACCTCAGTGGTTACTGCCCAAAGTCTGTCTATCTATCTGTCTACCAGTATCTTACTCTCTCTTCCTTCTCCTTTTCTTTTTCCTTCTCTTTTCTCTGTCATACACACACACACACACACAGAGTGATACACATAACCTCTTTTCATTGTGGGTTAGTAAAATATTTTGAAAAGGAATGAGATGCTTACAGAAGAGGCTCTTCTTTAAGAGTTCCTGAATTGAAGTCAAAATCCTTTGGTTTTGAATTGGTTAATGTCCATGGACCCTGTTTATGGAATAAGTTTATTGCTTCGGGGTGGTAAATCAAATGAAATTTAAAGACATGCAAGGCAGATGAAGCATATAGGAGATAGTTGAATTCCATAATATCTGAGTTAAAATCTTTCCTCAGAGACAATATAGTAGCTGCACTATATTGGACAAGTCATTTAATCTCTGTTTCATTTTTCTCATCTGTAAAATGGGACTAATGGTATTATCTATCTTATTATTACCTTATTAGGATCGTTGTGAGAATCAAATATATATATATATATGCATATATATATATATATACACACTCACACATACACATATATAGATATACATATATAAACACTTGTATGTACACACATATACCTACACACACATATATATGGATATATACATACATACATACACGCATATAATACTTTGAAAAACTCAAAATCCTATACTATATCCTCCCCCTCCTTAGGAAAATGGAACAACTAAAAGTCCATTTACTAAGACTGGAGAAAAGAAAGAAAGGATGAAAACCAATAAAAATATGATTCAATTTGTCCAAGGTGATTCTAATAATTATGAGCTCTTTTTGTGTAGAGACTAGTTTATATACTTCTCCGTGCCTTAGAACATGCCCTAGCACCTATGGCAAAGAATTGGGACTGAGACAGGTACACAATAAATATTTTGCAAATGATAAAGTTGGTGACTAGGTGGCACAGTGGTGCTGAGCCTGAAGTCTAGAAGACTCATCTTCCCAAGTTCAAACCTGGCCTCAGACACTCACTAGCTGTGTGATCCTGGCCAAGTCACTTTGTCTCAGTTTCCTCATCTGTAAAATCAGCTGGAGAAGGAAATTGCAAACCGCTCCAGTATCTTTGCCAAGAAAACACTAAATGGGGCCATAAAGAGTCAGATATGACTGAAAGAGAGTCGGTGAAGCCTTGGGAAATCTTGAGTCAAATTTCCATAGTGAGTACAATAAATATAGCTCATTTAAGAGAAAATGATCATATATCTAAGGATGCAGGGGTTTTAGAGATCATCTAGTCCAACTTCCTCATTTTACAAATGAGAAAATTAAGGCCTAAAGAGGCTAGGTATCTAGCTCAGGCTCATAAAGATAGCAAAGGGCAGACCTGGGATTCAAACCTAGATCCTTTGACTGCAAATCCAGCAGTCTTTCAACTGTCCTCCATGGTTTAATCCAAATGTTCCTTTCTCTTATGCCTGTTAACTCTATTTTGTGGTTATAAACAACTTCCTCCTTTTAAAATTTCCTGTAGGCAACACATTAAATAGGCAGTGCATACATGGTTCGCCTCGTATTGGCTAGAAAGATGCTCATTCGGTTTGAAAACATGTTGCATATTTAATGCAAGAAGCAGAAATATAAAGTCCTTCTCTAAGATTAACCAAGCTTTGAAACATTTCTCCTCCAGAGAGGAGATTTTACACATACATGTATGCATATATAAATATGTAAAATATTTAAGCACAAATACATACTCACATAGAAAGAGACAAACAGAAATAATATTTCCTTAAATACCAAGTGTTCCAAGAGTCTGTAATTGTAAGCAGTTGGTAAGACTCTTGGCATACCCTGCATATCTGGTTTCCAAACCCATAATCAGTCAGTCATGAACTTTTATTAAGTACCTACTATGTGTTAAACACTAGAGATACAAAAAAGAAAAAAAAAGGCAAAGGACAGTTCCAGGTATCAGGGAACTCAGTGGAATGGGAGATGCATGCAAACAAAGAAAATAGAGACAGGATGAATTGGAAATAATCAACAGAAGGAAGACATTACCATTAAGGGTGACTGGGAAAGGCTTCTTGTAGAAGATGAGATTTTAGCTTTGAGGGAAGCCTAGAATGCCAGTAGATGTAGATGAAGAGGGAGAGAATTCTAGAAGTGGGACAGTCTGTGAAATGCCCAGAGCTGAGAAATGGTGTTTCTTGTTTGAATAATAGCAAAGATGGAGTGTCATTAGAATAAAGGGTGTATGTGTGGGCAGTGTACATTGTAAGAAGACTAGAAGTAGGGAGAGTAGGCTAAAGGGATTTGAATGCCAAAGTGTAGATTTTATATTTGATCCTAGAGAGTCACTGCAATTATTTTGAGTAGGGATGGTGTGTGTGTGTGTGTGTGTGTGTGTGTGTGTGTGTGTGTGTGTGTGTGTGTGTGTGATGATTAGACCTGCCACTTTAGGAAGATCACTTTTACAGCTGAATGGATGATGGACCTGTGGCGTCTATCCATCCAGCAGGCTCTGTAGCTATGGTTCATGCATGAAAAGACTCAGGTCTGCACCAGGGTGATGGCAATGTCAGAAGTGTAATGATTGGAATGACGCCACCTGCTGGAGATTTACTGTAGAAAAGCTCCCCCGTGAAGTCTCTGAGGGCAAGACCATGCGTCTTTTCTTTGGTGTCAGGAAGTGACATTTGCTTGTGGGAGGAAGAAGGGGGAGCCTGGCGCTCTGACTCAGGCTCTCTTTCCTGAGGACTCTGGTGGAGAAGGGAGCTAGAAATGCTCTCTCCCTTTAATAGATAGATGAATGTAGGCCTCTCTCTGTTTACCAAACTCTTATTCTCCTTACTAAATGCTTAAATGTCTAACTCTTGCTAAAGCTTATAATTTATTGGCGACCACTCACTAGATCTTTTACACAATATAGCTAGAAATTTTAGCCTTAACAGAAGAGAGAAAGAAGAGGACAAATAAGTCTTGTCAACAGATTGGATTGAGAGTGTGGAAGTGAGGAGTTGAGAATGATTGTGAGGAAATGACATATTCAGAGAACCCTAATAGCCTGATGCTAATGGGATGAGCCAGGTCCTTTGGACTTCAGAGAGAGAAGGGATAAGATGAAGTGGCTGCACAGCTTTCCTTCCAAGTTCAGAGTCCCAGATGATCAGAAAGCAGCTCTGAATTTCTAGAGTGAAATTTCATAGGGTGCTTGAGGACAGTTTAAGATTATGGAGGCTTAGGCAAGACACAGAAGATCTAGGGGACACAGGTGGTGTTTTTAACCTTGCTGCCAATTTTTCACTGATTTGGATCATCAAGGGCATCAGAGCATGTTTATCAGATTTGCAGATGACACAGAACTAGGGAGGAATTCATAGTTAGCAGATTGCATAACAGTTTTATAGTTAAGAGGGAGCACAGGTTTTTCTGGCCTTGCTTTTTTCATCAAACAGGCTGTTTATTTCTTGGTCAGGTCCCTTCTCTCTTCTTCCTCCTGGGTACCTTCTCACTTCACATTTGAAAATTCTTTAGACCATCATGCCTATCATTACTCATACCCGTCAAACTGCCCAACTCCCTTTCAATACGTGCAAATTTCTATGCTCAGTTCTAAGCTAGAAAACTCCAATTTCTCTAGCTGTTTTCCAACCACAGCTTTAGGAGCAAGAAAATGACTTTTCCTCTAAAAAGATTCCAAGTGACTCTAATCTGGGTGTAGCCATGGTACAAAAGATCTTTTCTCACCCCAAGTTTCCTGGGGCCAGGAGTCCTTGATCATTGTGGACTCTCTTCCTGCCATGGTATGAATATCATGGTGCCTGACCAATTTTGCCATCATCCCTAGTTGTATCTTTTCCATGCCCTACATTGAAGATGTTTCTCAGGGTCTGTTTGTGCACATATGCTTTTGTGTAGGGAATGGGACACTACCCAGATTTGGAGCCCTCATGTGATAGAGGGGTTAAAAGGCTGCTCTAGTTTGGAGGCATTGTTCCTAGCCCTTGTATAAAAGGGGAGGGTTTCCCTAAGGTCTTTCCCTTGTTTCTGCCCTTTCCTCCCATGGGTATCTTCAGGGAAGCTGTATGTTCTTCCTTTTGGGGCTTTCCCAAAAGTGCCTATTGCTTTCAGCATTGCCTGGTGTTCATATAATTCTCTTGGGAAGCTCTTTAAGTCCCAGTAATGAACTCTGACCCTGAGTTGGGATTTCAAAAGGACAGAATGTTATAACAAACTTGATACTATGAAATTTAACAGAGATAAAACAACAAATATAAAAATAAAATAATTTAACTTACTAAGTACAAAGCACTGTGCTAGGCATTAGGGGATTAAAGAATTTAAATAAGAAAGGTAGCATAGTACAGTGGAAAGAGTGGAAGATAGGGTTGTCAGAGGACCTGAGTTCAAATCTCAACTCCAGAACTATTTGTGGGACCTTGGGAAATATCTGGGCAATTCCCTTTATTTGTCTGGGCTTCAGTATTCTCCTCAGTGATGTGAAAGGGGTGGAATAGATGACCCCTTCTAGTTCTGAATCTATGACTCCTGATCTCAAAGAATTCATGGTCTGGTGGTGGGGTAGGAGATAGGTAACTGAAATACACAGCTACTGGTGTGTGTGGGTGTGGGTGTGTGTGTACTTTAGAGAGCCCCAAGTAATAAACTCCATCTCCCAATGCACATTAACCCTGCTCTGCTACTTATAATTTTAATCTACAGCGTCTCAGAGAGGTTCAGTGAGTTATCCAAGGTCACACAGTCAGCATGTATCAAAGGTGAGACCTGAACTAAAAAGGCAAAAAATGAATCTGGAAGTAGTATGATGTCCTAGAAAGTGCCAGAGGCTTAAAGGCACACACCATGGAATTAAATCCTGCTTTTTCTTCTGTTTACCACTTCTGGAACCTTGAACAAATTATGTTACTCCAATAGTTCCTCACCTGTAAGATTATGTTTAAGGTCCCTTTATAGCTCTAAATGCATGGTTCTAATAATGAAAAGAATGACTGAGGTCATTTGTAGAAAAGGAGTGGATACATTGGAAAATAGACAGTGTTTTCAAAACATTTAAACCATGAGGGAGAGGAGAGACAGGATAGTAGCAGAATAGGCTAAATGGAAGGATAGCAAAAGGGTTGAGAGAGAGAGAGAGAGAGAGAGAGAGAGAGAGAGAGAGAGAGAGAGAGAGAAGGGAGGGAAGGAAGGAAGAGGGAAACTGCTCTAATTATATTTGTAAAAAGTTGGAAAGAATTTACAGAGTGATACTGAAGAAATGACAACATGAGCAGGTATGATTATTAGAGTAAGGTCCTGAAAGGTGAGAGGGAAGGGAGTAGAAACAAGTGGATGCATAGAGAGCTCAGCCTTAGTGATAAGTAGGTATATCTCATGTCTTATTTTGTAGTTGGACATAAGGAGACAGAGGGGATGATATTGGCAGGTTTTAAGGAATCAAGGAGGGAAGTTTGGGGAGTTCGCATACAATGAGCCCTGGGGATTCCTTGCCCTGCAACTTCCAACTACTTCTGCAGCCTTCTTAACCTGAAATACCCCTCCGTAAGACTTATTCCCCCATCACCTCAGTGAGTTCCTGCTGGAGCTTCCATTTTGTGTAGATATCTAGGCTGGTCTTCATTCTCCTCCCATCCCTGTTCCTGGCTATTGGACTTTAAAACCACATCTTCTTCCTGTACTTCCACCTCCATGTTTTTTTAGTTCCCTTTTGTACATTTTCTTTCTCCATTACAAGGTAAACTACTTGAGGGCAGGGGCTGTTTTTCTTTGTACCTATAGTTATATCTCCATCACTTAGCACAGTGCCTGACACATAGTAAACTCTTAATAAATCCTTCCTTCCTTCCTTCCTTCCTTCCTTCCTTCCTTCCTTCCTTCCTTCCTTCCTTCCTTCCTTCCTTCCCTCCCTCATTCCTTCTATCCACTTCAACCATCACAGGCTAAGCAATAGGGGTACAATTGATGACAAGAAGAGAAAAAATGTTTGAATTATCGCTGTGGGGAATAAGAAAAAAACACAATAAAGGCATAGTAGAAAGAGGCTGAGGGTGAGGAGATCCCAAGAGAACTTAGGTATCATCAATTCACTGTGTATGAAATAGTTTCAACTTAATGACCTTCTTCATTGATGTTCAAATGTTCTGGGGTGGGAAGAGAGAAGTTGGCAATGGTGGCTACCTAGGAATGAGGATTTGCAGATTAGGAACATGTTAAGTTCAGCAAGGCAAGTCATTTTAAGGTAGTAGTGAGTGAAACACAACAGTAATAAATCAAAGACTTGGTTAAGACAAGTTAAGTCACAGTGGAGAAGATGGGCTGAGGGAATGGAAATGAGTTAACACAATTAAGGTTATGATAAAAGTAGAGTTGGTTTCATGGACCTGAGAGAATGATACAAATAGAGGGAGTTGGAGACTAATTTTTTGAAGTTCAATATTTTGAAGATGGTAAAATCCCAAGAGATGATTCGATCATATTTGTGTATGGCTGAAATAGGACACAGAAGGTAGTCATTGCACTTGAGGAAGTTGAAAAAATGTGTAGCTATGTTGTCACCATGAAACCTCAAATAGTGAAATGTAGGATGGAGAGGTATTTTTGCTGCTGTTGTTCTGTTGTATCAACACTTTGTGACTCCATTTGATGTTTTCTTGGAAAAGGTACTGGAGTGCTTTGCATTTCCTTCTCTAGCTCATTTAACAGATGAGGAAACTGAGGCAAACTGGGCTAAGTGACTTGCCCAGGGTTACACACTCAGTAAGTGTCTGAAGTCAGATTTGAACTCAGAAAGATGAGTAATCCTGACTTCCAGCACTTTACTCATTGCTCTACTTAGCTGCCCTGGAGAGGTATATCACGTACCAAAGTCATTGAAAACATTATTAAAATAACCTGGAATTGACATCAACAAGAATGGGGTAAGGTGCTCTAAGTGGGCTTTATGAATCTCAAAAGGGGAAAAGTTATTGAAGAGATGATGATAGAGGAATGTTTTTGTGAGGCAGGTTTCCAGTGAGGCAAGTTGGCTAGAAGGCTAAAGCATTTATTGAAGTCACTTAACCCTCATTGCCCTGCCCCCCCCAAAGATACTGGAGTAGTTTGCCATTTCCTTCTTCAACTCATTTTACAGATGAAGAAACTGAAGCAAACAGGGTTAAGTGACTTGCCCAGGGTCACACAGCTAGTAAGTGTCTGAGGTAGGATTTGAATTCAGGTCTTCCTGCCTCCAGACCTAGTGTTTTATCCACTGTGCCACCTAGCTGCACAGTGTGACGTGACATATCATCAAATTAAAGTTATGACCTGGCACTCCCCAAAAAACTAAAACAATTTTAGTATGCATAGAGAGTCCAGAATGAGGAGGCAAGAACCTTGCTATCTTCTGCCCTTGTCAGACCACTTCTGGAGGTCTGGAGGTAGAGATATGAAGGAAAAAGTATTGAAGTTAGAGTGAGAGAATCTGAACTCCTACTCCAATTCTTCTTCTTCTTCTTCTTCTTCTTCTTCTTCTTCTTCTTCTTCTTCTTCTTCTTCTTCTTCTTCTTCTTCTTCTTCTCCTCCTCCTCCTCCTCCTCCTCCTCCTCCTCCTCCTCCTCCTCCTCCTCCTCCTTGGGGCAATGAGGATGAAGTGACTTGCCCAGGGTCACACAGCAAGTAAGTGTCAAATGTCTGAGGCCAGATTTGAACTCATGTCCTCCTGAATCCAGGTGCCAGTGCCTTATCCACTGTGCCACCTAGCCTCCTCTCCCATTCCAGTTCTGCCATTAATTACCTATTTGATTTTGGACAAAGCACTTCACTTTCCTCTGTATCAGTTTATTCACTTGTAAAATGATGGAATTAGACTAGGTGCCAGCAAAGGTCCATTAAACTCTACATTATTCTAGCATTATATAGAATATTATGTTCATTTCTAGCTACTCCATGTTAGGAAGGATATTAAAAAAACAGAAAATATATATAAAGAAGAGAGACTGGATGGTGAGCAAACCAGATACCAAGTCATCAAGTTGGGAAGCAGGACTTCCTGAGTTCAAATGTAGCCTCAAATTAAATGCTGTTTGATCCTGGGCAAGTCACTTGACCTCTGCATCTGCCTTAGTTTCCTCAGTTGTAAATTGGGGTTAATAGTAGTACCTATGTCCCTGGGTTATTGTGAGGCTCAAAAGAGATAGTGTTTGTAACGTTCTTTGCATCGTATTGGAGACATAGCAGGTATTTCCTAAATACTTGTTCCCTCCTCTGCTCTTCCAATAGATGAAAAGAAGCAGGGATATTTAGGCTAGAGAAACGAAGACAAGGCTGATGTGATAGCTGTCTTCAAGAGGCAGTAATGTAAAAAGATTGTACCTATTCTATTTGGCTTCTGAGAGCAGAAATAGGAGCAATGAATGGGAGTTACAGAAAGGCACTTTTATGCTTGATATGAGGAGAAAAGTGTCTCAATAGGAGAGCTGACTCAAGTTGAAAGGGGCTACTTCAGGGGGTATTGGGTTACCAATTACTGGAAGTCTTCATAAGAGGCTCAATGACCACATCTTATGGATATCGTTGAGAAGACTTGATTCTGTTATAAATGGGACTAGGTGACCTTTGAGCTCCTTTCAACTCTGAGCCCTGAGATTCTGTGATGTCTTTGCCCTCAGTTGAGAATTGAGTCTGTCAGTCTATTTAAACAAATGACTTTTAATTACTGGGAAAGGTACAAGATGTTTTTTGACCTGTTTTCCTACTCTGTAAAATATCTTTGGTACAGAGTTGGTGCAAACTCAAGCAGTGATATAATATATCAAAATCTTTTCCCTTTCTGAAAGGAAGAATACATGATGATTCAAAAAAACCTATCTTGAAGTTTATTCTGTAACAGAAATGAGACATCCCTAGGTGAATTTGGGACTGGATACTGAGAAAGAATCCTATTAAATACAAGTGAAGTCTGGGCACAAATGACATCAGGGAAGAGGTTCCATAAATACTATCAACACTCCAGGGAGGTGATACCAATATTATGTACCTAGGTAGAGTTTAGAGGCACTTCATCGATTTGTCTAAGTTCTAGTGAACCTGCTGATGGGAATGGGAATATGAGTCATTCCTAATTCAAGAAGGGATCAAGTATCTCTTTGCCTTGCAAACTTTGTGATTAATTCTATGAACAAAAATTTCAGCCTGGTAATTTGAGAGTGAGTAGATGGAATTATAGGAATTGACTAAAAGTATCTTACTTCATGACTCCGATTGGACAATATCCCATCTCCTGCTGTCTCCTGGAGAGCCCATTTCCTCCCCATCATTATTATTCAGTCATTTTCAGTTGTGTCCACCTGTTTGTGACTCTATTTGAGGTTTTCTTGGCAAAGATGCTGGATGGTTGTCCATTTGCCTCTCCAGCTCATTTTAGAGATGAGGAAACCAAGGCAAACAGGGTTAATTGACTTATTCAGCATCACACAGCTAGTACTAGTATGAACCTAGATTTGAACTCAGGAAGAGAAGTCTTCCTGACTCTGGGCCTGGCACTGGATCCCACTATGCCACCTAGCTGCCCCCTAACATTTTGTATTATTACCTTCAGCAGAGTAGTCCTGGACATGTAACCTCTGGTTGCCTTAGTTTCCTCATCTCTAAAATGGGTATAATAATAGCATCTAGGTCACAGGGTTGGTGTGAGGATCAAATGAGATATTTATAAAAAAATCACTTAACACAGTGCCTGGCACATAGCAGCTGCTATATAAATATTTATTCCCTTCCCCTTCTCCCTTCCCAAATGACTGTTTTTTCTGTACTGTCATGCCACTATTTCTTACTACATTGTCACTGTCTTCCCTTGTTCTCTTCTTCTTCCATCTTTTCTGGAGTCTGGGGCCTGCAGCTTCCTCTCAATCTGTGTTTTCTTTTTTGTGATTTCATTGGCATAGGGAAATGCAAATGAGAATATTTCTTTTACAATGCAGATTCACAACTCTTCTGCGCTGTGTCTTCTTAATGTGGCTTAGGAGGCACTAAAATGTCAATTACCAACAACCCCTGGAGTCACACAGCCAACATGTATCAGAAGCAGGACCTGAATCCAGGTGTTCCTAATTCTAATGCTTATTCCCTGTGTACTGTGCCAGGTTGCTCCTGCTAGGTTTTTTCTATGGAAAGAAGTATAGGGGCTATATTTCTGGACGTTGTCCAACCCCAACGCTGCTCCAGAGAAATCTCCTTCATTATTTTTCTCTCTTCCCATCTCTGCACAAACACTCCTTTCAAGAGACACCTGGCTCATATCCTCTCTCCTACTAAAAGCCATAGATTTTGCGTGTTTCCCCCTTGGTGTTTTGCCCAGGTAGTCTGGGTACTGACATTGTCATGTATAACAAGATTCCTCTTTTTATTTCCTTCCCCAAATTTTACTTATTCTTCATTCATGTTGTTCTAAGTTCTGTAAGCAACTACAACTTTTCCTAGATAATAGATAGTAATTACTTTGGGAGATCAGGATCTAGCCAGTTAATCTAAATTCAAGTTACTTCACCTTCCCCCTGGTTGGGATGCTAATTTTAAATAGCCCTCTTTATCCAAGGCCTGTCCAATATAATGTGGTATGTAGGACTGAATATTAAATCTTTTAAAAATGCATTAATTGTAATTCCTTGGGGAAAATGTCTTGGATATTTAAGGCATAGGAGCTAAAAGCATTTTTCTCAAGTCCCCCCTGTTGTTTTATGGTTTCTTTCCCCTTCTGAAGAAGGGAGAATTGGGTATAGCATGGTTGGAGGAGAAGTGGTAACAACAATTTTGCATTCATGGCTAAGGAAGGTTAATTTGCATTGGGTGCAAGGGGATGTGGTATTTTTGAGTTTTCCAATCATATTATCTCCCATGACCTTTGCACAAAAAGAATTAGGCTGCCTCTAGGAGTGAGTGCGTAAGGGCTTTTGGTTCTGACAATATTTATTATCATTGGTAGTTTAACTTTGTTTTACAACATCTGCTAATAAAATGCATTGGAGGAAGACCAGGCTAAACACTGTCAACACACTTTCCAGGCATCCCATATAGCTCCAGTGTATCAGTTTGGTTATTTTCCTTGTTTATATCCCCTTATTTCATTGCTTTTTGTCCTTTTCAGAATTGTCCCAGTTTACCTTTTGACCTGTCCCACTGTATTTTTCTTCGTTTGTGCCACCTTATCTGAACCTTCTGATTTATTCTTATCACTTAAAGGATTATTCTGTGAAGTCAGGAGAGTGGATTCTAGTTCTAGCTCTACCTTTAACTAGCCATGTGCTTTTGGATGCCAATGCTTTTCTCATCTGTGAAATGGGAAGATTAGACTAGTAGATCCCTGATCCTAGTCAAACATGCTATAGTTGTATGAATCTTTGTTAATCCTACATCATTGTGGAAGGAGTGCTTTATTTGTACCTCAAATAAAAATCTAGCTCTCTGTTTCTTACTATCTCTATGACTGTGGGCAAGTCAATTAACCTCTCAGCCTCAGTTTCTTTTCTTTTCTTTTTTTTTTTTTTTGGTGAGGCAGTTGGGATTAAGTGACTTGCCCAGGGTCACACAGCTAGTAAGTGTTAAGTGTCTGAGGCTGGATTTGAACTCAGGTCCTTCTGAATCCAGGGCCGATGCTCTATGCACTGCACCACCTAGCTGCCCCTATCAGCCTCAGTTTCTTCAACTGTAAAATGAGGAGGTTGGACTAGATGATCTCTCAGGTCCTTTCCTGCTGGGTTGGTTCATTCTTTTTTTTTTTTTATGAGATATTTTATTTTTTCCGTTACATGTAAAGATAGTTCTCAACTTTTGTTTATACATGCTTTACAATTTCAGATTTTTCTCCCTCCCTCCCCTCCCTCCCCCCCTCCCCTAGACAGCAGGTAATCTGATATAGGTTATATCTATATATCTCTATACATATAGATATAGATATAGATATAGATATAGATATACACACACATATATACACATAATAACATTAATCCTATTTCTTCATTAATCCTGTTACAAGAAAAAGAATCAGAGCAGTGATGCAAAACCTCAAAATAGAAAAAAAAAAAACAACAGCACCCAAAACAAAAGAAATAATATGGTTCAATCAGCATCTATACTCCACAGTTCTTTCTTTCTTTTTTTTTCTTGGATTTGGAGATCCTCTTCTATCATGAGTTCCCTGGAACTCTTTTGTACCATTGCATTGGTGAGAAGAATATAGTCCATCACAGTAGGTCAACACTCAATGTTGATGATACTGTGTACAATGTTCTTCTGGTTCTGCTCATCTCACTCATCATCAGCTCACGTAAGACCCTCCAGGTTTCTCTGAACTCTTCCTGCTCATCATTTCTTACAGCACAATAGTATTCCATTGTATTCATATACCACAACTTGTCCAGCCATTCCCCAATTGATGGGCACCCCCTCAACTTCCAATTCCTTGCTACCACGTAAAGAGCAGCTATAAATATTTTTGTACATGTGGGTCCCTTTCCCCCTTCCATGTGGGTTGGTTCATTCTTAAAGAAGCTCATGACATCAGGGTGATGTCATGACTTGCAGTAAATTGGATTTAAGTGAGGGAGGCTGTTCAAGCTCACTAATCTCTCTCTTCCAGAGCCATCTGGATCCAGTGGTGAGATATATCAGGACGACTGGAGATGGCCCCGGGTGTTTAAGGCAATTGGGGGTAAGTGACTTGCCCAGAGTCACACAGTGTCTGAGGTGAGATTTGCACTCAAGTCCTCTCAACTTGAGGGCCAGTGCTCTATCCACTGTACTACCTAGATGCCCTTTCCTGCTCTAAGTCTAAAATTCTATGATGTACATTAAGATACCTCAGCACAGTGTCTTGCAAATAGTCAGCACTTCATATTATTTGTGGATTCACATAGCCTAAATACATTAAATAAAACCATGTAAATAATCAGTTTATTCCAAGTAAAAAAAATATTCAATTAGGCATTTGAGAGCTGGGTTAACCCTTTCTATTGTGCATTTTGTAAGAGTCAATAAATATGGATAGTTTAAAATAGTCTTCAGTTAGAGAGAGACACAGAGAAAAAGAGAGAGGGAGAGAGAGAGGAAGAAAGAAATAATGAAAGAAAGAAAGGAAGGAAGGAAGAAAGAAAGAAAGAAAGAAAGAAAGGAAGGAAGGAAGGAAGGAAGGAAGGAAGGAAGGAAGGAAGGAAGGAAGGAAGGAAGGAAGGAAGGAAGGAAGGAAGGAAGAAAGAAAGAAAGAAATTCTGGCATATGGGGGGGGAGGAAAGCAAATCTCTCTGGTCCTTAATTTCCCAGTCCATAAAATGGGGATGGTGCCATTGTACCATCCATTTAATAAAAAGCATGCAATAAGAAAAGAAAATAATGAGGTTGTAGAGACAAGGTATTTTTTTTTAATTTAAAATTCTTTATCAAATATTAGGAGGCATCATGGCATGGTGGATAACATGCTAGCCTTTAAGTCACTATGGCCCGGGGTTGAGTTCTTTTCAGTATCATAGATAATATAGCTGGAAAAAAACCCTCAGGTCTTATTAATTATTAACTAATAATTAATAACAAACATTTATTAAGCTCTTCCTCTGCTTCCACACAACTAAGATAATAAAGTTCAATCAAGTTTTCAACCTATATGTATGGTCAGGGTTTCCATGCCATGAATTCCCTGAATAGTTGAAAACATTGGTCTTAGCCAAAAACCTTTAAATTAAAATTAAGAAAAAAGTTATTGTGTGTAATTTACTAAATGGAACTCACACTTTTTAAGAGTATTGCAGCCCAAGTAGTGGCTATCTCACCCATCAAATTTGGATGCAGTGGTTCAGTGGTGATCGTTGGTTGGGGCACTGGCATCTCAGTGGACACATAAAGAGCTTCACAGATAACTTTGAAAGAGTCCCCAAAATCTACTCTAGACTCAGTTGTGTTCTTTCTTTCTTTCTTTCTGTGGGGCAGTGACTCAGGTCCTCCTGAATCCAGGGACAGTGCTTTATCCACCGCACCACCTAGCTGCCCCCAATGCAGGTGTATTCTTTCCAATTTTTTTTTTCTGATCTTCATCAGTGATTTTTTTCTTCTCTGTGTATTCCACCGGCTCCTTTTTAAAAGCTAGTGATGTTTAATCAACCATTTTGCTGTTTTTTAAGAGATCAAATCTGTAAACTGATTTGGTCACACACTGTAAACCCTTAACTTTAGTAAAACCAATAGTACTAGAAGATATAATAAAGCCTTATTCACTCCATTCCTATTGCCAGTCTCAGCTCCCAATCCAGGGCCACATTGCCCAACCTACTTCCTATAGCAACCTATTTTAACTGCTCCTGAAGTTTCCAGTCTCTCCTCCTTGAAATTCAATCCCAAAATGCCCAGAATGCCAGATAAATCTTCTGAAAGAGCCACCACTAACATGCCTCAGTCCTGCTGTAGAATTTATTGTCAATTTTCTCTTGCTTTCAATCTCCTCTGGCTCCCTATTACATTTCTTCTCGAATCTCAACTCTTCTGCCTGGATTTTTAGATTTCTATAATCCAACCTCCGCCTACTTATTCTACCAAGTATTAGATCTACTCAAGAAAGCTGTTTTGCACTCAGCACTAAAAATTTCCACCGGGAGTACTAGGTAGTATATTCTTTGACAGAAAGCTTCCCCAAGTACATGCAAAGGACCTAATGGGATAATGAGCATGACTACCCAAAAGTCTTCCTGTAGCTGAGCTATTTTCTTTCTTTGTGGTGCATTTTGAAAAGAGCTTTTCAACATAAAAACTGACTGATTCAGGAGGGCTGCTGCTTCGAAAGCCACCACTCAAATCCCACTCACTCCTGCTACCTCTGGAGTTAACTACTCTCTCTAGCAATCTTCTCTAGGACATTGGCTACAGGTACTCAGCAGTGCTGTGGTGTTTCTATTCAGCAGGTAGGCAGAGGTAGAAAAGTGATAATTGAGAGGCAGTCTTCCAACAGATGAGAGATAACAATGACCTTCTAACAGGGACTCAGTTTCAGACCATGCAAAATGAGACTGAGTGGTGAGGTAATGATCACAATTTTTGAGCAAAGAGGCTGTAATTCTGCTCACCAGAGGGAACAGAAGGTGAGAGAGTGAAACTGGGGTGACCTAACCTTAAATCACATGCTAATTCAAAAAAGAAATTAAAAGGTGGAATATAAATTAGTTGGGAGCTAAGAGCCTAAACAACAAGCCTGTGGTGGGCACAAAATTGCCTGGCTTGTTGGGGTTTCTTTTCCTTTTTTTCCTATAGGTGGTAGAATCCCTATACATTTTCACTAACTGCTCCCCACACTTTGGTAAATTTTCCACTTAGAATCATTCTTCATATAGCGATAGCGTCCTATTTCCACTTAACTCTCTCCTTCCCTTCTTCCTCCTTCATCTGCCTCCTGTCTCCAAAAATCTACCATTTATTAAGGTCTTCATAACTGGAAAGAAGGCACTTAGGTGGCACAGTTGATAGATCTCTGGGCCCCAAATCAGGAAGACTCATTGTCCTGAGTTCAAATCTGGCCTTAGACGCTAGCTCTGTGACCCTGGGCAAGTCCCTAAACCCCATTTGCCACAGTTTCCTCATCTGTAAAGTGAGCTAGAGCATGAAATGGCAAACAACTCCAACATTGTTGCCAAGACAACTACAAATAGAATAACAAAGAGCCCCATACACCTGAAAATCACTGAAGAACAGGGTTCCTTATCCTCGGAAGGCTAACACCTCTACATATACTCCTGATCTCATCCCATCTTTTTATGTCCATTAGTCCCCATCCTTCCAACTCCTGACTATTATTCCTGATCTCTAATTTTCAGTTTCTCTCTAACCACTTATTCCCAAGCTTACTACCTCAGTCTCTTCTAACCTTAAAAAATTCAAGTGCTCTAGAACTTCTCATCTCCTCAAGTCATTGTATATCTCAAACTCTTAGAAAACTGTCTCCACTTTTTGCCACCACTTCCCTCCTCTCATTCACTTTTTTTTTTGCAGGGCAATGGGGGTTAAGTGACTTGCCCATGGTCACACAGCTAGTAAGTGTCAAGTGTCTGAGGCCGGATTTGAACTCAGGCCCTCCTGAATCCAGGGTCGGTGCTTTATCCACTGCACCACCTAGCTGCCCCCTCTCATTCACTTTTTAACACTTTGGAAAATGACTTTTGACCTCTGTACTCATCTGAAATAGCCCCCCTCCAAAGTTGTCATTGATTTTTTAAGCACCATATCTCATGGCCTTATTTTCTCAAGCCTCTCCCTTCTTTACTCATCTGTAGCATTTGACAGTGCTGATCACTCCCTCCTTCTGAGTACTCTCTACCCTTTCTGGATTTTCCTGACTTTGACTCTTTTGGTCTCCCAACCCCATTGACCTTGTCTGACCACTCCTTGTCAGTCTCATTTGCTGAGCAACCACTCATATTACCCTAAATTTGGGTGGACCTCAAGTCTCTGGTCTCGGTCTTCTCTTTTCTTTCCAAATTCTTTTTCAGGAGAGCTGATTACTTCCTTATAAGTTTCCATGAATTAAATTGTCATTTCTATACTGATGATCTTCACATATATACATATATATTTATACATGTACATACACATATATACATACACATAAGTGTATATATACATGTCTATCTATACAAGATAGATAGATAGAAAGGAAGGAAGGAAGGAAGGAAGGAAGGAAGGAAGGAAGGAAGGAGCATCTGAGACTGAGTCTCCTGAGGTCTAGTCCCAAATTACAAACTACCTATTGCACATTGTGAATTGGATGTCCCATAAGCATAACTAACTCCAGATATTTAACACGTAACTCATTATTTTTCTGACAACCCCCCCATTACCACCTATATTCTTTATTTCTATTGAATACCATCTCTCCAGTCATCCAAGTTCAAAACATTGGCATTATCCCCTCACCCCAAATATTCAATCAATTGCCAAATCCTGTCCTCTTTTTCCTCACAACATATCTCATAACTCTTCTCCTTTCTCCACCCTATCAGGCCTCCATCATCTGTTAGTTGGAACATTGTGTAACAATTAGAGTGATGCCACCTGCTGGAGAGTTACTGTGGGAAAGCTCCACCATGAGGAGAAGACATCTGAAGGCAAGCCATGTGGCTTAGAAGGTTGGTTCCTTTGTGTAGGGAAGTGACGTTTACTCGTGGGTACTGTCTATCAAAGCTATCAGCCAACAGTTAGCTTGGAGCTGTGTGTGCGTGTGTGTGCATGTGTGTGTGTGTGTGTGTGTTTGTGTGTGTGTGGATGGGATGTTCCCAGTTTCAGAGGAGGCTTGTGGGATGAAGAAGGGGCTCGTTCTCTCATGCTTTTTTCACGAGGACCTCAGTGGGGAGTGGAGCAGGAGACACTGGCTCCCTGAGATAGATAGCTGAATCTAGGCCTCTTTCTCGCTCTTCACCAAATTCTTATTTTCCTTAATAAATGCTTAAAAGTCTAAACTCTTGCTAAAGCTTATAATTTATTGGTGACTACTCATTAGATATTTTAGACAGTATAGCTAGATAGCAACTTTACAATTGTAATAACCTCCTAACTGGTCTACTGCCTCATCTCTTCCCTCTCCAATCCATCCTCCACAAGCTAACAAAGTGATTGTCTTAAAGCATTTGTGTGACAATCACACTTTCTAATGAAAAAAACACACAAACAAACAAACCTCTATTGCACTGCCCTCCCTCCCCTCACTACCACAGGGTCTTTTGAAGGTCTTTAATAGTTTAAAACTGCACTGAGACTTTTGGAAAACCCTGTATAAATTCCTCTGTTTGGCAATCAGAGCTCTTTTCAACCTGGCCCCAATCTACCTTTCTAATCTTACTACAGGCATACTTTAGTTCAGCCAAATTGGCATTCTACCAATACTCATACACACTACTTTATTTACTATATCCATGTCTTTGCATTGACTATTCCTCATGCCTGGAATGCTCTTCCTCATCAATGAAGCCTTTTAAATTTCATAGTTTTTTCAAGGCTCAGCTTAAGGGATACTTTCCACATGAAATCTTTCTTGACCGCTTTAGCTGCTATTGACTTTCCCCAACAAATTATATTTTATTTATTTGTATATACACACATATTGACATATTGTCTCCCTGGAATAGGTTGTAAGCTCCTTGAAGGAAATGACTGTTTTTAACTTTTCTTTGTATTTTCAATGCCTAGCACAGTGCCTGGCATATAACCTGTATTCAACTACTTGCCCTAATACTTTTTGGGTTATCTTAGACCAGACACTTAAATCTCTTCAGCCTCAGTTTCCTCACCTGTCCTATTTAATAGAGTTGGTATGAGGATCTAGTGAGATGACATGTAAAAATGCTTTTGATTCTATTTATCGAGTATTTATTAAGTTTTTAACTATGTTGAAGGCACTGTGCTAGGCACTGGAGATATAAGGAAAATTACAAAATAATCTCTGAATTTAAGAAGCTATAAGTGATGTATGAGTGTATTTTCATCATCCTCCTCTCTCTTCACCATGGTTAATGTAGAAACCTTCTTCTCTGGCCCAGCTATTTTCTCAGGCTGCCAATATTTCCCCTGGTTCCTGTTTTCTTCAGAACCATTCATCATATTTCCATTCAGATCCCTTGATTATTCTCTATTGTTGATATTTTTTTGCACTGTCCACAGTTTAGAAATAGAAAGGTTCTTCTAAAGGCCTCTCACCAGCAGTAGTTATATCTTTTGATGGAAAACATCTTTCTGGACTGTGTGGCACTGGAGACCAGTCCAAACCAGACTGTTTTATTTTAATCCAGCTGCTGATGCTCCATGTTCCAGCAGCAGGCAGGGAGGGCTTGGGGGTAAGCCACATGGCACTAATCAAAGGCAACTTGGGTCTACTAATCATAGTTCAGTGAGCATGCAAGAAGCCATGGTACAACTACTTGTGACATTTGGGGCAGAACTGACAGACCAAATTTGGCCTGAGCGAAGCTCAGAGATGATCTTGATCCTAATTTGGAAATGACTATATTAAAATCTTTATTATGCTCTATTTTTAGGACATAAATTGGAAGGAATTGCCCATTTTCTTGGGGGAGGGAAGTAACAAGGTACCCTCTGGGGGACTTAAACTGCTAGTTTATGACAATGAGAAGGTGGGAAGTGGTACAAACATTTTTTTATTGGTGTCATCTTTGTAGGATTTATCTTTCTAAATAATTAATAGTGTTCTCCATGACATATTGATATAACTTGTGATTTCTAAACAATGGATCCACTTTGAGAAAATAGTATATGGAATTGTCTGAGATTATTAAAGAGACAAGGTAAGGGTTTTGGGGTTTTTTTGGGTTGAATTTACAAAAACGTTCTTTAACTTCACAAAGATATCTTTAAATAATGATGCCACCCCCGCCAAGAGATTATGGGATTCATTTTATAGATCATGGACTTGTCAAGAAAAAGCTTGGAAATGAGGATTGAGACTAAATGGTGGGAAGGATGCAGGGAATAAGATCAAGAGAGGGGGGAGGGCAGAGATATATTAAAATGGTAAAGAGTCACTTGTTAGGCAGGATGGATGATAATACATTTCTAGACTATAATGCAAATAAATGTAATCCAGTATGAAGCAGTGTTGGGCAGTAGGAGGAGTGTTGGATCTGAAATCAGAGGACCTAACCTTTAGTAATCTACTTTATTTTTTTTAATAATAAGTTTTTATTTATAGTTTTGGGTTCCAATTTTTATCACTCTTTCCCTCCTTCCCCTGCCCCTCCTTGAGATATCAGATGTGGGTTATACATGTATGATTATGTAAAACATTACCATATGTGTCATTTTGAACAAGAAAACTTGATTAAAAGAAAAAAACCAAAGTGAAAAACAGCATGTTTCAGTCTGTTCCATCAATCCACTTTAAGCTCACTGAGCCTCAGTTTGCTCATTTGTAAGATGAAAATGTTGAACTAGATGACTGCCAAGGTCCCTTCCAGCTTTACATGTGTGATTTTAATTTGCGTGCAATTTTTTAGGAATTTATCATTTTATAAGGTATCTGTCTTTGCCATATCCAGGATGAAGTTTCAAAGAATATATTCTGTGTGTTTTCATAAGTCTCTGTTAACTTACTATAATCTGATGAAGTTCTTCCAATTTCAATGAATGGCAAAACCGAGTCAGGGAATAGCTAAGGGAACTAGCCTAAAAATCTAGTCATATCTCAAGCCCAGATCTCTGAGCATCCAGTCCATCCCTCTATAATAATCTCTTTCTCTCATTCCTTTTCTTGTTGTTTTCCAGATGTTCCTATGTGACTTACAAGGTCACTCTTCTGCTACATATCTCTTCCTTTTTGTCTCAACCAAACCCAAAGATAGAAATAACAACAATAATAACAATCACCATTTCTATTAAAAACAGTAATATAAACAAGTTAAAATTTTACAGATACACTTTTGGAATAATCAGGTATCACATCACCAGGCAAGTGTAAAGGATGACAATAGGCATATCCCATTGGATTCATCAAATATAAACTAAGGTGACTTTCCTCTGTATGAAACCTATGAAATGACTGAGATCCAAGAGTAGAATTAAAGGCCCTTAATGGGTGACATCCACATGAACTCAGACTATAATATATCAACAAAGTAGCATGTAATAAGTGAATCAAGTTGTGTGAATGGCAGAGTTGATGATAATTCAAGACCAGGTAATTTCCACAGAATGGTTATCTTTAAGGTAACCAGATTTAATAGTAAGTGTAAATTATGGAAATGGTATACATTGTACAACATCCCTGTAGAATATAAAAATTCAAAATCAAACAAACATTTAGCAATATTTTACCAGATGGCCAGAATTACATATTAGAAGCTCACAACCTTCTATGGACTGACAGATGACCTCATACTACAAAAATTTCCTGGAGAAATTAACCAACAAACTGTGATGGGATTAGACCATTCCATGATAATCCATGCATAACACCAATTTATAAAAACTTAAGAACAACATTAGTGGATGCCATTATGGCAGTTGTCAGTGGATAGAGTGCTGGGCCTGGAATCAGGAAGACCTGAGTTCAAATCTGGACTAAGGTATTGACTGGCTCTGTGTCCTTGGGCAAGTGACTTAACCTATTTGCTTTCAGTTTCCTCAACTTTAAAATGGGAATAGTAACAGCACCTGCATTGCATGGTTGTTGGGAGGATCAAATGAGGTAATTATAAAATGTGCTTGGTTCATAGTAAGTGCTATATTAAATTTTCTTCCCTTTTCCAATTACTCATACTGTCTCAAGTACTCATAAATTTCAAGCTACATAGAGCAAAACTCTTTCAAAGAGGAAGAGACCAGAGGGTAGCTAGGTGGTACAGTAGATAAAGCACTGGCTTTGGAATCAGGAGTACCTGAGTTCAAATACAAGTTCAAATACTTGACACTTCATAGCTGTGTGACCCCAGGCAAGTCACTTAACCCTCACTGCCATGCCAATAAAAAAAAAGAAAAAAAGAAAAAAAGGAATGGGATAAGTTATATGCCCTTCCTGTTCTATTGGCTGCTGAAGTTGTACTGAGAATGCTTTCAGTGAGCCTACAGATGGTGAACTTACATGTTAATACTTTCATTCAAGTAGAAGCTAGCTAGGGTGGTGCAGTGAATAAACCATTAGGGTTGGATTCAGAAAAAATTAAGTTCAAATTTTCCCTCAGATACTTATTAGCTATGTGGGTATGTTGCTTAACCTCTGGGCTAGTCAATTAGACTCTGCTTTTCAGTTTCTTCATCTGTAAAATGGAAATAATAATACTACCTGCCTCCCAAAATTGTTGACCAGGTATAATGAGATAATATTTGTACAGCATTTTGCAAATCTTAAAATACCATATAAATGCTAGCTATTATTAAGTATAAAAATGAGTTATTTTACTCACCTGTGTAAATAGTCTATAAAACATTGAATTTAAAGGACTAATAGCAGGATAGCAAATTGTCTCAAGATTTTCTATCTAATTTCAATGAAAAGGGTGAGAAGAGCGAGCTAATAATTATGATTCATAGATTTACATTTCTTGAGTACTTGGAGGTTTACAAAGTACTTCATTCATAACAACCCTGCTAATTGCATAAAGCAACATTATTCTCTCTATTTTAGCAATGAGGAAATGGACTGAGAAAGGGGAGGGCTCTTGTCCAGAGTCACAGAGTAAGTAAGTGTCAGAAGGGGAACTTGGTCCCATGGTGTCCTGAACTTCAAGGCCAGGGCTTGCCCCCCTCCCTTCTTCTGTCCCCGAAGTCCCATGGCACAGGAAATATATTTTACTTCTGGGATTTACCTTTTAAATACCTATGCCTGAAGTATACTTGACTTACTGTTATTGCAGGGTAGCATTAAGAGGGAACTCAAGCATGGAACTGGTAGCTCATCATCCCTCTCTCAGGTGGATGGTTTCTGCTGTGCAAATGGAACACTTGCTGCCATCACTGAATGCAGGAATCAATGATTCACCATTGGGCAATTGCCTTGGACTCACCCCAGCTGCTGCAGATCATGCATATCATTTTCTCAACTGAAAACAAACTGAGGTGAGGCCATTCACCTCAGAGGATGACTATTCTAAAGGAGGGGAAGGCAAGTTTTAGCCATGCATTTGCCCTAAAACACTGTCCAGAGTCATTTCTCCATGCTTTTCAGACATGCCTTTTGTTTTTTTGTTTTTGTTTTTGCAGGGCAATGAGGGTTAAGTGACTTGCCCAGTGTCATACCGCTAGTAAGTGTCAAGTGTCTAAGGCCAGATTTGAACTCAGGTCCTCCTGAATCCAGGGCCAGTGCTTTATCCACTGTGCCACCTAGCTGCCCCCCAGATGTGCCTTTTGTACTGCCTCCCCTGGATGCTTGTCCATGACAATGCGCTCCGGTACCACAGCAGATAGTGTAGAAAGGCCTGGAACCAGGAAGACCTGAGTTCGTTTCTAGCTTCAAGGTAACTTATTAGATGACTGGGGAGACAACACAGAGAAGATTAAATAACAGCAAAAGAGATACAATCTATATATGATTAAACATGAAATAGGTGCTAGGAAATAGAGGAAGAAGGGATATATGTGGACTGGAATAGCAATGAAAGGCTTCATTGAGAAGATGGCATGAACTGGGCTTTAAATGATAGGTGGGATTGAGTTAGGAAGAAAGGAGGGGGAGAAGACGTTCTAGGCATGGAGCTGGAGGGAATGGAATAAATATTTATAGAGTACTTACTATGTGCTAAGCACTGTATAAATATCTTATCTGATCTTCACAACAACCCCCCAAAGTAAGTGCTATTAACCCCATTTTACAGTTCAGGAGACTGAAGCAAACAGAGGTTAAGTGACTTGTTCAGGATCACTCAGTGTCTGAGGCAGGATTTGAACTCAGGTCTTCATGACTTTATGTCCTACACTCTGTCCACTGTACCACCAGGTTTTCTAGTCATTAGTGAGCAGAGATCAGCTACCTGTTCCTTTCAACTTAAAAAACAAACAAACCCTGTAATTCTAGATATATCACTTGAAGAAGAGAGGATGAGTTAGAGCATCAGTGGGATAAGAGCCCTATAACTTCTTCCCTATTGATCTCTACTTCCTAGTTTCCTTAGCTTTCTTCAAGTCCCAGATAAAACCCCACCTTCTGCAAGAAACCTTTCCTATTCCTCCTTAATCTTAGTGCCTTTCTTCTGAGATTATCTCCAATTTATTATGTATCTATATACATATGCTTCATTAAAGTCCCATCTAAAATATGAACTTTTACATGAAGCCTTTCCAGATCCCCATTTACTTCTGGTGACTTCCTTCTGTTGATTATTATTTCCAATTTATCCTGTCTACAGCTTATTTGTACACAATTGTTTGCATGTTGCCTTCCACACTAGACTGTGAGCTCCTTGATAACAGGAAATATCTTTTACCTCTTTTTGTATCCTTTGCCCTTAGCACAGCACTTGCCATATAGTAGGCACTTGACGTAACTGGGCAAGGAGGCAGAAATCATATATTCTAGTCTTGGCTCATTCACTAGTAATATAAGAGTTAGAGCTGAAAGGTGCTTCAAGGATATTCTGATTCAGCCAACTTGTTTAACAGATGAGAAAAATAAGCACCACTGAATTTGGATGATTTGCTCAATATCATTAAAATAAATGGAAGAGCAAGGAATTGAATGTAGGACTTCTAATTTCAAAGAAACCATGGAGCAAAATATTCCTTTTTCACATGGAACTATTGTTTCATGTAATAAGGGTTTTGAGGTACAATTTCACATATAGCATATTAGAAAGGAAATATCACTGGTTTTTAAATTTAAAAAAAATGATAAAATGCCGCTTTCTCACAGAACCTCTAGCCACATCATTTATAATAATTATGAAAATGAAATGGATATTTATACAGTGAGTTAAAGTACTTTACCTATGTGATTTATTTAAGCCTCACAACTACCACATATTGTAGTTCCCCCAGGTATTAGTATTTATATTTTCCATTTTACAAATGAGGAAACCAAGTTTCAGAAGGGCAAAGTGACTTCAAAGGCATACAGGGAGGAAGTGGTAGAGCCCAGATGTGAATTTGGGAATCCTACCTTCCAAACCTGTGTTCTTCTCATAACCCTGGAGGATCCAACCCAGAAGGATCTCTGGTGTTATCAAGCCACTTCCCTCACCATTCAGGAACTGTTCATGTTTTAGTTCTGTTGGGATATCAATGCCAGAGTTCCCAGAGTTTGGAATGAGCAGCTAGCGTCTTTTGTGACAGTTTCCTTTCCAGCTGGCAGGTGAGTTAACTTGCAGAAATCCATGTATTCTCAAGTGGGCAGGAGATGTTCTAGAGAATGTTGCTTAAGGGCACTACATTCTAGTAACTTTGCTCTATGGAAAAATCTGATTAATTTTCTCTTTGTGGGGGCAGCTAGGTGGTACAGTGGAGAGAGCACCGGCCCTGAAGTCAGGAGGACCTGAGTTCAAATCTGGTCTCAGACACTTGACACTTACTAACTGTGTGACCCTGGGCAAGTCACTTAACCCCAATTGCCTCACCAAAAAAAATTATCTTTGTGAAAAGTTGAAGCTTTTTCCTTTTCAGATTCCTGTAAAGGTTTTGTGTCAGTTAGGATGTGAGAGGAAGGGAATAACAAAATAACATCCTGAGCATCAGATAATTAAGGGAAGATTATAATAAGATAGAAATGAGAAGTTTACCTTATTTCTGTTAAGACCATATCTATGATTCTATTATTACTCCCAGGGGCTGAAAGTCCCTCTACCAAAACAGATTGGCACCCTCTTTGCAACTTATAGTCTTTGAGAGATTCCTTGGGCACTGAAAGGTTTTAAATAGTCCAGGGTCACACAACCTGTATGAGTCAAGTCTTCCTAACAGTTTAATATAGAATCAAAAACTATAGCCCTCACTGAGAATTAGAGTGAATTAATTTTTTGAGCCAGAAGGGGTCATGATAAGTATCCTAACCCACCATACTCTACTCTGGGGAAGGACTGGGAGTTCCAAGATGAGGAGGCCTACATTGGATCCATTATGGGAACAAATGAAATACCCTGGCTCTGATGGTATGCCACCAAAACTGATTTTATGTAAAGATAGCATAAAGGTTTTGTTACTTCTGCCCTCTCTCCATTGCCCCTACTCAAACAGATCAACCCCCACCCCCCAAGAACCCCCCAGAAAATTGTGATACAGTGTGAAGACTAATAGATTTTAGAGTCCAACAATCTGGGTGTGGATCCTAGCTCTGCTATTTCTCAACTGTGTGGCCTTGAATAAATCACTGAGCATCTCTAGGCCTCAGTTTCCTCATCTATCAAATAAGAATCTTGAACTAGCTTGCCTCTAACATAACTCCTAGGTGTGAATATGTCATTCTATAACCAAAACCCCCAAAATAATGTCTAAACCCATGATTCTATGGCCTTCTGGACAGAATATTTCAGAGAGAATCTGAGAATATTAGAACTTGATGGAACTTGAGAGGTCATGTAATCTACCCCCTTTATTTTGTGAGAGAACTGAGGACCCAGAGAAGATAACTAGCCTAACATAACATAACTAGTTAGAGGCAGGGATGGGATGAGAAAGCAGGGCTACTGGCTCTCAGGCCAGTGTTCTCTCTGCTGCTCCAACATGCTGCTCCTTAAGTATCTTACTTAAGAATTATCCAAGTGGACACAGACTATATCACCCACCATCTGCTAATTGAGTCTGATAGGCAAGAGCAATGGGCATTGGTATCAGAGATTCTCCTTGCACTGCACTAAGGAGAAAATTGCTCAATTCGTTTCCTTGCAGACGGGTGGTGAAAATCTCATTCAGAAGAAAAATGGGAGTACTTGGGTGATCAATCTAGTGTCACCCTGATGTAACTGCCCACATAGTGTATGGTACGAGTGTAATGAGGTATAGGGACAGCATGATCACCAATGGCCACATATAGGAGCTGAAACCTTTCCTTTATTTCCTGGCTGAACTCACAGAGGATTTTCTGAGAACAAGTTTCTAGCTTCTGCTCAAATCCGCCAAATTCTTTCAAATCCTCCTTCCTAAATGCTTCCTGGGGAAGCATGTCTTGGGTTTTTACAGCTGATAGTAATTGGTTCTGATTTCTTTTTCTTCTAAGGGATGGGAAAAAGTTAATGTTGTGGTCAGCATGCAAAAATTCAGTGATTACATCTCTTCAGGGCTCCATGACTCAATTTTCCCAATTGAGAAGGCAAACTATAGCTAGTATCTGAACAGAGTTTGATGAGGTTCCAGCAGTTGATTTAAGCTGTCCATTCCACTAACTCTGGGAATCACATCAGCATTTAAACCTTATTTAGCTTTGACTATGCATTAAATTAAATTCAACATTTGCAAACTATTAACAAACATGAGAGATTACTCAAAATCACTAATAATTGGGGAAATGCAAATGAAGACTGTCCTACAGTTTCAAATCATGCTCAGCAAATCCTCAAAGATGACAAGGTATGGGGACAGTCAGGCAGTGTGGAAAGACTGGAAAACTAATATACTATTGGTGGAGCTATGAACCACTTGGGAAAGCATGTGGAACTGGATAAGAGAATGAATAAAATATTCAATCCTTTGACCTATGTATCCCACTTCTAGATATACATCTCAAGCAATTTAATGGGAAAAAATATATATATAGTAGCACTTTTTGTAGTAGTAAAGTAATAGAAACAAAGTAGATTCCTATTGATGGAGAATAGCTAAACATATGTGGTACATGAAGTAATGAAATAATACTTTGTTATAAGGAAGGATGAGTTAAGTGATTCAGAGAAGCAGGGGAAATCTAAATGAACTGATGAAAATGAAGTATAGTAGAACTAGGACAATAATTGCAGCAATGTACAGGGAAATAATAAAAACTGAATTATACGAAATATAATGACCAAGCTTAGTCCTAAAAAAGAAATATTAGAAGGCCCATTTTCTCTTCTTTGCAGGGGCAGAAAATTCTGGTTTGGAACACTCCATATAATATCAGACTTGGTTGATGTGTTGGTTAGTTTCATTAGACTATTTTCCCCTATTTTATTCACTCAAAGATGATTTTTGGAAAGAAAATGATGATGATTGGGAAAAGAAAGTCATATAAATACCAAAGCTATCAATAGAAAATGTTAATTCAATAATAAATCAAAGTTCTTGCTATGTGCCAGGCACAGAAGGCCCCTGGATACAAAACTAGCCTTCAAGGAATGTACATTTTATTAGGGGCATATAGGCTGTACAAAAAAAAAAAAAAAACAAGCACAAAGTAATTTTGGAGGAGAGATTGATCAAGAAAGGTATTTCATAGAAAGTTGCACCTGATCTTAAAACTGAAGAAATGAGGAAAGTTATCAGGGCAGGGTAGAATGACTTTTATAGGTTATGGTAAAATCAATAGGTTTATAAGGAAAACAGAGGGAGAGATTTAAAGACAGGAAGTTATAAAGACCATCTTTGTGGGTGGCATAATTAAGATGTAGGTCATGGGGTATGAGATAATAGGTGAGGCTAGCTTGATTTAGGAGACATACATGTCTGTATTGAAGTCCTCAAGTATAAATTCAAGGGTTCGTGAAGAGAGAAATACTATTTGGGAATGAGATGATAGTGCTATGGGGCTTATGAATGGCTGCAGCCAAGAGCTAGATCAAGTAATACGGATATGTGGAGTGAACTGCAAAAGAAGGTGATGACTGAGTGATGGTGTCACAAGAACATGTGAGTGTAACAGCTGGGGTATAAGATTAAAATTTAGAAGGGATCTCAGAGGCTATATAATTGAAGCTCTACACTTGGTCATTGCAGGAGATCAAGGATAGAATTAGAGTTTGATTTTGGCAAGTAGAAGTGGTACTTCTTCCTCAGTAGCAAGAGCAAAGGAGAAGGAAGAAACAGGGTCCAGGATAGATGGCATATGACAAGGAAAACCTAGCATGTGGACCAACTTTCATTAGTACCAGAAGATATAAAGTCTGAGGGAAGAGATCTACAAGGATGAGAGAGTGTTTGATAGCAATATACCATGGGGACTAAAAGAGAAAATGGAATGATGGAATAGAGTATCTAGACTCTACAGATGTAAGGTTGAAAAAGTTAGTGATAAGAACAACATCAATAATAATGCATAGAAGATGCTATCATTTATATAGTTCTTTAAGTTTTTTTTTAAAGTGTTTTACAAATTTTATCTAATTTTATCCTCACAACAACCCTGGGAGATAGAGGTTATCATTAAACTGAGACACAGTGGTTAAATGACTTGCTCAGGGCCACATAGCTATTTAGAGTCATAAATCATCATTTGAGTTCATCTTCCCAATTCTAGACCCAGAATTCCATCCACATTTAACTGTCTTGTGAGAACATAGTGTTAAGGCTAAAATTCTAGCTAAACTATCTAAAATATCTAAGAGTGGTTGCCAATAAATTATAAGCTTTAGCAAGAGTTAGACTTTTAAGCATTTTATTAAGGAGAAATAAGATTTTGATTAGAAGGAGGGCCTACTTTCATCTATTCTATTAAAGGGAGAGGCATCATTTTCTACCTCTGATCTCCACCAGAGTCCTCCCAGGAACAAGAGTGCGAGGTCTGAGCACCCAGCTCTTCTTCTTCCTCCCACTTAGCAAACATCACTTCCTTGACACCATAGAAATAGGACTCCTGGTCTTGCCCTTCAAAAGACCCTTTGCTTCATGGGTAGAACCTCTTCTACAGTAAGTCTCGAGCAGGTGCATCTATCCAATCATGGCAATTGGAAGGGATCACAAGGGGAAATGATTTTTTTCTTGAATTCTATGTGTATTCATCTCACACTCTCCCCTGTAAACTTCTAAGGCGGAGGGCCTACGTTAAACCTCTCCATATCCCCTAAATGATCCTGCACAGGTCTGGGCACACAGCTCATATGAGGTGACTCAATACAAGTAGCAAGAATGAATGGTACCCTTCTTTCCCCTACATGGGAAGTCATTTTTAGTCAAAGTCAAATTTGTTTTTATCTTAGAATCTTTGCAAGACTGGCTGAAGTTTCTAGATGCTGTTGACACAGGATTAGCTCTTTGGATAGATTTCCATGAAGTCAATACACCTGTGTAACTATGCAAAAATTTCAAAAGGGAAAATATTCTGATGGAAGGGGGTGGGGCGGAATTGCACTTGAATAGAACCCTGATTGCTGTCATCCTGGAATTGTGTCATCGGCTTCTATGTCTCACTCATCCTCCCCCCCAAGTAATTTTACTGTGAATCTCTTCCCAACTTCTCTCTCCATGAATAGTATGGAAATGTTGAACTCAAGTGACCCTTTTAATAATTTCCTTTTCCCATTCCACCTGTGATTAAGGTATTTAATGCAGGCCTCTAGAAATAATTAGAATTCAGAGCACGTGCCAAGCCAAATGTCTAATTATAATGAATAGGGTAAAAGCTATTTATTAGTCCAACACTATCCATCCTTCCTCTGCCATCTCTGAATAGGGGCCAGAGGTGACATCTGAATGATGGGCAGCATAGGCATTCTATGATGATTGCTGGCTTATGGGGTCCATCTTGTTCAGCTAATACTTACTGAACCTTGTTGAAATAACACAAAGATAAATTAACTGGGAATCTTTTTTCAATGGATTCTCCAAATAGATCATTTTATTTTATTTAAAGTTTGAGTTCCAAATACTATCCCGTCTTCCCTTTCTCCTCCTCCCCCCCCCAAATGTGATAAGCAATCAGATATAGGTTACACATGTGCAGTTACGTAAAACATTACCATTTTAGTAATTTTGTTTAAGAAAATTGAATAAAAAAATGAAAGAAAGAAAGAAAGAAAGAAAGCAAGCAAGCAAAAATAACCTGCTTCAGTCTGTGTTGAATCAGTATCAGTTCTTTCTTTAGCAGTAGACAGTATGCTTCATTGTTAATCCTTTGGGATTTTCTTGGATCATTTGCTGAGAATAGTTAAGACATTCCCAAGTCTTCATGAAACAATATTGCTGTTACTGTGCAAAACATTATTTTGGTTCTGCTCACTTCATTATACAACAGTTCATATATATCTTTCCAGGCCTTTCTGAAACTATCCTGCTTATCATTTCTTATAGTACAATACTATTCCATCATGATCATATACCATAGCTTGTTTAGCCATTCCCCAACTGATGGGCATTATGTTGATTTCCAATTCTTAGCCACCACAAAAAGAGCTGCTATAAATATATTTTTAAAAATAGCCTATTTCTTTTCTTTGGGGAGATGTCTTTGGAATATAAACCTAGCAGTAGTATTGCTGGATCAAAGGGTGTGCACAGGTTCATAGCCCTTTGGACATAGTTTCAAATTTCTCTCCAGAATGGTTGGATCAATTCACAACGCTAATGGTTAATTAGCATCCCAGTTTTCCCACATTCATTCCAACATCCAACATTTTGCTTTTGTTGTATTTAACACTCTGATAAATATGAGGTTTACCTCAAAGTTTTTTTTAATTTGCATTTTTCTCCTCAATAGTGATTTAGAATATTTTTCCAGAGCTTTGATTTATTTGTCTGAAAACTGCCTGTTCATATCCTTTGACAATTTATCAATTGGAGAATGACTTGTATTTTTATAAATTTGACTCAGTTCTCTATATATTTGAGAAATGAGTCCTTTATCAGAGATACTTGTTTCAAAAATTCTTTCCCAGTTTTTTGCTTTCCTTATAATTGTGGGTTGTTTGTGCAAAAATTTTAAAATTTATTATTTTTTAAATCGTGTTTACAATTTAATTTTACCCCCCAATTACATGTTTAAAAAATTTCATCTCTGACATAATGCCATTGGACAATTCCTGGAGCAGCAAAATCCACAGAAGAATGTGCTGAAATCTTCTTCCAACCAAGGACAGCTTGAAAGGTCAGAAGGAGGGAGCTGCTGTGTGGAGACAGGAGTGCAGCACAACCCCACAGTCACCCTGACAGAGATCCACTCCTAGGAAGGCCTTGCCAGAGAAAGAGACGCCCCAGAATTTCTGAATCAGCTTCAGTGCCAGTGTCATCTGGAACTAAGCTCACAGTCTGGTGAGAGGGCTGAACCCTTGGTAGGTTGGAGATTACAGGGGTATATGCTGGTGCTGAGGCAGAACTTGGGTTTTCACCCCTGCTGGGAACCAGGAGGTAGGCTTGAGTAGCAGTGGCCCAGGTGAGAGAGGGGCACAGGCTTGTCTGAGTTGATAACCACAACACACAAAGCTGGTTGATTAGCAAGTTGGTCTAGGGTCATCTACAGAACCAGGGAACAGGCCAGGTGAGTGAAGAACCTGCTCCTCCTTAAATCATACCACCTGATACCTTCTGAAGCTTGGTATAGCACAGCCTGGAAACAGTGCCCCACTTTAAGGAGCTAAAAGTCAAGTAAAGGAAAGGCAAGATGAGCAGGCAGAGAAAGGGGAGGACCATAGAAAGTGTCTTTAGTGACAAAAGATTGAGGTGCACCCTCAGAGGAAGATGGCAACATCAGGGTCCCTATAATCTAAAGCTTCCAAGAAAAATATGAACTGGTCTCAGGCCATAGAAGTATGGAAAAAGGATTTTGAAGATAAAGTTAGAGAGGTAGAGGACAAATGGAAATAGAAATGAGGGTGATGCAGGAAAGACATGAGAAAAAAGTCAACAGCTTGAAAAGCCAAATTGGCCAAATGGAAAAGGAGGTACAAAAGCTCTCTGGTGAAAATAATTGCCTAAGAATTAGGATTGAACAAATGGAAGCTAGTGACTTTATGAGAAACCAAGACACAATAAAGCAAATCCAAATTAATAAAAAAAATAGAGGGCAATGTGGAATATCTTCTTGGCATAACTGCTGGCCTGGAAAACAGGTCCAGGAGTGAGAATTTGAAAATTATTGGTCTACCTGAAAACCATGATCAAGGAAAGATCGTAGACATCATCTTCCAAGAAATTGTCAGGGAAAATTGCCCTGATATTCAAGAATCAGAAGGTAAAATCAAAATTGAAAGAATTCACCTATAACCTGAAAGATATTCCAAAAGGAAAACTCCTAGGAATATTATAACCAAATTCTAGAGCTCTCAGGTCAAAGAGAAAAAATTGCAAGTTGCGAAAAAGAAAGAATTCAAGTACTATGGAACCCCAGTCAGGATAGCACAAGATCTGGCAGCTTCTACATTAAAGGATTGGGGGGCATGGAATATGATATTCAAGAGGGCAAAGGAATTGGGATTATAACCAAGAATCACTTATCCAGCAAAACTTCACATAAGCTTTCAGAGGAAAAAATGGGAATTCAATGAAAAAGAGGACTTTTAGGTATTCATGATGAAAAGACCTGAACTGAATGGAAAATGTGACTTTCAAACACAAGACCCTAGAGAAGCATAAAAAATTGGAGTTGGAGGACATACCTAGGTTTATGCAGTGGGTGACTGTCTTGTGTCTGAGGCTGGGTTTTGACTGGTATTCCTCTGGGTCCAGGGTGGATGCTTTGTCCACTGTCACCTAGCTGCCCCCTGATGGCATCTTTAGGGTTAAATTGAGGGGTGAGGGGAATTTACTGGGGTAGGGGGAAGGGCACTGAAAAAATAAAATAAAATATATCAGGAACTAAGTCAAATTTATAAGAATCCAAGTAGTCATTCCCCAATTGAGAAATAGTCAAATGATATGAACAGGCAGTTTTCTGATGAAGAAGTCAATGCTATCTATTGCCATATGAAAAAATGCTCTAAATCACTATTGATCAGAGAAACGCAAATTAAAACAGCTTTGAGGTACCACATGACACCTATCAGATTGGCTAATATGACAAAAAAGGAAAATAATAAATGTCGGAGAAGCTGTGGAAAAATTGGAACACTAATGCTTTGTTAGTGGAGCTGTGAACTGATACAACCATTCTAGAGAGCAATTTGGAACTATGCACAAAGGGCTACGAGATTGTTCATATCCTTTGACCCAGTGGTACCACTGCTAGGTCTGTATCCCAAAGAGAACATAGAAAAGGGAAAAGGACCCATATGTACAAAAATATTTATAGCAGCTCTCTTTGTGATGGCAAAGAATTGGAAATCAAGGGAATGCACATCAATAGGGGAATAGCTAAAGAATTTGTGGTATATGACTGTAATGGAATACTATTATGCTGTAAGAAATTATGAGCAGGAGGAGTTCAAAGAATCCTGGAAGGACTTACATGAACTGATGATGACCGAGATGAGCAGAACCAGGAGGACATTGTACACAGTAATAGCAACATTGTGTGATGAACAATGGAGATAGACTTGACTCTTCTCAGCTGTGCAATGATCCAAAATAGTTTTAAAGAACTCATGATAGAAAATGTTCTCAACATCGAGAAAAAATAACTGTGAATTATGAATGCAGATTGAACCACAGTGTTTTCTATTTTTGGACTGTTTTTTTTCCCCTTCTTTTTTGAGGGTTTCCCTTGTTCTCTGATTCTTCCTTCACAAGATGACTAGTGTAGCAATTAGTTTAATATGATTGTACATATACAACCTATATCAGACTGCTTTCTGTCTTGGGGAGGAGGGAGGGAAGGGAGGGTGGGAGAAAAAAAATTGGAACTAAAATCCTCTGAAAACAAATTTTGAGAAACTATCCTTATATGTACTGGAAAATAATAAAATACTTTAAAAAAAAAAAACAAAGAAAAAAACTTTGCATTCGAAATTCTCTTCATCCCTCCCTTCCCTCCCCCCTTAAGAATGCAAGCAATTCAACATAAGTTATACATGTGTAGTCATGCGAAACATTTCCAAATTAGTCAGGGTGTGAAAGAAAACAGATCAAAAACTTAAGAAAAAGAAACAAAAAAAATATGCTTCAATCTGTGTTCAGATACCATCACATTTTTTTTTAAGTCCTTCAGAGTTGTCCTGGATCATCGCATTGCTGACAATAGCCAAGTCATTCCCAGCTGATCATCTTATAATATTGCTGTTATTTTGTATACAGTACATCACACTTTGCATCGGCTCATGTAAGTCTTTCCAGGTTTTTCAGAGATCATCCTGTTCATCATTTCACAGTTACTATTGCTAACTGAATTTCCCTCCATCCTACTTCCTCCCCATGCCATTTACTCTATTCTCCATCTCCTTTCAGGATTTCCTTCATCAAAAGTGTTTTGCTTCTCACTGCCTACTCCCCCAATCTGCCCTCCCTTCTATCACGTCCCCCTCTCCTTATCCCCTTCCCCTCCTACTTTCCTGCAGGGTAAGACAGATTACTATATCCAATTGAGTGTGTATGTTATTCCCGATTTGAACCAATTCTGATAAGAGTAAGGTTCACTCACTCCCCAGCACCTCCCCCTTTTCCCCTCCACTGTATCAGCCTTTTCTTGCTTCTTTTATGTGAGATACTTTACCCCATTCTACCTTTTCCTCCCCTTTCTCCCAAATGCATTCCTCTCTCACCCCTTAATTTTATTATTTTTTAATTTTTAAAAAGATATCAAAATTGGATCATTTTTTAAAAAAATTAAAATGCTAATTAGAAATAGCATAGCTTTTCAAAAAGGCAAGAAAGAACAATATGGGAGATATGGCAGGAAATATAAAGAAAAAGTTAATAGAGATTTTCAAATGAGAAATGGCTATCCCAAGATCAGTCCTTTATATACCAGTGCCCAACATTGGTTCAGGCACTATGGAGGGTTTTTTTGTTTATTTGTTTGTTTGTTTTTTAACCATGAAAGCAAATCAGGCTTCAAAGACTAAATTTACCTCAAATTATACTAGTCTTGTATCCATTGACCAGCTCATCTTTAATTAACAACATTTATCCAGTAACTAATTGTGTAAAAAGAAGTTTAAAGAGACTCACTGAGAAGTGTCTTGTTTATTATCATTCTAGAATATCCTTCTACATTGTATAACAGAAGAAATCATTGACCTTGGAAGCATAAAGTTAGTGACTGAGTTCTGGATCCACCATTTACAAAGTGTGTGAATCACTTTGGAAAATCACTTCCTGTCTCTAAGGTTTAATTTGATTGTCTGTGCAATCAACAAAATAATGCACAGAGGATCAATAATAAGGAAAACTCTGTGAATTGTAAAAATGTACAAATGTAAAAGAGAATGTTATTAATTTCCCTTGTTTCTTCCTTTCTTCTTCCTTCAAGACCTGACTCAAGAAGATAAGACAGTGGGGTACATCATGTGAGTTATCTTTAAATAATTGTAGGATTGTTTTGAGGAAGACAAAATAAGTTTGTTCTGCTTGGCCCTTGGAGGATAGAACTGAGAGCAATGGGTAGGAGTTATAGGGAAACAGATTTTGGCTCAAGATAAAAAATAATTCCCCAAATCCTGAGCTATTCAAAAGTAGAATAGGTTGTTCTGAGAGGCACTGGGTTCTCCCTTCCTTAATATCTAAGGGCCAGATGATAGTTTTTTTGGATGTATTTTAGAGAAGATTCTTGCACAGGTGTGGATTAGACTAGATGAACTTTGAGGTCACTGACTTGTGAGATTCTATAACTGCATAACTTATCTCCCCCAAACCTCCTTTCCTGACTAACTCCAGCCCATCCTGACCTTCTTTGCATATTATAGCATTCTCACTTTTATCATATGATTCCTAACATAGTTATAAATTAATTTATCAATATGTATTTGATGAGCACCCACTGCATTAGGCCTTAAGGAAGAATACAGAGAAGTATAAGTCATATTTCCTGACATCCAAGAGTTCACTGTCTAGTTGGCATAAAAAGACACATATTAATGACACAGTTAGAACATAAACTACTTATGGGCACAGATGGAGCATTTTATGTCTTTGTTCTCCCTTCCAACATCTAGGATATGGCTATGTGTTCAGTTGGTACCAATAAATGTTTAGCCAGTGATTATAATTCTTATGTAAATAGATAATAATACAAGAGTAGTCATAATTTTCCTAAAACCCCCCAAAGGCTAGAGGAAACCAAAAATTATCATTGGAAAAAATTGAGATCACTACATGAAGAAGGCAACATTTTATGGGTTGTTAGTTATGTCTTACACATCTAGGGCAAAGGATTAAGAGAAAAGGGCTGATTTGGTGCCTCTCAGAGTTGTGGAGATGGCAGATACAGTAGTCTTTAATCAAGCATAACTTCAGAAAGTCTGGGGGATAAGACTCAATCAGGACATTAGATCATCTTCATCATCATCATCATCATGAGATGAGAATAAGATGTGAGGTGGATAGCAGTATAAGGCATTATGGAACGAATGAAAGGACTATGCCTTTTTTTGTTGTTGTTCAGTCATCCCAGTTGTGTCTGTATCTGTGTGACCCCACTGGAGGTTTTCTTGGCAGACATGGTTTGTCATTTCCTTCTCCAGATCATTTTATGGTTGAAGAAACTGACGAAAACTGGGTTAAGTGACTTGCCAGGGTCACACAGATAGTAAGTGTCTGAGGCTGGATTCAGGAAGTTGATTCTTCCTGACTATAAGCCCAGTGCTCTATTCATTGTGCCGCCTTGTGTCCTATGAATTTAGCTGAGGCAATAAGGAAACAGTCGGGAATCTTCAAATGTGGAGTAGCTTAATTAAATGGAGCTCTTCTCAGAAAGTACTTCTGCCTCCCATCATGTCTTACTCATGCATTCCTGGAGTCCTTAAAATCATAAAGCTATATAATTTTAGAGATAGAAAATACCTTCAACACAGTTAAGGCCAACCCCCTTATTTTACAGAGGAGAGAAGTAAGGCACAAGGCTACACAGTAAATGTAGAGCAACTAATTTGCACAGTGGATAAAACTCTGGGCTTGGAGTCAGGAATACCTGAGTTCAAATCTCCCCTCAGACACTTACCAACTGTGTTTCCCTGAGCAAATCACTTCTTAACCCTGTTTTCCTTAGTTTCCTCATCTGTCAAATGAGCTGGAGAAAGAAATGGTAAGCCACTCCAGGACGGTTGCCCAGAAAACCTCAAAAGGGGTCACAAAGAGTTGGACACAACTGAAAACAACTAAACAGCAACAATAACACAGCAAGTCGATGAAAACCTAATAGACTAGACTAGAACCCAGATTTTGTTAGGTTCATTGCCAGGCCTTCATTATGCTGCCTCAGAAGGACAGAAATCTTCCCTTACTTCCTCGGTCTGGCAATGCCTGCTGGCTTCATTCATTGCATTTACTGAAGGTTTTAAAAGTAGAATATAAAAATGCAGGCTCTGTTCTTAAGGACTAACAATTCTGGTTGTTTAAGTCAGAGTGTTTAATTTTCTTACAGAAGTTCACATGCTTTTCTTATTCCAATTTTATCATCTAATTTGGAATTTGAGATGTGGGGAGTACCATCCTCTGCCAAGCTAATGGGCTAATTTCTGGATATAAGAATACCTGATGGGCAATGGATGTTATGGCTAAAGTCCAAACGTTGGCTGATGTGGAAGAATTAGCCAAGGTCTAACATTATGATCTTGTGTAAAACTAAGATGATTTGCTCATTAACTTGGATTATAAAGTTAACTGGGTTTTAGAAGTGAAACGTTAACAATTTCAAGGGTTTTATGCCATGAATTTAGTGGTAATAATGTTTAAGATCTATATTCCTTTTAACTTGCCTGTTCCCCATCCTCATTGAACATTAGACAGAATACTTTATCAAAGGTTCAGATTAGCTAACTAATCATGGCTTTTGCTATAGTTTACCCTTTAATTATAAATCATAGTGCAAATGGATCCTTTATGATTTTGTTTTAGTCAAGTGAACCTTCAACTTTGTGTTGGCTCCTCTTTGAGAGAGATTCTCTCATTGGGAGATCATAAGCACCTTTATTGCCTTTCTGTCTTATATGTTCCCTATTTACAAAGCAGTGAAGGGAAGCTGTGAAAAATCAATTGCAACCTGGAGAGAAAAGTATTCATGTATGTGTGTCCTTTCTTAAATATACCTGGAAGCCAAACCCAAAATGTTAATTTCGGCCGGATTTCCCAGAACTAATATTCAGCTTTTTAAATAAAGGAAATGATGACCTCAGGAGCTTATCTTCAAAAAAAAAGTAATTCTATTGAAAATAAGGTTTAAAAGAAACATACCAGCACCATACAAACAGAAACAGTGATATGATGGAGTTTGATGAAAATACATTAATCACTTATTGATGCTTTTATTTCCAGGGGTGGAAAAAGTCCTTTGTATAAGCATTCCCCACTGAGAATTGACAAGAGCCTCTCAAGCAGTAGCCCTCCCCCTCCCCCCACCTCTCTGTCTCTCTCTGTCTCTGTTTCTCTATGTCTCTCTCTGTCTCTCTGTCTCTCTCTCAGACACAGACACACAGACACACACACACAGACACACACACACACACACATACACACACACACACCCCTTTATTCTATTTATTGCATCTATAACTTTCGGCTGGGAGTATGTTGCTACTAAGTAGGTTTGTAACCTTGAGCAAGTCAATTCCCATCTTTGAACCTAAGTTTCCCAATCAGAAAGATTAATGATTTACTTCCCCATCAGAAAGATGAGGGGATTTATTTATATGATTTCTGTGGTCCCTTCCTGCTCAGATAGTCTGTGGTTCTAGGATACTATTCACTTTCTAAAGACTAACTCTCACCTTCTCCAATGTGGAGCAGTAGAAATCTGGATATGGAGTCAGAGGGCCTGGGTTAAAATATTGCATTAAAATATTGCAACTTACAACATAGGTGGCCTTAGGCAAATCACTAACCTCTCTGGGTCTTAGTTTTCTCATCTGTTCAGCAGAGAGGGTAGACCAGAAGACCTTTGTGATCCTTCACACCTTCTTCCATATATGTCTTTTCACTTTCCATTCCTCTTTTATCCATTTTTTCATTCAGAAGGTCGTTGAACTTCTGTCCCATCCTTTTTTATACTCATCCCTACCAAAACACATGCTCACCTGTGAGGGTGGCCATCACTGTTTTCAGGTTCTGACTACATTTCTAATTATAGCATCTTCCATGCAGAGACCAAGATAGTCTTCAATAGCCCAGCACTTATCACACTAAAGGTGTACAGGAAATCTTAATCGCCATTAGAGCCCCACATCCCATCTATCCTCTTGTATTCTCCATTCCACAGTTCAGATATTTTTCTTCTCCATCCTAATGGACAGCTTCCAATTTGCTATTGAATTTGGCATAGTTTACACTTCTTATGGACTATACATCAGTTACATTTATCTTCTCTGCCTGTCCTTATAAACTGCTACTGTGAATAGTACCTTTGATTCCAGAGATATATCTTTCGAGAGCCTTTGCCTATTGGGTGAGTCCCTCAAACTAAACCATTCTGGCCTCAATCCTGGAACATGATACTCACTGAATAATCACTAGCCATATGACCCAGTAGTGTAAAATAAAGATGAGAAGTGAATCAAGAACAGTAGTGGCTAATATTTTACTTCTACTCCTATTCATATTTTACATCTAAAGTGGGAGTATGTTGCAGTTAGATTAAACCATCTCAAAAAAGCCATTTGTTAAATTTTCAGTGTGGGCATTTACATCTCAGAAATTGGCAAATGCTACAAATAAAGATTTAATTTATTCTATTCTTGCTTGTCTATACTTAAGGAAATTATGGAGAACATGTTAATATTGTAAACTAAAAAATGTGTTGTGTGGACAATTATGATGGGACTTGCTATGTCTCTTTTTTAAAAGCTTAGACCTCTAATACCCCAAGCTTTAGTTATTAAAAAAAGACAATATCCATGATCCAATCATTGGATTCCAAACAAATCTTTACTTTCCTCCTCCATACAAGACTATTAAATTTCAGAATTTTGATAATAATATGCTATTATTTCCAAAAAAGAGTCCTATTTCAAGTAGGTAAGTTGTTTCAGGAAAACAGAGCAGTCAGTAAGGTAAATAGCATTAAATCTATTTTTAAAAAATTCATTCTCTATTCCTTAAGGTCAAGGTTTCTGTTCCAAGCCTGTATCTGACTTAAGGTTAGAAATTCCTCACAATTCCCACTCAGTTGCTGTTGATTAAACTTCACCATTATTGGAAGGATCTACATTTTAAAAAACTGCCAATGGCTATCTAGATATGTTTCTCAGGTAAATAAATAGGAAGGAGAAAGGCAAAGAGATCCAAAATCTTTAATGGAGTTAAGCAGAGGCATCACTACACCACTATCAACATAAAATTCCTCCTTTTACATAAACATACATATATAAATTGTTGTTGTTCATCCTTCCTTCTTTTAGAGGACCAATGCCATCACAAGATGATATCTTGACTTGCATGTGAATTGGATTTAAGTGAGGCAGAATTGTTCAAAGTCATCAGCCTCACCCTCTCTTCCTGAGTCATCAAAGTCCAGTGGCAGGACAAAATTCAAGAAGACTGGCAATGGTTCAGGATGACCCTGGCATCTTTGATGTCTGACCAAGCTCTAAGTATTCCACAGAGCCTGCTTCAGCCATCTTTATGCCCATTGGAAGAAATTGTTCACATCCATTTATTCTGTCAGAGAAAATCTTCACATGTGTGGGGTAGATATCAACCTAACTCACCAACAGGTTGGAGGTCCATCAATTACCCTCAACCTGGTCTAGCCAGTCTGCTGAGATAATTTACCAGTGTATAGCCTCTGCACATGGATCCAAAGGTGATCACATGGATACATACATATATACACATATATAATATATATACATACACACACATATACATACACATATATATGGATAGATAAATAGAAAGATAGATTGCTATTATGCAACACTAGACCCTATATTAGAAACATTAAAGATCTGCACAAAAAAGAAACCACTATCAACAGTTTTAAAAGCCCACATGCTATATAAATACACATATACATTCTCTCTCTCTCTCTCTATATATATATATGCATATATAACATATTTATATATACACATATTTAGCCCTCATGCCATATTTTCAAAATTTTTCATCAGTCTTTAGCTGCTCTGACATAAACACAGCTGCCTTCTGATGGGGGAAAACCCCACTTAAGGATGTTGAGAAGAAAAAAGTTGGAAAAAGGGAAACATGACTTCGTTGGACTTACAGAAACATGAGATGGATACATCATGAAACTCAGTATTACAAATATGACTGCTTCAGAGAGAAGGGGGAAAAAATTCATATGAGGATTTTAAACAACATGGTACAAAGAGGGGAGCAGGAATCCCAGTCCTGCCAATAATTTGCTATATGACACTGGGCAATTCTCTTTTCTCCTTGGAACTCAGATTTCTCTTGTAAGAACATAAGCAGTTAGGGGCAGCTAGGTGGCACAGTGGATAAAGCCCTGGCCCTGGATTCAGGAGTACCTGAGTTCAAATCCAGCCTCAGACGCTTAACACTTACTAGCTGTGTGACCCCGGGCAAGTCACTTAACCCTCATGGCCCTAAAAAGAAAAAAAAAGAACATAAGCAGTTAGGACTAGGTTAAGTCTCTAAGACTATTTTTCCAGTTCTAAATTTCTATTGTTCTCCAAATCCAATGCCAGGTTCTCTTCAGGAGCTAATCAATGGCTAAGGACCATAGTAACAATAAACATAGCCCTGCTCCTTTCCCACTTTAACATACAACACACACATATATACATATACATATATATATATATATATATTTGTTGTTGTTGTTGTTGTTGTTGTTGTTTCCTCCTAGTATTTGCTATGGGGAGATGCTGAAGATAGTTTTTGTGGTGCTGAAGTGAGAGTGATGTCAGAAGTAATAGATTTCACATAGATCCAACCTATGTGATTAGGGGTATCCTCGCCATGCCTCTAACAATTCTGCTATAGCAAAACCATAATGACACCAACAGCTGCCTTAAAATCCACACTTCCATTTCCTGGAGCACGGATTGTGCTTTGAGCTGAAATTTTACTTGACACATCTTAGGCCTGGCAATTTTAAATGAGGGGGAAAAAACATGTTGTTAAATATTACTGCAAAATTTCACTTTGCTTAATGGTCAATAAAAATAACACAATGTGTTCAGGTGGCCCAGCCTTCCGGTTCAGCCATCTGTCCTCATTAATACCCACGACTGATCTCATCTTGAGCTGGCTCTATCTCTCCCTCCTTCTGAATCAAGAGGCTGCACTCAGCATCATTATCCTTTATTGTTTCCTCACAGAACGTGCTTGGAAGGTGAGTTTCTCTACTTCTCTAAATGTGGGCAGGTGAAAATCTTGCCAGAGCTACTGAGTGGGTGGGCCTCCAAAGGGTTTGGTTTTCTCTGCCATTTTCTTAGAGATCTAAGAGGTGTGCCTAATACAGGCTAGACTAATTGCCAGAAAGAAGCCATTGCAAATGTTATCCTCCTGTGGGACAAACAGCTCCTTTTTGCCAGGATGAGTGAACATCTTGGTGAAGAAGACAAGGTAACAAAGTGACAAGGCAGACAAAATGCTGCAAGTCAGAAATGTTTTCCTCCTCCTTCACCACCTACCAGGAAGCTGAAACTAAAAGACACATAACCTTTCAGAAATAGGACATCTGACCAATTTAGTCTGGACCTTGGAATATCAGAAAAGGGTAACATTTTTAATAATTGAAAATTTGGGGGTTTTGTTTGTTTTTTACTCCAGATCTGTAATTTCACAGATAAAGGTCAGACTATAGAATTTAGAACTGAACTGGACCTTAGACATCACCTAGATCAGCCCAATCATCTTAGAGATGAAAGGGCCAAAAACATAAAGTGACTTGACCAAGGTGTCACAGTTACATGTAGCTAGTGATTCTATACATAGGCAGCTAGAAATATGTGATACAACAGATACAGTGCTAGAATTAGGAAGGCCTGAGTTAGAATCCTGTCTCAGATGCTTTGCTAGTGTGGAAACTCTGGACAAGTCACTTAACCCTTCTCAGCCTCAGTTTCCTTATCTGTAAAAGAGGAATATTAGTAACACCTACCTCACAGGGTTGTTTTGAGGAATAAATGAGATGAGTTTAAAAAACATCAAGGTGCTTTATATAAATAATAGCAATTTATCTCCCGATTCCTAGTACCTGCCCAATACTCTTTCCAATAGGCTAGGTACCTGGTAGTAACAATGCAAAATTTATCAACTGACCATTGACTGATGGACTCAGTCCCATGCTCATGTCTATTCATCAACCTCACACAAGGACCTTGACTCTGACCATGACTCCATTCAATTACAGACTAAAGGAAGGAAGGGAACAAGCACTTACTAAAGCACATTTTATGGGCCAGGCACTATACTGAGGACTTTATAAATATTTCCTCATTTGATCCTCACAACAACCCTGGAAGGTAAACTCATCGTAGAGCTGAGGCAACTGAGACATATGAAAGTTAAGTGACTTTCCCAGTGTCACACAGCTATTAAGTGCCTGAGGCCAAATTTTAACTCAGGTCTTCCTAATTCTAGGCCCAGTAGTCTATCCATTCAACAATCCACAGGCCCTCTGGACCAAGAAAAGTCATATCCTTAATTTCATTTTGACCAACAACTATTTTATATTTACAACCCCCAATTCTAAAATCCCTCTATCTGACCACAATTCCCTATCATTCTATTTCTCCCCATACCTCACTCCTCCTAAATCCCATTTTTGGTCTTCACTACAACATATAATTGTTCCATCCTTTTCTACTTTCACAGATAATTCCCTTGACCTCGCCTGACATTTTATCCTATGAAAACATATAATAACAGTAGCTTACAGTTATATAGTGCTTTGAGATTTGCAAATCACTTTACAAACATTATCATTTGTTTATCTTCACAAAACACCTTGGAGGTAGGTGCTATTATTAACCTCATTTTATAGATGAGGAAACTGAGGCAGATGGAACTTAAGTGCCCAGGGTCATATAGTGTGGGATTGGAAATCAGGTTTTCACTTCAAGTTTGGTCCTCTAGCCACTTTATCATACAGCAGCCTTACAGTTGAACTTATGGACAGTTAGCTCAACTTTACACTTACCTGTACCCTCAAATTGATTGCCTTATTGTGCTATTTCTGATCACCCCTTTTGAAACCCAACCCCTAGATGATCACCACTATTTACCTTCTCTCTTCAGTCTCTTGTGCAGCTTGACACCGATGGAAGAAATTAAAAATAAATAAATAAAAAGTACTATGTGGACTGGGTTTACTGTTGCCTAAACTCATCTTGTTCCTCACTGCTCCACAGCAATTCTTGTATTCTTCCTTGACTGACTCTGTCACACTCTACACAGCATATGTTAGAAGTCTACCTTTCTCTTAAACCACCTAGTGCAGCTGACTCCCAATGGAGGAAACTGCCCAATATTTTATTGAGGAAATGGAGGATACCCATTGTGAACTCCTTTTCTTCTCCATTCTACAAACAAAATTAATCAAACATCATTCGCCCCTTTCTCTTCCCTTGCCCCAGTATCTGAGGAGATGATGTCCTTTTGTACTGTGTCCTTGATCTCACCCCTTCCTGTCTCCTATGACAGATAGCCCCTTTGACAATCCAGAGAGGGAATTATTTTGTTCAGTTTCTTTAACCCAGTACCTACTATCTCCCTCATTCCAATAAATTACCCCCATAACTTCAGCTATCCCTGACACACTCTCAAACAATTGTCAGATGCTTCCTTCCTTTCAAAACTAAACTCCTAGAAAAAATCTATATTCTACCTTGATTTCAACACTTCATACTCACTTCTCAATCTCTTTCAATTTGACTTCCAACCACACTTTCTTTATTTGTTTGTTTTGTGGAGCAATGGGAAGTAAGTGACTTGCCCAGGGTCACACAGCTAGTAAGTGTTAGCTGTCTGCAACTGGATTTGAACTCAGGTCCTCCTGAATCCAGGGCCAATGCTCTATCCACTGTACAACCTAGCTGCTCTTCCTAACCACATTTTCAATGGAAACTGTTTTCACCAATTGTTACCAATTTTCTATTGATTGTCAAGTCCAGTTGTCTAGTCTTAGTTTTCATCCTTCCTTTCCTCCCTGTAGAAGCTGATACTATTGACTACTGCCTGCTTCTGGATACCCTCTCTTCCCTAGGTTTTTATGACTGCTTTTTCCTGGTTTTCTTCATACCTGTTTTAAAACTCATTCTCAGTCTTCTTTTCTGGTCATCATCAATATCCCATTCCCCAACGAGGTGGTATCCCAGAGAGATATGTCTTGGACACTTCTTTCTACACTCTCTGGATAATTTCATCATCTGTTATGTGTTCAATGGTCATGCTTATACCAATAACTACCAGACATCCCCATCTTTCCCCTGAGTGCTAGTCTTGCATGAATTGCAAAATACCTACTAGATATCTCTATCTGAATGAACCACAAATATCTCATATGTACAAAATAGAAAATTTTCTTTATCCCCATTTCTTCCTAATTTCCCTATTTCTCTCAAGGGCACCACCATTTTTCCACACAAGGGCTACTTGGGATTTTACATACATGATATCTTACCTCCTAAATACATGGCTTTGTAAGACTGTCCATTAGGAATGGAATGATTTTCACTTCAGTCTTATGGAATTCATAAGTGTAGATCAAGTGTCTTGCTTCATGAGATCTTTTCTATTTTTCTCAATTGCTAGCTCTTCCTGGTAGCTATTAAAGTGTCTTTTTATGTTTATTTGGTTTATATTTTGCATTACTTATGTGGGTATATGTTTTACACACACATACACACATCATAAAATATAAGCTCCTTGGTGGAAAGGGAAGCTTTGCTTTTTGTCTGTGCAACTGCCACATCATGGATGCTTAATACAATATGTGCTTGCTGAATTAGCTTGTGTTGAATGCCAGTCACAGCGCATGGAACCAATTCACCAACCTGAGCTGAATCAAAAAACCTTAAAAGGTTGCATTTTTATTCTTTTGGGATCAAAAACTATATCACTGTTCCATTTTATGACTTTATTCAACCCCATTTTATGAAGCCAGAGCCCATACCCCAGTGTAGTAAAAAACAAAACAAAACAAAACATGGAGAACAGTGTTTCTAGATGTAGTTTTGCTGTTAAGAACAAAACAAAAGAAATAGGAGATTTCTATTTGGGGAGCTTTTAAAAAACTAAACTAAGATGACCTTTTCTTGTTCTTTGTGATGCTTATAGCCTGCCCTGTGCACAAATATTGCCTGTTGTCATTCTTTTGTGAGGGAACTGAGGCTGTGCTTAATTTCATTTGAAATACCATGGACAGCTCCTGACAGGGAGTCAAAAACAAACAAATAAACAAATAAAATTTGTCTTCCCAAGTGAAAAGAACCATTGGTACAAAGTGTCATTGCTATACATAATTTAAAAACATTGATACTGGACTATATCTTTGAAATACATTTCAATAATTTCTATTAGTTGTTCCGTTTGGCACTTCTTTATTGGGAATAGCCAACAAAGAGTGCTATGCTTCAAAAATGTCAACAAATGTTTAAGCAGAACACAGAATTTAGAGTGTGAAAATACAAGAGGAGCTATGTGAGGATCTTCCTCATCTGCAAATGGTTCAATTGAGTACAATTCAACAAACACTTATTAAGAACTTACTGTATTCGAGACACTGTGCTAGTTACTAGGTTTGCAAAAGCAAATTAAGATAGACCCTCCTTTCAAGAAATTTAAATTGAGGATTATATCTTTAAAATAATTTTTAATGATATCTTTTGTTTCTGTATCACCAAATTCCTAATATTCTTTTTTTCCATTCTTTATCCCAGAGAGAATATAAGAAGAATAAAAAATGGAAACAAGAGGACAATTTAGCAAAACTAGCCAATAAATCAAAAATGTCTGATGTTAATTACATGCAGTGTTCCACATCCATAGCCTCCCACCTCTGCAAAGAGGAGGTGGAGAGGTATATTGTTGCTGTCTTATATCTTTTTCTATGGAGCCATGTATGGTCTTTATAATTTCTAAGCATTCAGTTTGAGGGACAAAATATTTAAACAGCTAAGTAAATACAATGTAGTTTCAAAAAGGAAAGAGTCCTAGCAAGTAGAGTATTAAAATAGAATTCATTGGAGGGGAAGCTAGGTGGCCCAGTGGATAGAACACCAGCCCTGGAGTCAGGAGTACCTGAGTTCAAATCCGGCCTCAGACACTTAACACTTACTAGCTGTGTGACCCTGGGCAAGTCACTTAACCCCAAGTGCCTCACTAAAAAAAAACTAAAAAAAAAAATAGAATTCATTGGAAAAAATGGGCATCTGAGCTGAGCTAAGCTGAGCTGAACTGAGTCTTGAAGGAAGGTAAGTTTTCTAAGAGATGGAAGTGAGGAAAGAGTGGGTATCAAGTTAATACCACATATAGCATTGAGGTGGGAGATAGGATACTGAGTTCAGGGAAAAAGCAAGCTAGTTTTGCTGGAACATAAAGGATATATTATGGAACAGTGGGGAAAAAAAAGGTTGGAAGGGTAGACTAGAGCCAGACTGTGAAAAGCTTAAAATGCCAGAATGAACAACTGATATTTTGCCCAAAAGGCAAGAGGGACTCATTAGAAATTTTTGAGCAAGTGACTGATGTGCTTAGATCTGTGCTTTAGGAAGATTTTTTTGGCAATCCTATGGAAGATGGATTAGAGGTGGAAGAGACTAGTAGGAAAACCAATTTAAAGGCTATTACAGTTTTGTTGTTCAGTTGTTTCAGTCATCTCTGACTTTTCATGACCCCCATTTGGGGCTTTCTTGGCAAAGATACTAGAATGTTTTTAAATTTTCTTCTCCAGCTCATTTTACATATGATGAAACTGTGGCAAACAGGCTTAAGTGTGACTTGCCCAGGGTCACAAAGCTAGTAAGAGTATGAGGTTTAGGGAAGAAGAGTCTTCCTCTTCCTGATTCCAGGACAGGCACTCTAACCACTGTGCTACCTAGCTGCCCCAAAATGACCTGAACTAAGATGATAGCTATGTGCGTGGAAAGTAGATTGATGTAAGAGATGTGGAAATAGAATCTTAAAGAATGAGCAACTGAAGAGACAGAGGGTAGGATGAGTTGAGCATAAATCTGAGGTTCCAAATCCAAGTCACCAAAAAAAAATTTGGTACTCTCAATGAAACTGGAATTTTTAAAGAGAGGGTGTTAGGCTGAGAGAAAGAAAATCATTTTAGTTTTGGACATGCTGAAAATGGCATAACTATGAGACACATAGGTGAGGGGGAGATGTCCAGGAAACTATTCATAATGTGGGACTAGAACACAGGAGTGAGGTGTATAGGATGTTCAAGGAGAACTGGCAACTCTGTTGTTGAGACCTTTTCAGGGCTACTCATTTCCCTCTGGTGTCTACCTGGCACTCAACCTTCAGGGGCTGGTTATATAGAATTGGGAATCATCTGAAGAGAGATCATAAAAGTCAACTGATGAGATTACCACTAAAGAGGCTGAAAAGGGAAAATAACTCAGGAAAAGGATTGGGAAACACTTTAGAAGGCAGGGCATGCATGATGACAAAGCAAATATCACTGAATAATAATCAGACAGGTAGGAAGAAGATCAGGAGTGGCACAAAAGCTGAAGAATGAAAGAGTAGGGGTTTGGGCAGAGAGTTGGTCAGGGAAGGATAAAGGATTTCCATGTAGCAATGGGCACCCAATTGAGATTAAATAAAAAATTAGTAGTAGACCTACTAATTATGGTTTAGTGACTTCCATTATTGACATTCAGCAGCATTTAAGTAGAAGAAGAGAAATATAATTATGGGGAAATACTGAGTTTGGACTTTGGCATAACATGATTAACAAGAGGATAAGGGGATAAGGGATTTCAAGGTGAAGGACAATATATAGTTAAAACTGTTAACCACAGGGTCAACAATGAAAGGGGAAAAAAAGATGTGCAAATAGGGTAGTGGACTAGAAGAACAAGGAGAGTTGTTGGAATGATATGGAAGGCTAGGAGGTTATGATCAGATAGGAATTTTAAAGGTTATAGGAGAATAGATTTAAAGCAAGAAAGAACCTTAGAGGTCATCACCTCCAACATATTCATTTTAAAAAGTAGGAAACTGAGGCACAAAGAGAATAGATGGATTGCTCAGTTAAGAAGTTTGAACATAGGTATTTCTGATCCCAAGTTCAATTCCTTATATATTTGGCTATACTCCTTCTTTAAGGTCAAGATCAAGGGTATAGGATAGATTTCAATGATGATGAGTTAAAAGGTCAAGATCAAGGAAGTATAACAAATATTGGTGATGATGAGATAAAGGTATAGGTAGCCTACAGTTAGTGGAACTAAGGAATCCCCTGAATGGGTGGCATTTTTCAAATTCAAACAGCATATTTCTATTGGGCTAGAACAAATCACAAAATTTTATATAATGAAAACATCAAACAGCACAAATATGAATATGCAGCATCCCTGTAGGTGACTGAGATAGATTGTTGATAGAAATTTAAGAAATTTCTAAGATGGATAGATTTGTTGATAGAAATTTAGGAAATTGGTGAGTTGAGGTGTCTGGGAATTTTAGGTCATGTCAATATATATATATATATATATATATATATATAAAAGACCTTAACTATTATACAAAGGATTGTGAGATTAAAATTGGATATTAGATCATAAATCTCCCCTACTTAACCTTTCCCTTAATTTATCTCCCAGACTAGTAAATGGAAGAAGCTTCTGGTTTTCTAGATAGAGCCTTAATTGGATGGTAGTCACAAAGTGATGTTGATTAGAAGGATAGGAAAATAGAAATACAATACAAATCGTCTTAAGTCTAGGCTTAGTCTATATTCTGTATAAAACTCACCAAAACCGAAGGCCACTTTTGGGGAGAGAAACCGAGTCAAGCGCGTGCTGTTAACCGAGAGCCGGGCCAAGTCAAACTCCAGTCCGCGTCTGTCTGTGCAGCACAGCCAGGAGACCAGCGGAGCAGAAAAAAGCCCCACTTCCGTTCTCTCCTTGCCTTTTCAGCTCGCACCCCGGAAGTCGAGTGCATAGCAGGCAGTCTGACATGCGCAGCAGGCGCACTGGCGTGCGTAGCTCATGCCATTGGTCTCCTCCCAGAAAGGGTGGTCCTTAAAGAAAAACTGGCATCTTTCAGTTATCCTAACCGACTGTTAAAAAAACTTTCATATTTTTTTACCACAGGATTGACACTGAATAACATGAACTAGGTAATTAACTGCTTGGGAAAAGGGGTAAAATGTCCTGAAAGTCATTAGATGAATAAAATCAAGATATGAATTGGGTGATATAAATAGATAAGGGTGAGCCTCAGGAAAGAAAGTGAATGGGCAGAGAGGGGAAGTCTATAAATGTCCATGGGGTTCAAGAAAAAAGTCTACTATTTCTTCTGGTCTAGTGCATTGAAAACATGCATCTGATATTAGAGAGGATAGGCATGGATACAGCATCTTCTGGAAGGATGTAGATTTTTCCAGAAGTGACAGATGATAGGAAGTATGATGATAGGAATAGGAAGACATCTAAGCTGAAAAGTAATTTGGCTTAGAGGGCATAAACCAAAAGAACTTAGGTTCTTTTATACTTTTTTATACTCCAGAGGAGTATAACTGAAAGAATGGGGATGAATGAACAAGGAGGGAGAGTAGGAAAGGGGAATTCACTCTCAGCAGATGACAACTCTAAACCATAGACAATAAAGGAAGGAGAATATGAGAATTTAGTACCTATAATATAGCCACTATTGGTTGAACAGAGATGCCACACTCATGTGTCCCCTGATGATTGAAGACAGTTTATTCTTTTTCATATACCAGGAAAGATTGGAGAATAGAGCAGACTGTAGATTGCCTTAAATGTTCCATGTAAGGAAGGGCTATACCACTAGGAGAAGGCACAGGGCATTAAAGATATATCCTCCACATGAATGGATCATCAAGGAGAAGGTGAACATCTAGAAGAGTAAACAATGATTTTTGAAGAGCCAACATGGCTTCACCAAGAACAAGTTATGTCAGACTAACTTTATTTCCCTTTTTTACTGGATTGCTAACTGGCTCATTTATGCCTATTTTAGTGAAGCACTTGTTCAAGGTATCTCATATTATTTTCTTGGAAAAAAATGAAGAAATGTGGAGTAGGCAAAATATAATTAAAGGGATTCAGAATGGGTTGAATGGTTGGATTCAAAGAGTCATCATTAATATTCCATTTCACTTTGGCAAGAAATTTATACTAGAAAACCCTACTTTTTATTGTGTTGATTAACATTTTTTCCAATGACTTTAATGAAAGCATAAATGATGTACTTACAAAATTGCAGATGGTGCAGAATTAAAGTCCAAAAAGATCTTTGCAGATAGAACATTTATTTTGTTTTGTTCTTACTGGACCTATGATTTTTTCAGTGTAGGGAGTCACTGGTGAATAACTTTCTCCAAATACATATACAAATCTGCTACACAACTCTTAATCTTAAGAGTTGTCTGGGGGCTGAAAGGTTAAATAAGTTGCTCAGAGTTAGAAGTTAATATGTGTCACAAGGGAGGCTTGAATGCAGGTCTTCCTGAATCTAAGATTAATTCTCTATCTGCTATACAATATAGCTTCTCTGGGCTGAATGATGAAATAGAATAGAGATAAAAGTGAAGACTTATGGTATGGTTTAAGAATTCAATTTGATAGGGGCAGCTAGGGGTGCAGTGGGTAAAGCACCAGCCCTGGATTCAGGAGGACTTGAGTTCAAATCCAGCCTCAGACACTCGACACTTAATGGCTGTGCGACGCTGGGCAAGTTACTCAACCCTCATTGCCCCACACAAAAAAATAGGAAAAAAAATTCAATTTGACTAGTACAAGATGATATTGTTGTAGTGAAATATGGCATAATAAATGCAGATTCCAAGCAAGGCAGTAGGTCAATCATTTATGCCTCCAAAGTTAACAGTTAGTTAATTAGAAATAATTTATTAAGTACTTACTATGTGCCAAGCACTTTGTTAAGTGCAAGGGATAGGGGGAAAAAAAGCAGTTTCTGTCCTAGAAGAACTTGGGTGTGGGGTATGTCATATCAAAGAACATGTCGTGGCAGAGGGTTGAAAAAACTAATTCCTGAGTGGGACTGCAACAGGAACCATATCCTGCTTGGTCCTGTGATAAAGAGTGCAGGGATAGCTAGATAGGTATTTGGACAAGCATTATTTTAAGAGGAAGTCCCTACTTGCCTGGAAGCCTAGTGGAAATATATGACTGTAGAAATGTTATAGTGATTCAAGGCAGGATAAATATAGACTCCAAAGCAGTAGATTCCAATGTGGAAAATGTCCAGGGGATGTGGGCTTTCAAACTTTTCCCTGAACAAGGCTGGAGTTAGGACATCTATTTCTCCTACTGCACCCCACCACACACACCAGGTACTCCAAATGATAATAACACCACTGACTTGATGTTCCTGAAAGAGGTAACTTTTTCCCAACACTCCATCCCAACCCAGAGATTGCAGCTCCCAGTAAGTAGCATGCAGTGAATATAGTGAAGGATGTGTAGTTAAGAAGACATGGGTTCAAATTCTACCGTAGACACTTCCTAGCTATGTGACCCTGTGTAATCATTTGAGCTCCCTGAATCTTAGGTATTTCATCTGTAAAATGAGGATAATAATATGGCCACATATTGTTGGGTAAGGGTTTATCTAATGAGATAATACATGTAGGTCTCTTTATAGAGTTTAAAGAGCTGCACAAATAATCAGCTAGTGTTGTTTTGTTGTTACTATTATAATTTCACTAGCAAGGGATAAAAAACATACTGGACATTTCATCCTCATAAATGTCCTTCAACACAAACACATATCTTTGAGATAATTTGAAAATCTGATCCAAGCTCCAACAGAAAGACAACAATGGGGTAAATGATGGATTAAGGGTGATTTTTCTGATAAAACTACTTTTTTGTTGTTTCCTTAGTGTCTCCAATAGCAGATTCCAATTAATCACTGTCCTCAATGATTAATAAAAATAATCTCTGAACCATGGGAATATCTTGGCTAGAACAACATGGTGGTTCAATGCAGTGTTGTTGTTTTTTTCCCATCCGAATGCCAACCCAATTCCCAATAAAGGCTTAGAAAATGGATTTAGTGACAGACTCATCATCCTGGGAACATAAAATGACCAATGACACTAACAAATAACCAATAAAAAGTTCAACCTAAAAGGTTTCCATTAGCAAGGGAAACAGAGGGAAGTTTTTTGTTTATCTGCCTGTTCCGTGACCAGGACTCTTAAGTTCAAGGAAACACTGAGATCTATACTTTTAAATGACTGATGATGGCTGACTGAAAGATTTGGAGCTCAGGCCTGGTTCAGATAAGCTGAAGGTCAGATGTTTAGCTTTAAATATTATCTGGCTCATCTCAAACACTGGAGCTTGCAAAGCAGGCCTGCAGCACTTTGGGGAATAAATTTTCTTGGGAGATTTTCCCTGCACTGGCCCTCAGCCATTGCCAGGGAAAACCAGAACCATAGTTCTCATGAAATTTTGTCATTCTTGTCCTGAACATCATTTAAAGCTCCATACAGAGCCATGGATGGAAAGGACACTAAGTCACGCTGAGACTTCAGGAACTTTATAATCAGCAGGACTTGAAGTGTTTTTCTTCGGTAGCACTTTTGCCAAAGGTTATAGGCATATATATTTCGAGCTGAAAGGCCTCTGAGGGGTCACTTTGTCAAACCCTTTCCCTTGTAGAGATGAACAGGTATGGATTTTCATAAAGACCAGAAGGTTTCTTTATTGGGCCCTGGTAGAAAAAATACATGGACTGGAGTAATTTCTCTCCTTAGATTTTCTTGGTTCTCCCTATTGTATTGTATTGTCCTATATGACTTTTGGCTTATCCCAGTGATCAGTTCAATTGTGACTTTGCGGACTAACTTTAGGTTTTCAAGATATTTTTTTGCAGAGAATTAAAACAGTAGAGTCTCCTGTATCTTTCCTCATTCCAATAGAGTTGATGAATTTTCTTAAGTTATCAAGTTGGCAGGAGGAGCAGAGCCAAGGTGGCAAAGGAAAGGCAGTGATTTGCCTGAGCTCTCCTCAAGACCCCTCCAAATACCTTCAAATAATGTCATAAGACATTCTGGAGCAGCAGAATCCACAAAAGGACAGGATGAAATAATTTTCCAGCCAAAGACAACTTAGAAGATCAGCAGGGAAAGTCTCACCTGAGTGAGAGAGGAGCACAGTCCAGTGCAGGCTGTACCAGTGCAGACCCAGCCCCAGAGCCAATGGATCATCATCGTCGTTATCATCAGCAGCAGCAGGAGCATCTACTTCTGGAACTCATCCCACAGAGGATAAGGAGGTCGAATAATTGGTCAGAAGAAGATTACAAGGGTTTCTTTGCTAGCTCTGAGGCTCAGGATTCTGTTGTTTTGCCTGTACTCAGATCCAGGTTGCAGTCCTGAGTGGTAGTCCCAGGTCAGGGAGGAGCACTAACACACCAGAGTGTGAAGCCACAGTGGATCAGGATGCTCCTCATAGTTCCAGGGCAGAAATGCAAGCTTGTGGTTGCTTGAAGATCAGAGAATAGGCCAAAAGAGTGGTAAACATACATCTTTTTAAATTATCCTACCTTAGAAAAACTTAAAACTTATAAATCCTTAGAAGTATCTCTGAAAACAGCTGTACAACCCCCCTGAAGCTTAGGACAGTGTACCCTCCACCCTGGAAGCAGTGCCACACTTTTACAAAGAATTAAAAATCTCGACATAGACTGGGAAATGAGCAAACAGAAATCAAGATATCAAGATGAATAAAACCTCACCTTCATGGAGCTAGGCAATAATAGTACTTCAAAGAGAAAATTATTGTGTATTATTAGGAGATTTTAGGGTCCTTAATTATTCTAGAGCTCAGTTAGTTTTTAAAAAAGCAAAAAAAAATAAGCAGGGTCTAGAACATCATAGTACTTTATTGCTGAAAAATTATTTTAGATAAATCCTACCCTAAACTCAGCACAGAATGCAACTATGGGTTCTTGAATCAAACAAAAATTCTTACACTCCACCATAGAGTTAAAGGAGAGAGAAACATTTATTTTCAATGATGCATCACTGAAGTTTTCCTAAAAATAGATACATGGATATCTGATAACATGGATAGCTAACATGTTTTGGTAGAAGCCCCATTCTCCTTTCCTTCTAAATAATACCAGAGAAGGTATTTTCTTTCTTTTTTCCCCCTCCCTTCCCACCACTCACAGAGAAGGTGTTTTCAAAACATATTGGGAAATATAAAACACAAGTATAGTCATAGAAGGGGAAGAGAAATGTTTTGAAAGTACTTGTCAAAAAAGGAAAAGAAAAAAGTACTTGTTTATAGGTAGCAACCTATAAACATCAAAAATTAGTACATCTGATCAGCTCACCCACTCTTGTCCCTGATCAGACGAGGCCAATTATCACTGAAAAAAGATCTTCAGCTTGAGAGTCTATCTCATCACTATCCTTTGCCCCTCTGATGGGAGGTAGGACCTTGAATTCTAAACCTCCATTTAAGGAGAGAGCCAAAATCAGACACCTCCTTATTTCTCACCTGGTTAATTGTCTTCTCTAACTGATTGACTCCTACGCCATGCCCCAGATAGCTCAGTATTGGGATAACCTCATCTTCCTGTAAAATCTCATCAGTTTTGACATGCTACCTCATGAATACCCTCTGCCATTCTAATTGAAGCTTCCTTTTGTATTTTCTTATCTTCCATTATATTGTAAGCTTTGTGATGGCAAAGACCTTATGACTCTTTTTCTATTTGTATCCCCAGGATGTATCACATAGTATGACACAATATTAAGCACATAGTTGGTGCTTAATAAAAGCTAATACTCAGTGTTCCATGCAAAGGCATGTAGATTCCTATAAGCCACCATGGCTCCCATGAAACCCTAGCATGTGGGTTTAGATTTGGGAGCATGTTGTTTCCCCTGAGGTGTTGGCCTGAATTAATCATAAGAGGAAACATATAATATTAGTACAAGTATAGTACTAGTATAAGAACTAATCCTCAGATTAAACTAGTTTGGCTCTTGTCTGTGAGTGTCGGTCTCAGGTCTCCTCTCCTCTCTCATTATGTTAAGGAAGAATGACATCTTATCTAATTATACAAAGTACTCTTTTGATATTGAATGTATTTAGTACTTATGGCCTTGATTTTTGCTCTTAGAATATAAACTTTAGCAAACCAGTCAAAAATTATGTTGCATCATTGTCTCAGCTCTGTACCCCACATTCTAAGCAAGTATCTTCCATGAAATGCCCAATACAATGTTTGTATCCTATAAATATACAACTCACAGGGATTCATCTTTTACACTAAAACTGGATGTACAATTTTTCCTTATTGGTAAGTTCAAAAACTTATCTATTAATGACCAAATTTCTTTATTGCAGAGAAAAATGGGTATAAAACATTTCCATGTGCTGAGGGAAGGGAAGAGATAGTGTATACAGATCAGGACTCCCTCAGGCGGCTTGTTGGTTTGGCCATTTTGATGTCAGAAGAGTTATTTTATTTAGAGGAGGCAGCATAGTGCCTGAAAAAAGTTCTGGATCCTGAAGGAGAGGAACTGGTTTTGAAATTAGACTCTGCTATTTATGTACTTAACCTCTGTGGACCTCAGTTTCCTCATTTGTAAAATGAGGGAGTTGGATTAGATGACTTTCCTTCTGTAAATCTATGACCCTAAATTCATAGAGATCATCTAATGTAATCTTATTTTGCAGTTAAGGTCCACAAAGGGACTTTGGCCTAAGGTCATATGGTTAGTAAGTAGCTGAGATTAGATTCAAACCCCAATTTTCCAATTTTAAATCCATTGCTAATTTGTTAACATTCATAGAGTGTTCTTTCACTCCCAGAACATTAAAACTCACTTCATAAATAATTGTGAGTAAGCTCTAGTACAATACAGAATGTCTGCATCTAATATAATTCCACAAACTTATTCTGTTAGTGGCAGAGGTTCACCTAGGGTCACAAGAATTCTTGCTTGGATTGGCTAGATTCAAGCCAATGGCAGTCAAGTCCATACTCATTTGGATGTTTAAACAGAACCTAGCTACCTCTGCTAAATTGCAAAGCCTCTACACCTAATTATGTCATGCCAATCTCTGAAAGAGAAGCTTCTTATCCATTTGCCCCTGCCTCAGGGTATGAATTCATCTCTTTAAATTAAAAAAAAATCAAACAAAATGACTTAACCCCAAAGATTTGTATTAATTCAGATCATTAAGAAACAATGACATAAGAGCAGCTTGGCAGTATCAATTTGTTAGTTAATACCCTGAAGCAAAACAGAGATGAGTTGACAGTGTAGATACTATCACAGTGAAAGGAGGATTCTTGGGTACAGTTTAGGCCCCAGAACAAGCTACTTCCAGTTAGGTGAAGATGTTGCAAATCTGTTCTTTTTTGACTATCATGAGCTGGTGTGAACGCTAAGGGGAACCACTTGACTAAACTCATTTTGCAGCATAGCAGATCTGTAAAGAGAAGTTCTGCCCATCTGTTGCCTGTTTCCTGCACCCTATCCATTGGTGGAATTATCTACCTAACAAAAGTCAGAAATATTCCCATTATGCCATGAAAGACTAATTTTTCTGGGACAACTTTTCCTCTTGGTCTTTGGTTTCTAGAGCCTTCTTAGTGAAATGCAAAAATTGTAAAAAAAAAAAATGCTCATGACTCATGACCCTGCAGGACATGAATCAAATACAGGTCCTATAGAAAAGGTCATGGCTGACTCTCATACTTTGCAGTGACTGTAAATTCTTCCACTGAGTGATAAATGAGTCCCAAGGACATTAAATCTCTTGACACCAACACTTAAAAATAACAACACAATCTTAGAATATCAAAATACCTTAGAAATCATCTAGTCTAACTTTCATTTTATAAAAGGAGCCTGAGACCTAGAGAGAAGTGACTGCTCAAAATCATAGAGGCAGGACCAGAATCCAAGTCATTGAACTCTGCTGTCCACATCAACTTGTGAGCACAGATTAAGAAATAGGAGTATGTTCAGACCTGGAAAAGCAGATTTTCCATTTTATTTAAAAATGCCTAATTCATAAACTAAGTCTTCTGTTGTTTTGTGGTTCTTCCTTCCTTCATAATTTTGTCCACATTGTTTTTTAACCTGGAAAGCCTTTTCTCCATACCCAAATGTGACCTTATCATTCAAGGTTCAGTTCATGCATAACTTCCTTTGTGAAGTTTTCCTTTACCATTGCTGCCTGTAATGATGTCTCCCTATGAACACCTATGATATTTATTGCATAAACTTTGCACACTGTACTTAACTTGGATTGCCTGGTATTCATACTGAACTATGAGATTAACACTGTTCTGGACCCTGAATGGATCCAAGCAGAATCTCTTAGGGATACTTTTGAAAAGACAGTGTTGAGAGGTATGTTTATCTGTGGGCAAGAAAGGAGTAGGAAATTCCCAAAGTGAGGAACTGGTAGCAGCAAAGAGAAGTTGGAAAGTGCAGCTGGCAAAATGCATAGCTATCTCTCTTAAAATACTACCTGTTCAGGGCAGCTAGGTGGTGTAGTGGATAGAGCACCGGCCCTGGATTCAGGAGGACCTGAGTTCAAATCTGGCCTCAGACACTTGACACTTACTAGCTGTGTGACCCTGGGAAAGTCACTTACCCCCAATTGCCTCACCACCCCCCCCAAAAGAAAGAAAGAAAATACTACCTGTTCTATATATTGAAGGATGACTTACACATACACACACACATGCACACACACACACACACACACACACACAGAGCATAGAGCACTTGGTAAATTAAATGTGTTCATTGCTACAGAGACACCAGAGTGAGAATATATCTTTCTCTTATATTTCCTGAGTGGGAGTCTTGCTCACTTACAAATATCTCACTCAGCTTTAGGATAGGCCTTGCTTCCATTTGCATCAATGCTAGCTATGCCCTCAAAGATCAGTGCAGATGGTGACTGCAGTCATGAAATGAAAAGACACTTTCCCCTTGGAATAAAAGATATGGCAAATCTGGACAGGATACTAAAAAACAGAGACATCACGTTGCTAACAAAGTTCCAGATAGTCAAAGCTATCATCTTTCCAGTAGCAATGTATGACTGAGAGAATTGGCCTATAAGGAAAGGTGAGTACTATAGCACTGAGATGTTTGAACTGTGGTTTGGGAGAAGACTTTTGAGAGTACCTTGGACAGCAAGGAATTCAAATCAGTCAATATTTAAAGAAATTAATTCAGGTTATTCACTGGAAGTTCAAATACTGAAATTGAAGCTTAATTGTTTTGGCCACATGATGAAAAGATTGGACTTATCATAAAAGACCCTGATGTTGGGAAAGATTGAAAGCAAAAGGGGACAGCTAGGTGGCACAGTGGATAAAGCACCATCCCTGGATTCAGGAGGAACTAAGTACAAATCCGGCCTCAGATACTTGACAGTTACTAACTGTGACCCTGGGCAAGTCATTTAACCATCATTGCCTCGCAAAAAGAAAAAAAAAGATTGAAAGCAAAAAAAATGTGATGGTAGAGGATGAAATGAAGAGATAATATCATGAAAACAGTGAACATGAAATTGGACAGAGTTTGAGAGATAGTAGAAGGGCCTGGCATACTCTGGTCCATGGGGTCACAAATTGTTTAACATGACTAAGTGACTGAACAACAACAATGCCCTTTTAGTGAACATATTCCATTGACTTTTGGATTGCTATTAACCAAAACTTTTGTATGAATAAATAAGTCCAATGGACTGGTATAGCATGAGGGTTCTGTGGTCATAGCATATATTGTTTCAGAATAGAGAGAAAGGGAAGAAATAAAGACCAGACCCCACCACTACCTGATAATTTATTACCAGGAAGATTGTATTTATTTAGGGGGAAAAGCTAGAATTTTCTTTAAATTCCAAGGTAATACAATGCATGCCCCATAAATTTGGCAGAATGTCATGATTGGATAAGGGCTATTGGGACCAGCATTTCTAGAATCCTTAACCAAGAAGCTCAGCAGATATTGACATAATGCAAACTTGACAATGTATAAATTCAATCCAATTATACAAAAATTTTTAAGAAGTCAACTGAGAATACTATTTTCAGGAAAACAAGGGATCTCATACATTCATTTAACAGGCATCCATTAACAACCTGTGATCTGTACTGTCATAGGCACTGAGGATAAAAGACAAAAATACAAACAACATTTGTGTGTATGTGTGTGTGTGTGTGTGTGTCTATGGATTTAATAAGTCACTTTACACCACGTAAAATGTTTAATCAATCCAAAAAAGATTCTCATGACAGAACTTCTGTCTTAGGGCTCTGAAAGAGAGGCCCCTGTCCCAAAGAGTGTGATGCTTCCCTGAAGAAGGTCTGGTCCACAGCTCCTGGATGGCTGGTTGCCACTTTCCAGGCCCTGCCTCCCCCACAAGGGGACAGGCAGGCAGGTTCATAAAAACAGAGAAGGGGGAGGATGGAAACTTCAGCAATGGCTCAGATTCCGCATGTTCAGGAGAAAGAAACCAAAGGGGCCTCTGGAGGCTCAATGCAAAGGCAGGTCAGACCAATGCCCCAGGCCACAACCTCTGAGGGCCAGGACCACTCTAAGAGGGAAGAAAACTACTAGTGAGTCAAGGGAGAAGGACCACAGCAGGCTCTGGTCACTTTCTGGCTGACCCTTCCAGATTACATGCAGTGCAGGTTGCCCTTTAAGTAGGCCATTGTGAGGAGTGGCAGCAAGGTGAATGGTACCAAGTAGAGGAGGGCAAGCTGGGCAGCAATGCAAACAACATTTAACCTCAAACATCCTACCTTATATAATAGAAGTGGAGTGAGGATAAGTTATATACAGACAATACATTTTAAAATATACACCAAGAAACATGAGAAAAGGGCACTAGAACTGGGTAGAATAAGGAAATGACTGGTGCATTAAGTTATATAGGATAAGCCTTTAGAAGGTGTGATCCCTTCACAGGAAGTAAAGTGAATATTTTGATTATATGAAATTGCAAAGCTTTTGCATAAACAAAGCTAATGCAGACAATATTGGAAGATAAACAGGAAACTGGGGAAAATGTTTACATTAAGTTTCTCTGATAAAGGCTTCATTTCTCAAATATATAGGGAACTAATCCAATTTTATAAAAATGAGAGCCTTCCTTAGTTGATAAATGGTCAAAGTATATGAACATGCAGTTTTCCAGGGAAGAAATTGAAGCTATTAATAATTACATGAAAAAACCACTCTAAATCACTATCAATTAGAAAAATTCAAATGAAAAGAACTCAGAGATACCTCCTCACATATATCAGACTGAGTAACATGACAGAAGAGGAAAATAAGAAATGCTAGAGGGGATATGGAAAAATCAGGACACCAATGAACTTTAAAAAAACGAATGTTAATTTTTTTGCATGCAATTGGGAAATATTTAATAACATAAATTATATGTATATATATATATATAATAGTTTAAACAACAACAAAAAGAATGGGTGGTCCTTGAGAGTAAGAATTCTTTTATTCTTTTCATTTGTATTACCAGTGCTTGGGATAGATAGTTCATGAAACACCGTAGGCACTTAATAAGTGCTTATCGATTGATTGATTTAAGGAAACTAGAGATTCTAGGAGTCAGAAATAGAAGGAAAGCATTCTAAGCATAAGAAAAGTCAGAAAATATTCTGGCAAAAAGTGATCAGAACAATCCTAATCGATTGAATTCAACAAATTTATCAAGTGCTTACTTTGCACAAGATTCTCTAGGCACTGCAGACAAAAAGAAAAAAATCTTTTACTCAAAGAATTTGCAATACTACTGGGAAAAATTTTTACTTGGGTTAGTACATGAGGAGGGGGAGGTATGAAGCAATTAGAGGCATCAGAAAAGGCTTTCTGAGGAAATTGGCACCAGAACTGAGTCTGGAAAAAAACCTGTGGATTCTAAAGGGTTAGAAGTGAAGATGTAGTGTGTTTCAGAATAGGGAACTCATGTGTTGTGGGGTGAGGGGGAGAGGAGCCTATGTATAGGAATGGACATGGATGGCATGTTGAATTCAAGGCATGGCTAGTAAGGCAGTTGTTTATTGTTTTGAAGATAGAAGGCATCAAAGGAGAAAAGCCTCCTTCCTTAGTCACTGCTCCTAAATATCATAGAAAAAAAAGGATCTCCATCCTCAAGTTTAACTCAAAATGTACAGAAATGAAAAATACAATAGAAAGGAAAGGGAAAGGTGAAAAGAGTAAAATTCCTATACTGAGTAGAATGTTGGACTATATGATTTTTCAAGACTTTCTAACTTGGAGATGCTATAATTATGCTCCTGTGAATGTAGGGAAGATTGAGAGCTCAGCACTCCAGTAGTGGTTTCCCCTATCCCAGATGGTAGGTTCACATGGACCAAATTTGAATAGTTAATTCCAAAAGTAAAGTTTGTGTGTGTGTGTGTGTGTGTGTGTGTGTGTGTGTGTGTGTGTGTTGAGAATAAGATATTTGATCAGGCGTGAAAAAGGATGTCCATTATCACCTCTATTATTTAATATTGTACTAGAAATGTTAGCTCTAGCAATAAGAGAAGAAAAAGGAATTAGAATAGGCAAGGAAGAAACAAAACTATCACTCTGTGCAGATGATATGATGGTATACTTAGAGAATCCCAGAGAATCAACTAAAAAACTACTTGAAACAATTAACAACTTTAGTAAAGTTGCAGGATATAAAATAAAATGACATAAATCATCAGCATTTCTATACATGACCAAAGAAATCCAGCAGCAAGAGATAGAAAGAGAAATTCCATTTAAAGTAATGGTAGACAATATAAAATACTTGGGAGTCTACTTGGCAATACAAACCCAGCAACTCTATGAACACAATTATAAAACACTTTTCACACAAATCAAATCAGATCTAAATAATTGGAAAAATATCAATTGCTCATGGATAGGCCAAGCTAATATAATAAAAATCACAATTCTACCTAAATTAATTTACAAATTCAGTGCCATACCAATCAGACTACCTAAAAATATTTTATAGCGCTAGAAAAAGTAACAAAATTCATCTAGAAAAACAAAAGGTCAAGAATATCAATTTTTATAACCAGTATTTCTGATAAAGGCCTCATTTCTAAAATATTTGGGGGGGGCAGCTAGATGGCATAGTGGATAAAGCACTGGCCTTGGATTCAGGAAGACCTGAGTTCAAATCCAGCCTCAGAAACTTGACACTTACCTAGCTGTGTGACCCTGGGCAAGTCACTTAATGCTCATTGCCCTGAAAAAAAATATATATATATAGGGAACTAAATCAAATTTATAAGAATCTTAGTCATTCCCCAATTGAGAAATAGTCAAAAGATATGAATGGGCAGTTTTCTGATGAAGAAATCAAAGCTATCTATTGCCATATGAAAAAATGCTTTAAATTAGTATTAATTAGAGAAATACAAATTTAAAAAAGTCTGAGGTACCACCTCACACCTATCAGATTGGCCAACATGACAAATTTATCTCCAATAAATATTGGAGAGGCTGTGAAAAAATTGGAACACTAATGCATTGTTGGTGAAGCTGTGAACTGATCCAACCATTCTGGAGAGCAATTTTGAACTATGCCCAAAGGGCTATAAAGCTGTACATACCCTTTGACACAGCAATACCACTATTAGGTCTTTTTCCCAAAGAGATCATAAAAAAGGGAGAAGGACCAACATGTATAAAAATATTTTTAGCTGCTCTTTTTTGTGGTGGCAAGGAATTGGAATTTGAGGCTATGCCCATCAATTGGGGAATGGCTGAACAAGTTGTGGTATATGAATGTAATGAAGTACTACTGTGCTGTAAGAAACGATGAGTAGGTGCATTTCAGAGAAACCTGGAAGGACTTACATGAACTGATGCTAAATGAGATGAGCAGAACCAGGAGAACATTGTACACAATATCAACAACATTGTGTGTTGATCATTTGTGATAGACTTGACTCTTCTCAGCAATACAGTGGTCCAAAATAGTTCCAAAGGACTCATGTTGGAAAATGCTCTCCAAATCCAGAAAAAAAGAATTGTGGCATCTAGATGCAGATTGAACCATACTATTTCTGGTTTTTAAGGTTTTTACCTTTTGCTCTAATTCTTCTTTTATAGCATTGCTAAAGTAGAAATATGTTTAATGTGATTGTACATATATAACCTCTATCAGATTGCTTGCTGTCTTGGGGAGGGGGGAGGGAGGGGAGGAAGGGAGAAAAATTTGAAACTAGAAATCTTATGAAAAAAAATGTTGAAAACTATCTCTACATGTAACTGGAAAATAATAAAATACTTTTCTGATTTAAACAAAAAGAAGACATTTGACTTTATTTTATGGATAAAGAAACTGAGGAATAGGGAGGTTCTGTGACTTGGCCAAAGTCACATAATCTTTAGCAATTGGATCCAGGGATTTCCAGCTCAAACTGGACTCTGAATTCCTGTTCTCCATGAACTACCATTTCTAAATTCAGGTTTGCTGCTCTGATATAATATTTATATAATATTTCATAATATTGTATCATAGTCTTTTAGGAGAAGGCCTACTAGTCTAAAAAATAGTGCAACAATTAAACTTGACATGGCTGTGGCTTTCAGGACAATCAGCTTCACCATAAATGGAAACTCCAATGGGGAGCCCTTAGGAATGGCACAAATTTTGTCCTCCAGCAACTTGATCACTTTTAATCAGGGTTTAATTAGGATGTAAACAGCATCAGCTTGTCCCCATTGAAAAGAGGCCACTCTGCTTAAACCTCAATTACTCAGACATTTGAAAATTATTTTCAAATAAAATGCCCCAGTGATAAAGCTAAAGAGATTAGAAGGAATTAGAGTATAGGCATATAACAACTCTCTCTTGTCAACACCAATTGCAGCAAGCAGCTACCATAATGTAATAAAGTTGGCCTATTCCACACTTAATGGGTGGAATGTAAAGAGTTCATGTCCCTCACATCCCCTCCCTCCAAGGTAGAGTGAGTTTCCAAAGGCAGAAGATGACTCAGGAACATCCACACAGTTAATTTTAAAGTTTTCCATTCTCTTAGTGCATTGTGGTAAAAAGAAAACTCACCGTTAAATCAAGAGAACTGAGTTCCACTCCTAGAGCTGTAGCTTACTAGTTGTGTGACCTTGGGCAAGTCACTTAATTTTTCTGTTCCTCAGCTTACTCATCTCTGAAATGATGCAAATAATATTCATAATATGTAATCCAATCCAACAATTTTTATTAAATAGCTACATTGTGCAAGACACTGTTCTAGGTGCTGTGGATGAAAAGAAGATTGCAAAGAATCTCAGGCCTCCTGGAATTTATATTCCATTTGGGTGAGTTTGATAAATAAACAGTTAAGTATAAACATGATAATGTGAAGTGTTAGAGAATACTCAAAACTAGGGGTATAGAGGAGGGAGGTGGTCAGTTTGGCTTGAACAAAGAGTAACTATAGGGAAACAAGCCTAGGAAGTAGACTAGAGCCAGTTTTAGGGAGGAGGACCCTAAATGTCAAGTTGTGAGTCTGATATTTTATCTATGAGCAATAGAGAGTCATTACATATACTCAAGCAGAAGATGCTTTAATGCAATGATTCAATGAAGAAAGGGGTCTAATTTGTGCTTTGGAAAGATGAATGTTGGCAAATGTGTGTTAGATGCATAGGAGAGAGACTGCAAATAGAAGTCCAGTTAGGAAGGTAAGTTGTTGTGAGGATCAAATGATATCTCTCTCACACACACACACACACACACACACACACACACACACACACACATGTAAATTGGGATCAGAATATGGATCCTATTTGTAAATTCATTGGCATAAGGAACATACTTATGTGGAAACTTCTTCTACCAATGCAAATCAGTACACTCTCTGCAATTTATAGTCTTAGAGAGTTGCATAGATCACTGAGAAGTTAAGTGACTTGCTCAAGGTCACATAGTCTGTGTCAGAAGAAGGGCTTGGACCCAGGTCTTTATGGCTGGCACATTTTCATGTGTATATTTTACTATGTAAATGTCATGTATTATTAAGAAAATGGGTGCAAATACTTGGAATTCATTGCTTCAATCTTTCTCTCCGAACTTATCTCCCACCATTCCTCCACATAAGTCTCTATGTCACCAAAACATTCACAGAGGACTGGAACATTCCAAAAGTGGAGCACAAATTCTTGCTAGTTTTACCAAGTTGGAAAGACTTTGAGTATCAGTCTGGAAACAAGAGTAAGTGTCTGTAATTCAAGAACCAGACTGACAAGTTCACAGACACTTAGTGCTAGGCTGTACAAAAGATGATGAATTTTTCAGCCACTGCATCTTTTTTTTTTTCACTCTTAGAATAGAATTTTATTTTCCAAAATATATGTAAAAACAAATTTTAACATCAATTTAAAAAAAATTGTTCCAACTTCTCTTCCTCCTCTATTCCCACCCCCACCCACTAGAACTCAAGCATTTCAAAATAAATTATACATGAGTAGTCATGGAAAACATTCCCACATTAGCTAGGTTGTGAGAAAAAAACAGTCAAAAAACTCCCAAAACTTCAGACTAAAGAATTGTCAAAGAGAAAAAACATTTTTTTAAAAAATGTGTTTCCAGGGGCACCTAGGTGGTGCAGCGGACAGAGCACTGGCTCTGGAACCAGGAGCACCCGAGCCCAAATCCGGCCCCACACACCCAACACCCACCAGCCACATGATCCCGGGCAAGCCACCCACCCCCAATTGCCTCACCAAAAAAGAAAAAAAAAAAGAAAAGAAAAAAAAATGTGTTTCCATCTATTTCAGATACTATCACTTCTTTCTCTGTAGATGGGTTGCCATTTTCATAGTCCTTCAGGGTTATATTGGACCATTGCCTTGCTGAAAATAACCACATGCTTCCCAGCAGATCATTTTACACTATTGCTGTTATTTTGTATACAGTGCATTTCACTCTGCTTCAGTTCATGTAGGTCTTTCCAGGTTTTTCTAATAGTATCCTGTTCATCATACCCTAAATAATGTACCTTAAACTTGACAAAGAATTTTCTTCGTATTAGCCCAGCAAAGTCATCATAACTATTTCCCTCCATCCTATTCCCTTCCCATGATATTTACTCTATTTTTCCATCTTCTTTTAAACTATTCCTCCTCAAAAGTATTTTACTTCTGACTGTCCCCTCCCCTACTCTGCACTCCTTTTTTTTTCACCCTTCCTTCCTTATCCTCTTCCCCTCATACTTTCCTGTAAGGTTAAATAGATTACTCCTCCCAACTGGGTGTGAATGTTATTCCCTCCATGAGCCAACTCTGATGAGTTTAAGGTCTTTGAGCTAATTCTATGTTCCAAATTTTCTTCCTCCCTCTCTCCTCAACCCTCCCTATGAAATCAAGCAATTCAATATTTCATACTTGTGCCATTATGCAGAACATCTTCACCTTCCTTGAAAGTATTTTGCTTTTTACTACTCTCTCCCAGAATCTGCCCTTCCCTCCTTCCCCTCTCCCCCCCCCCCTTATCTCCCTCCCCTCCCTCAGGGCAAAATATATTACTATACCCACTTGAGTATGTATGTTAGTCCTTCTTTGAGTCAATTCTGATGATATTAAGGTTCAAACACTCCCCAATTCCTTCCCCCTCTTCCCCTCCCCTCCATAAGCTTTTTTCTTGTTTCCTTCATATGAACAACCTCTCCCCAGACCATCGCTCCCCTTCCCCCTCCCCCAGTCTATTTCTCCTACACCTCAACCCTATTTTAAGGATGTCATTATGGGTTAGTTAGGTGGCACAGTGGACAATGCACCAGCCCTGGACCCAGGAGGCCCCAAGCCCAAATCCGGCCCCATACATAAGACACCCCACAAAGAACAAAACATGACTTCCCTTCGTATTCAGTTCAGACCTGTGTCTTCTGTATTATCTTCCCATATAGGAATGTTAACAGTTTGATCTTTTAATATCCCTCATGAAGTCTTTTTCCTGTTTATCTTTTTATGCTTCTCCAGGGTGTTGTATTTGAAAGTCAAATTTTCTATTCAGTTCAGGTCTTTTCATAACAAATGCCTGAAAGTCTTCTTTCTCCTTGAAGTTCCATGTTTGCCTCTGAAAGATGATGCTTAGTTTTGCTGGGTATGTGATTTTTGGCTGTAGTCCCAGTTCCTTTGCCCTCTGGAATATCATATTCCATGCCCTCCGGTCCTTTAATGTAGAAGCTGCTAGATCTTGCTTTATCCTTATTGGAGCTCCACAGTATTTAAATTCCTTTTTTCTAGCTGCTTGCAATATTTTCTCCTTGACCTGGGAGTTCTGGAATTTGGCTATAATATTCCTGGAGGTTTTCCTTTTGGGATCTCTTTCAGGAGGTGATCGGTGGATTCTTTCAATTTCTATTTTAGCTTCTGCTTCTAGAATATCAGGGCAATTTCCCCTCACAATCTCTTGGAGGATGGTGTCTAAACTCTTGTTTTGGTCATGGTTTTCAGGTAGTCCAATGATTTTGAAATTATCTCTCCTAGATTTATTTTCTAGGTCAGCTGTTTTTCCAAGGAGATATTTCACATTGCCTTCTATTTTTTCATTCAATTGGATTTGCTTTACTGTGTCTTGGTTTCTCATAAGCTCACTAGCTTCCATTTGTTCAATCCTAATTCTTAGGCAATTATTTTCAGCAGACAGTTTTTTAATCTCCTTTTCCATTTGGCTTTTCAAACTGTTGACTTTTTTCTCATGACTCTCCTGCATTGCTCTCATTTCTCTTTCCATTCCTTCCTCTCTTTCTCTACATCTTCATTCTATCTCTCCTACTTTCTCTTCAAAGTCCCTTTTGACAGCTTCCATGGCCTGAGACCAGTTCATATTTTTCTTGGAAGCTTTGGATGTTGGAGCTTTGACCCTATTATTTTCTTCTTCTTCTGAGGATGTATTGTGGTCTATCTTTTCCCCAAAGAAGTTTTCGATGGTCTTCTGCTTTCTCTGCCTACTCATCCTGGCTTACTGTTTCTTGGCTTTTTACTCCTTAAAGTGTAGCGCTGCTTCCCGGACACACCGTTCGTGCTACAGCATGGCCCAGGGGGTGATTGGGCTTCTTCTCAGCCTGCCCGGCTTGTGAGCAATCACAGCCGCTTTCTCTTTGACCCGGAAACAGAAGTCTGATTGAACTCTGATTCTCTATGGTTGGAAGCTTGGCGTGCTTTTACCCCTCCCCCACTGGGCCACCACCACTCGATTCAGCCCACTGGTTCAGACCCAGGGCGCTTTGCCCCAACTCCAGCAGATACTGCCTCCACTTCACCCCGGCCTACCTCCGAACCCCCTCACCAGTCCGTGATCGGAGCCTCAGAAGCTGCTGGTGCTGAAGACTCTGACGTGTTGGAGGCACTGTCCCTGGCTGGGACCTTGCGCTGAGCTGTTCAGCCTGATCAGTAGGTGATCAGAATTGCCCTCTTTTGCGGAGAAACAGTCTCACTCTGTTCTTATGTGCATTAGGCTGTTCTGGGTTTTGATTTTTACCGCATTATTTGGGCGTGAATGGACGGGTTTATCTGGAGCTTGTGGGAGTCACAGCCTCTCCTCCACCATCTTGGCTCTGCCCCCAGCCACTGCATCTTTCAGAGACCTTCTCCCAAGTTATGGAGGAGGTATGATATGAACTTATGAAGAGTTTACCAAAAAAAATTAAATAACAGGTCATTGCAATACTTAGAAGATTCCTTTGTATATACATACCTTCAATCTGAAGAATGACTGAAAAAAACTCCATTTGATTCTCTGAAAAGCTCCTCCAATTACAACAAAATGCTTAAATAGTACTTGAAAGTTCATACATCATAGACACAAAATTTAACTTCCCATGGTGAATATTCTTCCTTTCAGCTGCCACCCATCTTTTTATAGACCTGAAGCTTAGTCTTTTGACTTAAAAACAAATCTGACAACAGTATAGTATTGATTTTGATTTCCAGATGTAAACAAGGATTTTATAAATATCATTGGATAAAATGTCTCAAGGGTCTCATTTTCTATGTTTGACTATTGTAAGGGGCTAAAATTCCAGCTAGTCTGTCTAAAATATCTAATGAGTGATCGCCAATAAATTATAAGCTTTAACAAGAGTTTAGACTTATAAGCATTTATTAAGGAGAATAAGAATTTGGTGAAGAGAGAGAAAGAGGCCTAGATGCCTATATCTATCTATCTCAGGGAGTGCTCATTTTAGCTCTGCTCTCCAGGATAGTTGTCATGAAAGAGAGTGAGCCACACCTCCTTCATCACACAAGCCTCCTGTGAAACTGGGAACATTCCATCCACTCTGGTGCACACACTCATCTCCAAGCTAATTGGCTGGTAGCTTTGATTGACAATACCCACAAGCAAACGTTACTTCCTGACACCAAGGAAAGCCACATGGCTTGCCTTCAGATGTCTTCTCCTCATGGCAGAGCTTTCCTACAGTAACTCTCCAGCAGGTGGCATCTTTCCAGTTGTCACACTATGTAATCTGAAAAAAAGTAAATAAATAATAAGCCCATTGAGGCCTTTTACACTGTTACTGCTACATCAACTTCTATTCTAACTTTATTGTAATTGTTGAGTCATTTCAGTTGTGTCTGACTCTTCATGAACCCATTTTGATATTTTCTTGGCAAAGAGAGTGGAGAGCTTTGCCATTCCCTTCTCTGGCTTGTTTTACAGATGAAGAAACTGAGGCAGGCATGGTTAAGTGACTTGCCCAGGTCACATAGTTAGTATGTGTCTGAGGCTGGATCTGAACTTATGAACTCATGAAGAAAGTATTTCTGATTCCAAACCCAGTGCTCTATGCACTGTAACACCTAGCTGCCTGCTTTTCCTAACAACTTCTAAATATTTCCAAATATAGGAGGTCTAAACTAATCAGAATCAGAACTACCTTTTGTCTGATATGTTGTTAGGTGTTTAATTATGTGGACTGAAAAAGGAAAAAGGACTGTTTCTTTTGAAAATTTTTTTTAAAAAAAGAGCTCTTACTTTCATGTCATAGGTAGACAGATATATCGAGATAAAAAGATCTATGTATCCATCTATCATCATCATCATCTCTAATTCTTTTTGTATTTTCCCATTGTATGATTCCCCCTTTTTTTCTTTCTCTCCCTCCAATTATTACTATCCTGTTCAGGAAACAAAATAATAAAAATAGAGAAGAGATGACAAGTTTTCCAATCCTGATCACATGTGCCCTGGGTGATTAAAAATAATAATAATACTGGTGTCAGCACAAAGAAAATTGTCAGAATTTGTACCAAATTGACTATTAAAATGTCCTAGTAATCTGAAGAGTACTATGTTGAGTATCCTTTAGTAGTGCTAGAAAGAATTGTAACAAAAAGAAAAATCTATTCACAGAACTTCAGAGTTTGAAGTGATAGTAGAGACCATATACACATTTCTCTTCAGATTGTCATTAACCCATTCATTACTACTCAGTTCAGTTATTCAATAAATTTCAAATCCACCTGTATATACTGTGGGCATCTAGGTGGCTCAGTGGATAGAGTACTACACCTGGAGTAGGAAGACTCATTTTCATGGGTTCAAATCTGGTTTCCTAGGCAAGTCAGTTAACCCTGTTTACCTCAGTTCCTCATTTGTAGAATGAGCTGGAGAAGGAAATGGCAAACCATTATAATTGCTTGGCCCTCAAATGGAATCACAAAGAATCAGACACGATTGCACAACAAGAATAACCTGTACTATTGTTTAACTGTTATCTTTCCATGTTGTCCACAAAATTCGATGATACTGCTGAATATTTTGCTGAAATTGAGGTATAATAGTTTTACAACATTTCTCTGATCAACCCTGTCAGAAAAGGAAATGAGATCAATATGGCATGACCTATTCTTCATTAAGTCATATTGCTTTTTGTGGTCATCACTTCTTTCTGAGAGCTTAAAATATATTTCCCTAATATGCTTGTTTTTTTTCATTACACTATAGGTTCACTGGCCTGTAATTTGGAGATTGTATCCTTTTTTTGAAAATCAGGAACTTTTCTCATGAAACTTATCTTTTTTATGATCTTGTAAAGATCAAAGACAGTAGTAGCTCAACAGTCCTATTTCTCAGTTTTTCTGGTACTTTGGGATATAGTCAATCTAGGCTTGGTGACTTGAACTCATTGAAAACAGCTATTTAGTTTCTTACCATCTTTTCACTTTGGATATTCAACTCCTATTACAGATCTTTGTTTGGTCATCCAGAGTCCAAATAGTATTCCTTTTGGAAAAGAAAAAAATAATCAAGAAAAGAGTTCTCATTGTGTCTTTTTGCCATTATTGATTCTTATCATCCCTTCCATATCAAGCATCAGATTCATCCCAGATTTAATTCTCTTTTTCCTTACATAACTAAAAATGTTACCTTTCTTTTCCTTAGAATTCACCTTCTTCTTTGGCTTATTCTGAGTCAGGACCATACCACTCTTTTTTTAAAATCCATCTTCAATTAGCTTACCTTCTTCCTCTTTTCTCTGCATACTTTTTGAAAATCTAAATTGGTGGAGGAGTAATCTGTATATCAATATTAATCTCTTTAGATAGGTCCTCATTTTCTTCCTTATTGGAATAATGTTCCTTTCTTCAGAATTTCCTTCTTAAAAAGTTCCAGTCTTCCTGGAATTGAATTCACCTATTAAATATTTAATCATGGAATATGACTTATCCAGTTTCTGCTTTCCTCAAGTCTAGATTATCAATATATGCTCAGATTTCTGCTTTTGAGGATGAATTCTCAGAGATATTTGGTTACTTCTGCCCATGTTTTCCATTATGCCTGAAACAATTTCTCCTTGTGGGTTCTATTTAAGGCCAGGTTAGCAGTTTTCACTGCTATTCCCCCCATAGAGGAAAAATGAATTTATCATTAAGCCAAGTGAAGAATTTTTCATCCACTCTACTTTTGGTCTACTTTGATGTCCAGATAGTTATAGTTCATCATCACTATTATGATATACTTCTATACAAGGCATAATCTGTTTCCAGAACTCTTCATCTTCTTCTTTCTTCTTTCCAGGTAATCTATGTCAAGTTCCCATCAGAATTTATTGTTTGTTTGTTTGTTTTTTCCATTGATGAAGAAAGATTTAGTTCATTGGTGGGATATTCATAGAATAATGGTTAGACCATTCTAAGACAATTGAAAAAATAGTACTTAATTTATAGGTTAAGTGTTATATGTAACTAATAACAGTGTACTTTGTATAGTTGACAAAAAAAAACCTAGAAAATTCATTTGGAGGAACAACAGTATCAGGAATTTCTAGGGAATAATTTTAAAAGCAGTAATGAATGAGTGGCATTTTGACCTCAAATTACACTACAAAGTGGGCTTTTATTTAGCCAGACATTAGATGGTGAAATTTGAAAATACATGTAAAATAATATGACTCCTCACTATTTTTTTTTGAAAAAATTAGTTTTCATTAAAATATTATTTTAATATCATGTTATTGTTTATTATTGCTATTGTTACTTTCAATGAAAGTTAAAATATTATAAAATTAGTTTAATTTCTGGTCTAGTAAATATTAATAAATACAATGCACATAAACAAAAGCTACTTGGAGTCATGGATAATTTTAAGAGCATATGGGAGTCCTGAGCACAAAAAGAGGAGCATTGCTATCTCATACCCTATCTAGATGGTATACAGTGGATGATATTCAGAGTATCAGGTGACCCCAAAATAACTGGAATTGATGATCAGGTGAAGTAAATAAAAATTCTTGGCAAAGAGTAATGGGGAGCCAAGATGGCAGAGGAAAGGCAGGCACTTGCCTGAGCTCTCCCCAAGGTCCCTCCAAATACCTTCAAATAATTCCATAAGACAATTCCTGGAGCAGCAGAACCCTCAAAAAAACATGGTAAAATATTTTTCCAGCCAAAGACAACTTAGAAGGTTGGCAGAAAAGATCTGCCTTACCTGGGTAAGAGTGGAGCACAGCCCAGCACAGGCCACACCAACATAGACCCGCAGCAAACCAGAAGTATGCCTTGGGATCCTCTGAATCAGCAACAGCAGCAGCTGCTTCTGGAACTCAGCCCACAGGGGATAAAGGGATCTAAAAATTGGCCAGAAGGAGATGCTAGCACCAAGGTAGGATTCTGTTGTTTTGCCCATACTCAGATCCAGGTTGGGTGGAGGTCCCCAGCAGGGGAGGAGCACAAGCACACAACAGCTTGCAGCCACAGTGGAGTGGGATTCTGTTCATAGTTCCAGGGCAGAAAAACAGTCCTATGGTTGCTTGCAGACCAGATTATAGGCCAGGAGAGTAGTAAACATAACTTTCCTTAAATTATGACATCTTGGAAGAATTAAAAACTTAGAAATTCCTAGAAGTATCTCTGAAAATGGGTGCATAAACCCCCTGAAGCTTGGGACAATGTGACATCCACCCTGGAAGCAATGCCCCACTTTAACAAAGAATTAAAAGTAAAGAAATAGGCTGGGAAAATGGGCAAACAGGAAAAAAAAAATGCTGACCATAGAAACTTTCTATAGTGACAAGGAAGATCAAAATACACTCTCAGAAGAAGATAACATATTCAAAGCTCCTATATCCAAAGCTTCCAAGAAAAATATAAATTGGTCTCAGACCTCAGAAGGGCTCAAAAAGAAGTCCTCAAAAAGAGAGGTAGAGAAAAAAATGAAAAGAGAAATGAGAGTGATGCAAGAAAATCATGAAAAAGTCCTCAGCTTGGTAAAGGAGACACACACAAAAAATACTGAAGAAAATCAAAAAGAAAATAAAACAGACTAGGCCAAATGGTAAAAGAGGTACAAAAAGTCATGAGGAAAAGAATGCCTTGAAAATCCAAATTGGCCAAATGAAAAAGGAGGTACAAAAGATCTCTGAAGAAAATAATTCCTTAAAAATTAGGATTGAGCAATGAGAAGCTAATGAGTTTATGAGAAATCAATAAATAATAAAGCAAAATGAAAATAATGAAAAAATCAAACACAATGTGAAATATCTCATTGGAAAAACAACTGACTTGGAAAATAGATATAGGAGAGATAATTTGAAAATTATTGGAGTACCTGAAAGTCATGCTCAAAAGAAGAACATAGACATCATATTTCAAGAAATTGTCAGGGAAAATTGCCCTGATATTTTAGAAGCAGAAGATAAAATAGAAATTGAAAGCATTCACCAATCAACTCCTGAAAGAGATCCCAAAAAGAAAACTTCCAGGAACATTATAGCCAAATTCCAGAGTTCCCAGGTCAGGGAGAAAATATTGCAAGCAGTCATAAATTTAAAAAATAAAAGTATTGTGAAGCCACAGTCAGAATAACACAAGATTTAGCAGCTTCTACATTAAAGGATCAGAGGGCTTGGAATATGATATTCTGGAGGACAAAGGAACTGGGATTACAACCAAGAATCACCTATCCAGTCAAACCGAGTTTAATCCTTTGGGGGGGGGGGAATGTGAATTCAATAAAAGAGAGGACTTTTAGGCATTCTTGATGAAAATACTTGAGCTAAATAGAAAATCTTTCAAATATAAGACTCTAGAGAGGTATAAAAAAGTAAACAGGAAAAATGAATCATAAGTGATATTAAAAGATTAAACTTTACATTCCTACATGGGAAGATGGTACTTGTAACTCATAAGAACTTTCTCATTTTTAGGGCAGCTGCATGTAGTATATTTAGACAAAAGGCACAGATGTGAGTTGAATATGAAGAGATTATATCTTTTTTTTTTAATGAAATTAAGGGGAAAAAATTAAAATAAAAAAATTTTTAAATGAAATTAAGGGAAGAGAGAGGAATGCATGGGAAAAAAGGGAAAGAGAGAGGTGGAATGGGATAAAGTATCTCAGACAAAGGAAGCAAGAAAAACTTATACAGTGGAGGGGAAAATGGGGGTGGTTCTGGGGAGTGAGTGAAGCTTACTCTCATCAGAATTGGCTCAAAGAGGGAATCACATATACACTCAGTTGAGGATAATAATCTCTCTTCCCCTGCAGGAAAGTAGGAGGGGAAACAGATGAGGGGGCAGGTGATAGAAGGGAGGGAAGAATGGGGGAGGGAGCAGTCAGAAGAAGTAAAACACCTTTGAGGAAAAAAAGGGTGAAAGGAGATAGAGAATAAAGTAAATAACATGGGAAGGAAGTAGAATGGAGGTAATTTAGTTAGGAATAGTTAGTGTGAAATTATGAGCAGGATGCTCTCAGAAAATCCTGGAAGGATTTGCAAGAGCTGATGCAAAGTGAGATGCATGCATTTATAAGAGAATGAGTTCATAATTTATGGAGGTGTGTGACATTATTACCTAATTTGTATTGCTGTTTAATTAAATTGCCCTTTATATAAATCAGTCATATGAGTGACAAAAATTTAAATGTATTTGTGAGATCCTAGGAGATATGGTTTTGTTTTTGTTTGTTGTTTTTGTGTGGGGCAATGAGGGATAAGTGACTTGCCCAAGGTCACACAGCTAGTGTGTCAAGCATCTGAGGGCAGATTTGAACTCAGGTCCTCCTGAATCCAAGGCCAGTGTGCCACTGTCCCACCTAGCTGCTCCCCTTTTTATTGTTCTTGGGAAGTATGGTTTTGAAAGGATGCTGACCCCCAAAATGCCTAAAAGTTTGAAATAGCTAACTGAGAAGTCCAGAGTGAGGAAGGCCAATGTACTACACAGGGCTACAGTGTTACTGATTTTCTCAAAGTCATTAGTAATCAATGCCTTGGCCTGGGTCACTTATAATCGAGGCTTTCAGTGCTGTCAATTTACTCAGCTTCCTTAGTGACTGAGGCTCAGGTATTGATCAGGGTCCTGGTGACAAGAAGCCTAGTGTCTGAGTTCTGAGCTATGGGGCTGGTGTATGGTGAATTTTCTCTCCCTTCCCAAAACACAAGGGCAGCTTTGCACTAGTACCTGTTCCATGGTAAGCAGTTAAAGAGTGAATTTGGGTTCAAAACTAAATTTAATTCGCCTGATCTATTTTGTGTGTCTTCATTCATCTCTCCCAAAGACAGAGGCTCCTATAATTCTCTAACATCATATCCCTTTGTAAAGTCCTTTTGATTAGGGTTCAGATGCCCCTACTCTTCCCAGGTGAAGTCTATAGAACCCCATCCTTGAATGTCACTAATTCCTGTCACTTGAGTATTCAAGTATCTGAGACCATTACTTTCTCCTTGATACACTCCTAAGTTCTCTCTTAGGAAAATCCAGAGTGTTCCAAAAGCAGGCCATTTACTTTCAGTCTTTTCTTCCTAAACTAAAAGCTCTGACCACCCTTGAAAGTGGCATGTTTTTTGGTCATGGTTCTCTGATGGATAGAATTTCTACCTAAAAACTTTCTCTTCCTCCAAAATGATATCTAAAAAAGTGTGGTTTCTCTACATCTCTTGAGAGCCTGGGCCACTGCCCATAAAGGGACAGGATTTCACATGCTTGATTCCTTAAAGGACAGGAATCTGGGCAGAGCAAGGGGAGAGAAGGAGGCAAATGACTGAATACCATCAAGCTGAGAGCAATCAATTATGTTGTAGTGTGAGGGGTCACATGGAATGGGTTAGTTTAATTTTATTTGAATAAAACAGCAATATCACAAAACCTATTTCCTTTATTACATCCATTCATCTACCCAGTGACAATTTCTCAGACACATTCATATGTATCATACATAAAGGCATCAATAAGGACAGTCTTTTCCCTGAAAGACATAGTCTAGTAGGGGAGATAGGTTATGTAAACAAATAGCTGAAATATAAGGACTGTAACAGAAGTACAAAAGATGTTATGAGAGTTAGGGGAAAGAAAGATTAGACCATGTTTGATATATTAGAAAAGATTCATAGTGGAAGAGGGGTTTGATCTATGTCTTTGCAAATGAATAGGACTTCAAAAAGTAGAGACCCTGTTTGGGGAAGGGAGAAAGATATTCAGGGTGTTGAGAATGGTGTGAAGGAAGCCATAATGGCTGGAAAGTGTCAGATGTATAGGAGTCAATTTTTAGTTCTTTCAATTAATTAACAAATATTGATTGACAAGCTATTTAACAAGCAAGGCTCTGTGCTAGGTGCTACATAGATACAAGGATGTCAGACACTGTCTCTCTCCTGAATCTTCAAATATGTGATTACAATGAAGCAAAAGACTTCAACATATCAAATGATTTCAACACCTTCCACATGGGCAAATCAGTTCATTCTAGAAAAAAATGATAAATCAAACTATCAAGCAAGTAAAAGGTAAATCATTTTGTCTGAAGAATCTAGAGGGCAGTCTCAAATTCAGAGAAGCATAGATTCAAAGTTACAGCTGTCCAACCTCTCTCATTCTTTTTCAAATGAGGAAACTGAGGTCCATAGAAACTGTTTTTGACTCAAGGTGACATAGATACCATTTTATTTTGCCATGGTTATTTGAGCATAATATTCACACAACACCCCCCCCAAAGCTAAAGATTCAAAGTAAAATGATTTTGAAGTTGTCTATTATTTTTGCCATTTGGCCAAAAATCCAAATTCTTTCCAGTCTGTTTTTACAAGCAATGGATGAACATTGCCTAGTTGTTGATCCATACAAAAATGGTTAGAAGGTCTGATTCTTTGGGGATTAAATCTTCCAGTTTTCATTGTGGAAATATTTAGTCAGCTAATGACTTCCTCCTCTTGATCATTAAGTTTGGCAGAGGCTACACCCTTCTTCTCTGAAGAAACATGGAGAGTTTTCCAGGCATCATCAGGGAAAATGCATACCTATCTGACTCTCAGATAGGAATGAGGATGAGCATATGTGATGAAATGATGGAATTTTTAAGACCACTTCTTGATTCTGTCCCAACAAGATTAAAAGCCCCAAACAGCCCCAGAAAGTAAAAATGCAAATCCACAGTCTGACTTCATGGAATAGAAACAAATTGTGCATAGGGTCCCAAAGACACTAGTTGAAACTCTTCAAATGTATTCCACATGGGGGCAGCCAGGTGACACAGTGGATAGAGCACTGGCTCTGGATTCAGGAGGACCTGAGTTCACATCCGGACTCAGACACTTAACACTTACTAGCTGTGTAACCTTGGGCAAGTCACTTAACCCTCATTGTCCCACCAAAAAAAAAAATGTATTCCACAACTACTCATCAATAGAAACTCTCTAATGAATTCCGACAGAGGGTCAGACTCATGAAAAAAAAAGGCAGTCACTCATGGGGTATAATGCGAGGTTTGATAACTCAAAGTATCTCCCTCATCCCAAACATCACCCTTTAGGGTACCTGAGATTCTTCTATTACAAATTAATTCTTTTTATTCTGAAGGGGTTGTCAGCATTTAAGGATCTGGTATTAAAATACCTGTATCACTGGATGTAGCAGCATATTTAATCATCACAAAATGACCTATTATGGGTGATAATTTGGGTTTTTTTTCTAATTGTATCACTTTAGGTTATATTTTAATGGCCACAGTTGATATCATTTATGGCCAAAAGATTGAGATGGTTGCTGTTAAGTTTGAAGTAGCTGAATATTAGATAAACTTCTTAGGATAATAGCTCCTATAAAGATGTCCTGAAATGTGAGAATGTGTTTTTCTTACAATGACGCCTTAGCCATGGGTAGTACAAGTAATTTATTTTAATTAAAAAAACATTCATCAAGCATCTGCTGTGTGAAAGGATACTGCACTGAGAAATGGGACATAAAAATGAAAAATAACAGTCCCTTCCCTTCAAAGAGTTTACAATCTAGTAAAGAAGAAATAATATGATAAATATAATCTAAGGTAAAGTGCAATAGGGGCCAGATAGAGGGATGTAGGAAATTTTTAAGAGAGAGAGAGAGAGAGCCCTTTCAGCTAAGAGGACAAGGGAAAGCTTCACAATGATGGTTGAACTGAATTTTGAAAGGAAGGAAGAATGATGAAAGGCAAAGAGGAGAAAAGAGTACACCCTGGGCAGGAAGATGAAAGGCATCTGAACGAATGCATAAAGGGAATTGGGTAGAATGTTGGATTCAGGAAACAATTAAGAGTCTAGGTTGGTTAGAACACAGAGTGGGTGCCTGCAAGAGAGGAATGTAAAACAAAACTGAAAAGATAAATTCATTCCATATTATAGAAAGTCTTAAATGCTAAATTAAGGAGTTTGTAATTTAGCTAATAGGCAATTGGGAATCCCTAAATACTTTGGAGCAGAGGAGTGACAAAAGAATTTAAAGAAGTTTTCTTTTCATAGCTGTGAGAAGGATGTAATGTAGATGGAAAAGAAAGCAGAGATAGATTTTAGAGAGTTATTAAAATAAGTCAGGCAATGAGAGTGCAAACTAGCAACAGCATAGAAAGAGAAAAACTGTCCTTTTTAAGAAATTAGTCCTGTTTTGCAGGGGAGAATTTTGTGGTTTATTATATTATATTATATTATATTATATTATATTATATTATATTATATTATATTATATTATATTATATTATATCATATCATATCATATCATATCATATCATATCATATCATATCATAGAGTATATTATGTTGTATTGTGTTGTACTGTGTTGTACTGTGTTGTTTTATGTTATGTTATGTTATTTTATTCCATACCATATATATATATATATATATATATATATATATATATATATATGTATATATATATATATTGCAGGGCAATGGGGGTTAAGTGACTTGCCCAGAGTCACACAGCTAGTAAGTGTCAAGTGTCTAAGGCTGGATTTGAACGCAGGTACTTCTGAATCCAGGGCTGGTGCTTTATCCACTGCACCACCTAGCTTCTCCACATATATTCATTAAATGACTTACCCAAAAGCACACACTTAGTATGCAGCAGAACTGGGTCTTGAACCCAGAACTGAGGGTAGTATATTCTCCATCATACATATAACCTAGAGGCAGCTAGATGGGACAGTGAATATGAGCTATGGCTTTGGAGTCAGGAAGACCTGAATTCAGATGCAGTCTCAGAGACCTACTAGCTTTCCTGGCCACTCATTTAACTTCTCTCAGTCTCAGTGTCTTCAACTGTACAATAAGGATAACAATCACACCTCCTTGCCAGCATTTTTGTGAGGATCAAATAAGATAAAATGTATAGAGCTCTTAGCACATTGTTTGGCAAATAGCAGGCATTTAATAAGTGTTTCCTTCCTTATTTGAGGTATTTGGATAAAGTCTGAATGGGCAATTATTGGGAAGGTTATGTATGGGCTTCTTGGTCAAGAGGTAGAATTCAATGGACTGTGAGCTGCTTACCACCTTTGATGTGCTGTCATTTTTCTGCTCTCCAATTCCAATCTTCTTCTCTATATGATATTAGCACTATAAAGGAACGGAGGTAATTTGTTTTAATAATCTCATTTTACAGATAAAGAAACTGAGACATTGAGGGGAATTTACCCAAGGTCAACTAGAAAATTCATGTCAAACCTATTATCTAGAATGTAGGTCTCCTTATCCCCAGTGCTATGTTCCTGTCCCTAAACCAATAGGAACAAATATAACCAAATCTTTAAAATTTAAGGAACACTATGGGAGCAGCTAGGTGGCACAGTGGATAAAGCACTGGCCCTGGATTCAGGAGGATCTGAGTTCAAATCTGGCCTCAGACACCTGACACTAGCTGTATGACCCTGGGCAAGTCACTTAACGCTCATTGCCCTAAAAACAACAACAACAACAACAAAATTAAGTAATAAAAGCTAATTTCAAACAGAAGCCAACATGTTTTTGCCAATAAAATGAAGGAATATTATATTTCCCCAGAAACAAGATATTGCAATTGGAATAAAACAAAAACAAAACTCCATATCTAGTTTTGTTTCTTGGAAAATCCCATAAGATTTTTGTCAACAAAAGCTTTCCAAATCCAAAAAATCATCCCTTAATTCAGATTATTTATTTTCAAGTCCAAGTTGTAATTTACCAGGCCAGAATTTCCATTATCCATGTTAAGAAAGAGCATCCATCCTCAGTGGTGAAGAATCTTAGACCTGAATTCAGCAGTCTGTTTCCAGTAAGTGATCTGAGACTTAAGGAAATGCCAGAAGCATAATTACTAATCCAAACAACTCTTGGCATCTACATGAATAAATAAATATAGAACTCAAAATCAGGCTGGCACAGATCATTCCCTTTTGTGCTGAAATATTCAATTTTGCTAAGAAAAGCTTGGCATGGATGAAGATTAAAGTTTTAGAATGCTACATTAACAGTGTCATTGGGAGTACACAGGACAGAGAAACAAATAATTGAGTTGAACTAAACTACAACTGATTAGAGCATCCCTTAATCTGAAAATAAATCTTTGTATAAATCTTTGTGAATGCATCTTCAAACATAGACAGATTTTCTCTCTGGCATTCCAAAAGAGCATATCAAATCACACAATCATATTATTTATAAGGCAAAATGGACCTCCAACCTCATCTAGTCCAAATCCATTATTCTACAAATGAGGAAATTGAATCCTAGAGAGAGGAAGCAACTTGTTCAAGTTCACACAATAAAGCGAGTGATAGACCCAAGGCTGAAACTCAGGTCTTCTGACTCACAGTCTTGGATTGTCTCATGACAACAATTCGTAAGGAAATTTCAGAATACTGTCAAAACTAGAGGTATAGTAGGAAGGTCAGTGAGACCAACAAATTTGGGGCCAAATTCTGCAACGAATTATTAAGGGGATAGTAAACATCTCAAAAAAGGAGCAGTGATAACAGCCAACATAACTTCCTTAATAACAAGTCATACATTTTGACAATATGACTAAAACCAGTATGTTGTAGATGTAGGATAATGTTATAGATATAACTTAACTATATTTGAACATAACTTACAAAAAGGCACCTAATGCTTCTTCTATGGAGAATATGGAGATGTGTAGGCTAGACAGTAGTTTAATTAAATAGATTCAGAAATGATTGAATGGTCATACAAAGAATCTGGTCATCAATAGTTTGATGTTGACTTGGAATGTCTCCAGTGGAGTGCCTGAGGAAACCATGCTCAAGCCTATGCTGTTTAACATTTTTATCAATGATTTCAATAAATGTATAGGCCATCCTTACCAAACTTGCATATGGCACAAAACCAGAAGGGATCTAGATAAACTGGATAAACAAGTTTGGATCCAAAAAGATTTTGATAGGCTGGAAAATTGGCCTGGATCTAGTAAAAAGAAATTCAGTAAAGAAAAAAAAATATTTTAATCTTGGGCTCAAGAAACCAATTTCAACAGTTCAATATGGGAGAGGTATTGTTGGATAGCTCAGGAAAAATGTTGGGATTGCATATATAGACTTTAAAATATTCAGCATAAAGATGATTCTTCAATATAATATAAATTTATTTATTTAGAATTTTCCCCAAGTTACATGTAAAAACAAATTTTTCCATTGATTTTTAAAAAAACTTTGTGTTCCAAATTCTCTTCTTCCATCCCTCCCCAAGAAAGCAAGCGATTCAATATAAGTTATATATGTGCAGTCATGTAAAACATCTCCACGTTAGCCAGTCTGTGTGAGAAAATAGACAAAATAACTTTAGAAAGAGGAACCAACAACAAAAATATTATACTTCAATCTGTATTCAGATACCTTCAATTCTTTCTCTGTATATGGATTGCATATGTCTAGCCTTCATAAATCCTTCTGATAGCATCTTGCTCAACAGTTCTTTCATAGTTACTATTGCTAACTGTATTACCCTCCCCTGATATTTACTCTATTTTCTCTCTTCTAACACCCTATTCCTCCTCAAAAGTATTTTGCTTTTTATTTCCCCTTCCCCTAATTTGCCCTCCCTTCCTTGAACTCTCTCTCCTTATGCCCTTCCCCTCCCACTTTCCCACAGGGCAAGATATATTACTATACCCACTTGAGTGTGTGTGTGTGTGTGTGTGTGTTATTCCCCTCTTTGAAGCAATTCCGATGAGTGTAATGCTCACTCACTCCCCTGCTCCTTTCCCATCTTCCCCTCCATTGCATAAGCTTTTTCTTGTTTTTTTATGTGAGTTACTTTACCCCATTCCATCTCTCCCTTTCCCTTCCTTCCAGTACATTCCTCTCACTTCTTAATTTTATTTTAAAGATGTCATCATGGGGCAGCTAGCTGACATAGTGGACAAATAACCAGCCCTGGACCCAGGAGACCCTGATCCCATATATGGCCCCAGACATAAGCTACCTTCATGCCCTCACCAAAAAAGTGAAAAACAAAAAAAAAGGCTTTACAGGTATCATCCCTTCATATGCAACTCACACCTGTGCCATCTCTAAGTATATTCCTTTCAACTGCCCCAAAACTGAGAAAGTTCTTATGAGTTAGAAGTATCATCTTCCAATGTAGGAGTATAAACAGTTTAACCTTTTAACATTCCTCATGATTTCTTTTTCTTATTTACCATTTTATGCTTCTTTAGGGCCTTGAATTTGAAGGTCAAATTTTCTATCCAGTTCAGGTCTTTTCATCATGAATGCCTGAAAGTCTTATTTTTCATTGAAGTTCCACTTTTTCCCTGAAAGATTATAATCAGTTTTTCTGGTTATGTGATTCTTGGTTGTAATCACACTGGAATATCACATTCCATGTCCACCATTCCTTTAATGTGGACACTGCTAGATCTCACTCTATCCTAATTCTTAAGCAATGATTTTCTTCAGAAAGCTTTTGTACCTCCTTTTCCAATTGGCCAATTTGGCTTTTTAAGCTATTGACTTTTTCTCATGACCCTCCTGCATCACTCTCTAATTTTTTTCCTTTTTTCCTTTACCTCTCTAATTTTTCCCTCTACCTCTCTAAATTTATCTTCAAAGTCCTTTGTGAGCAATTCCTTGGCCTGAGACCAATTCATGTATTTCTTGGAAGCTTTAGATATAGGAAATTTGACTTTGTTATCTTTTTTCTGAGGGTATATTTTCATCTACCTTGTCACCAAAGAAACTTTCAATGGTCTACAGCTTTTTCTGCCTGCTCATTATCCTAGCATATTTATTGGCATTTAACTCTTTCTCTAAAGTGGGGCACTGCTTCCAGGATGCACTTTCCCAAGCCTCAGGGGGTTCCAGGTGGTAAGATTTAAGGAGAGGCACATTCTCAGCTCACCTGGCCTGTAAGTAACCATGAACCTGCTTACTCTTTAATCCAGAAGCAGAAATCTGATTCACTGTGGTTGTAAACTTGGCATGCCTGTGCCTCTCCCCCACTGGGCCACTGCCACTCAAGTGTGATTCCTGGTTCAGATCATGGGAGCTCTGCCTCAGCTCCAACAAATACCCCTAGTATTTCCTACACCTGGCAAAACACTGGCCCCCCTCACTGCTCTGTAAGCTGAGTTCTAGAAGTTGTCCCTGATGCTGATGATTCCATGGCTCTGGAGTTATGGCATACCAGGGGCTGGATCTGCATGGCATGGCTGTGCTCCTCTCTCAACTGATACAGCATACCATCCCTGCCTCCCTTTTAAGCCATCTTTGGATGGAAAATGATCACATTCTCTTCCTTTGTGGGTTCTGCTAATCCATGATTTGTCTTATAGCATTATTTGGAGGTATGTAGACGGAAGGTGTGGGAAGCTCTGAAAGTTACAGCCTTTCCTCTGCCATCTTGGCTCTGCCACCATAAAGATAATTCTTAAACTCATGGGAGCTCATGATATCTCTATGAAAGAGTGTTACAAAAGAACAAGGAAGTTTTAGGACAAAGAACTGAACAACTGCCAGGCTAAGAGATCAGAAGATGATCCATGATAAAAGGTGAAGGAGAAAGGAATCATCTAGGGAACAAACAGGAGAGAGGAGCTATATAGAAATAGAAGGAAGAGAAGAGTATCTAGGAAAATGTGGTAGTCAACAATATCAAAAACCTACAGAAGGACAGCTAGATGGCACAGGGGTAAAGCGCCAGCCCTGGAATCAGGAGTACCTGAGTTCAAATCCGGCCTCAGACACTTGACACTCACTAGCTGTGTGACCCTGGGAAAGTCACTTAACCCCCATTGCCTCAAAGAAAAAAAAAAGGATGTCTAAAGCATCTCATATTCAACAAGAGAAACAAAAGGACTCTAATTATATGAGGGAATAAGTTTGAGGGAGAAAGAAGAATCAAAAATGATTCCACAGGGGCAGCTAGGTGGCATAGTGGATAAAGCACCAGCCCTGGATTCAGGAGGACCTGAGTTCAAATCCTGCCTCAGACACTTGACACTTACTAGCTGTGTGATCCTAGGCAAGTCACTTAAGCCTCATTGCCCTGCAAAAAACAAACAAAAAAAACTACCCCCAAAAAATCAAACTACAGAGATATCCAGGAGGATAAGGATGGATAAAAATGCAATTGGAGTTTGCAATGAGAGATTATGGGTAAACTTAGAGGGAATACTTAGGTTGAATGGTGGAGTAAGAAGCTCGTCTGTAAGGAATTGAGAAGTATATTATGAGGAATGGGAAAGAGGTAAGTATATAAAGAAGAAACTAGTTGGTACAGTGGATAGAGTGCCAGCCTTGTAGTCAGGAAGACTTATCTTCCTGATTTCAAATTTGTCCTCAGACACTAGCTACGTGACCCTTGCCAAGCCACCTAATACTGTTTGCCTCAGTTCCTCATCTGTAAATTAAGCTGGAGAAGCAAATGGCAAACCACTCCAGTATTTTTGCCAAGAACGCCCCAAGTAGGGTTATAAAGAGTCAGACATGATTGAAAAATGACCCAACAATAATTCAGGAATGCAGTGGGCAGCTAGTTGGAACAGTGTATAGAGTGCTGGGTCTAGAGTCAGGAAGACCTGAATTGAAATCTGGTTTCAGATGATAGTTCTGTTAACCTTGGCAAGTCACATAACCCCACTTACCTCAAGTTTCCTCATCTCTAAAACGAGCTGAAGAAAATAGCAAACCACTCCAGTACCTTTGCCAAGAAAAGCCCAAAGAAGTTACAAAGTGTTGGACAAGAAGGAAAACAATTAAATAATAACAAGTATCATTTTTTTCCTCAGAGTTTGGAAATTAAAAGGAGGTGCACTATAGGATAAGGGAAAGTCATGAAATCAAGACCTTTTACTATCCTACTTTCCTTTCTCCAGAATTCTTGAATTTATTTAGTGTTCTTAAATGATAGTCTCCTACTCAAAAGCTTTAAATGGTTCCTTATATCTTTCTCTAACAATTGCAAATTCTTCTTATTGTATTTGATTTCAGATATAATACGACAGCACCTGTAGTTGGTTGTATACCATTGTGATATTATTAAACTTGTGCATTAGGAATATTTCTGGAAGCAATAGATTGCTCTCTTACAGATCCATAGCAATAGATATCCAATAGAATGGAGAGGAGAGATATGAGTAAGAGAGACCAATTGGGAGGTTATTGCAATAATTTAAATGAAAAGTGGCAAGGGGCTAAAGTAAGACAGTGGCCATGTTAGTGGATATAAGGGGGCAGATATAAAAGATGTGGAGTTAAGATTTGCAAAGATGAATGAATTGATACAATTTTGTGAATTTGTGAGACATCTTGCCTCAAGCTGTTTAAAGTAATTTTCTTACAAGTTTTAGATAAGAACAATGGGTCTGGGCAAGTCCAAGATACCTGAATAAAGGTATAGACTTGTCTAGGCTTTTCTAAATTCTCTTCTAAACAACATCAAAATAATGCCTCAAAATGAATTCTGGAGTGGCAGAACCAACAAAAGGACAATTTTCCCAGCAAAAAAAACTTAGAAAGTTAGCAACAATGGTCTCGCTCACTATAGTGAGAGCAGAGTGCAGTCCAGTGAAGGCCTTGCCAGCACAGGATATGCAATGCCCAGCTAGAAGTAGGCCTTAGGTGGAGGGGGTATGCAACAGCTACTTCATCTTATGGAGTTCTCAGCCCACAGGTGATAAGGGGGTTGGACAACTATTCAGAAGGAGATTACAGGGGATCTTTTGTTGGCACTGGGTGCAGGATGCTGTTACATTGCCCTTATGTGGTTCCAAGCCACAGTCAGGGCAAAGGAAAACACTAGCACACTAGAGTTTATGGCTGAAGGAAAACAAGGACCCCGGTCACAGTTTAGGGTGGAAAAGAGTGTTTGTAGTCACTCAAAAACCACAGCAGAGGCCAGGAGAACAGTGATCCCCATATGCATCCATCAGGATTCTGTCATGGACCCTCTTCTCTTTTCCCTCCACGCTACTTCATTTGCTGATCTTATCAACTTCCATGAGTTTAATTCCCATCTATCTCTTTTCTTATTCTCAAATCTAACTTTTTTGCCCCAATCTCTCAGCTGACCTCCTGTCTTTGCATCTCCAATTGCCTTTACGACATCCCAAATTGAGTGTACAGTAGACATCTTAAACTCAGTATGTCCAAAACAGAACTCACTGTTTTCCCCATAAACCCTCCCCTCCTCTTGCCTTCTGTATAACTGTAGAAGGTTGCAATGATAGTCATCCTGGATTCCTCACTATCTCTCACATCCTATATCCAAGCTGTTGCTAAGGCCTTTCAGTTTCACCTTTTTAACATCTCTCAACTATGCCTCCTCTCTCCTCTGACACTGCTACCACTTTAGTGCAAGTCCTCATCAATTGCCTTAATTATTACAACAGCCTGTTGGCAGATCTGCCTGCCTCAAATTTCTCCCAACTCCAATCCATCTTCCATTCAGCTTCTGAAGTGCTTTTCCTAAAATGTAGGTTTGATCATGTCACTTCCCTACTCAATAAACTCCAGGAGTTCCCTATGACCTACAGAATTAAATACAAAATACTTTTTTTGTGATTCAGAGTTCTTCACAATCCAGCCCCCTCCTACCTTTCTAGTCTTCTTACTCGTTGCTCCCTGATGTTCTCTTTGATCTAGTGACTCTGTCCTCCTGACTGTTCCATGAACAAAATGCTTCATCTCACAGCTTCAGGCATTTTCTCTGACTGTTCCCCCATGCCTGGAATGCTCTCGCTCCTCTAACTTTTGACCTCCCTGTCTCCTTTAAGTGCCATCTAAAATTCCATCTTCTATAGGAAGCCTTCCCCAACTCCTCTTAATTCTAGCTTTCTCTCTGCTATTAATTTCCTATTTATCATATATATATATATGATATATATCATATATATATATATGATTTGTATATATTTGTTGGCATGTTGCCTCTTCCATTAGATTGTAAGCCCTTTGAGGGCAGGGACTGTCTTTTGCCTCTTTCTGTATCCCCAGCATTTAATAGTGTCTAGCACATAGTAGGTACTTAATAATTGTTGACTGATTTTCTTTATGACCCTGGGCAAGTCATTTAATCTCACTCTGACTTGGATTCTCATCTATAAAATGGAGATAGCAATTGTACCTACTTCCCTGGATTTTTGTGAGGTTAAATGAGATAGCATTTGTAAGGCATCTTGTCAAACTTAAAGCATTGTAGAAAGAGTAGCTAACATCACCACCACCACCACCATCTTAATCATTTCCAGGAAAAGATGTGCACTGTTGCAGTAAAACATAGTACTAAGCAAAAAACAATGAACCTGGGAGGGGGTCAGGGTGTGGTGCGGAGGGAAGCATTACCACTGACTAAGGGGAAGGGGAAAGACCAAAGATAATGGCCAAAAAAGTCAGTGGAAATGTTTCCCCCAGGGCAGGCCAGCACACTTTCTTATGTCACAAGGTAATAAGGGAGGCTGTAGGTCCTCCTTTTCTCTTTATAACAGGTTAGTAGCAGTATTAGAATACTTCAGAGGGTAATTAGGTGAGTGAATGTGGCAGGATTTCAAGTGAGCTGTGTCTTCCAGTTACCTTTGTATTTTTACCCATAACTCTTTTTCCCAAGGCAGCATGATACAAAATTTTGGATTCTCAACCAACTGCGTTCCTAATGGGATTTATTTTTTCTTTTAGATGGAAAGGAACTTTGTGATCATTTTATCCAATTCAAAGATAGAAAGATGAGGATACTAAAGCTTAAGGTAGGAAATTAATTGCCCAGGGTACCTAGAGTGAGTTGGTGGCATAGCAGCTGCCCATGGCCCAGGTCTCCTGACTTTGTGCTCTTTTCTCTACTTAAGGAAATTTTTAAGAATATTGTTACTGCTTCTCCCCCCACCTCAGGAAAATAATAGCTTCCCCTTCATCTACAATCACTGCCCATGCATGTGTGGAGGTGGCTTGTCTTTCCATCTGGAGAAGGATCCAAGTTCTGTTATGTCTGTCTCTACTGCTGGTTGCTAAAGCAGACAGAGGCCTCACACTTTAATCACAAATCACTTTAATCTTTATCACAAACACTTGTGGGAAAAATCAGTCCCTCAATGATCAGGATCCATTCGCCCCTCCAAAGGCTTACTTACAACCACAGATAGTAGTGCAAAATACCCAAGTAGATATGTTAACTACACTCCTTTTATTCAGAAAGCAAACAAGGAGAACAGTATTATCTCACCCCACTCTACTCTCCTTACTCCCCCACTCCCTCCCCCCTCCCCTCCCGCCCCACACCTAAATATCTTCATGGAGTTAGAATTTAATATTAAGCCCTCAGCCTTTATAAAGGTTGTTATAGGAAGTGTACACTGGAACAGTGTTCACATCTTTCTTGCAAACCAATAGTTGAAGATGTAGGCCCCTGTGCCACCCATTATCCTTTATAAAAAGACCCACACAATAAATTCCTCCTTCAGTTTAGTTCCAGAAAAAAAAAATAGACCACTTCTGCAGATACGCGTGGGCTTTCTTCAGTCAGACAATGAAAACTATGTAAAATAACACATTTTTCTTTTTGCTTTAGAACTCAAAGCCAAGCTCACTGCCCAACTGTGGTAATTAACTCATCTCTGGTGCCTGGTAATACAAATCCCCTCTGCTCCTCTTTGATGATCTTGGTTGTGTATTGATCATAAGTTGTCTTATATAATATTATGTTAATTTTGTAAGCTTCCTCACATCCTTTGGGAAAGCAGGTCAGAAAGTGTGAGTCCTAAATAAATGAATTAAGAGGACATACCTCCTTTTTGTTCCTTCCTGCATTAAGAATCAATCCTATCAAGGTCCCATAGTGGCATGGTATCTCCTTGAGAGCCTGGGCAAATGCTGCTTGGCATTCATTGGGAAAATCTATGTTTCACTTTCTTGGAGATGCAGCAAATGAGAACACTTTCCAAAACATCAATAACAATTAGAGCTTAATTATAAATATGTGCTCTGTGCTGCATTCTGTTCCAAAACAAATTGGTTTGGGTAATCCTGGCATTGTGAGCACTTTGTCATTTGCATCAGAGTTACTATGGGCTGTCAAGGTGTTAAGAGGTTGAGGGAGTGGGTCTGCAGCCAGAAATTGTGAAACAAATGATTTACATGATAACTTTTGAAGGTTCTTCCCAATCTATTAGAATCAAACCCACAAAATGGGAAAATGTTACCTGTTTTCAAAGCCCACCAAAGAGAAAGACAGGAGCTGAACTTCTAATGGTCATAAATTTTCCTTAAAGTCAATTCCAGTGAAATGGCTTTGTAACAGTCACTTATAGGTTAACAAAATTACAGTGCCCTTTTACTACATACAATGGAGGTCAGAAAGTGACTCATGATAAAAGAACCGCATATGAATCTAGTAATAATGAGCAATGGAAAGAGTAGTAGAATTTTCCTACAACTAAAAATTGACATATTGTGGCCCTGGAAATGGATATTGGCTTACAGGACCAGGGTTAGAAGAAACCTGGTAAGTAGAAAAACTGGTCTAAACTAACTTTACTAGTTTAGAAAAATGGAGCCTGATTTTGCTGGGGAATCTGTTTTGTAGGCTAGTGGATAAGTTGTAAAATGTAGCCATACACTCCAGAATTAAGAAGAATTAATTCAACTGTACCATGACCCGGCCATACATCTAAGGGATTATGTTTAGTTCTGATGACCATATTTTCTGAAGGATGTTGATAATCTGGAGCACTTCTAGAAGATGAACAGGATGCGAAGTGGATAAGCTAGAGGCCATGCCAGATAGACAGATAGATAGGTAGAGATAGACAGACAGGAAGGAAAGAGAATAATGGCATTTATATAGCATCTACCACTGTTTAAGTGCTTTTTACATATTTTTTTTTCATTTTATAACCCTGTAAAGTAGGTTATATTCCAATTTTTGTTTTTGATGTTTAGTCAATTGTGTGTGACACTTTCTGACCCCATTTGGGGTTTTCTTGGCAAAGATACTGGAATTGTTTGCCATTTCCTTCTCTGGCTCATTTTACAGATGAAGAAACTGAGGCAAACAAGGTTAAGTAACTTTCCCAGTGTCACAAAGCCTGGAAACATATGAGGCCAGATTTGAACTCAGGTCTTCCTGACTCCAGGGCTGGCACTGTTTCTACTGCTCTATGTACCTGCCCATATTTCCATTTTACAGTTGTGGTAACTGAAGCAAATAAGATTAACTGACTTGCCTAGGATCACACAGCCAGTTAATGTCTGGGGTGGGACTTGAACTCAGATCTTTCTGACTCTAGGTATACTGTTTTATTCACTGTACCACCAACTGACTCTAGATAGGTGGAAAGATAAATAAAAATAGCACTTATTAAGAAGTTATTGTGTCTGGTACTCTATTAAGCACCAGGTATTCAAATGCAAGAAAGCATTTTACTAAAGTATGAAAAGTTTTCCTTTAATTGAATTAGAAGGGACAATGACATTGGTCAGGAAGTAACTGACCAAACCTATGAGGGCCCATTAAAAGTTGAAGCTTATTCACTCCAGTATGAGTACAAGTAGGAGTTAGCAGTTAAAGAACCCAGTCCCTGAACAGGAATCATTCTATATCTTTTGGAATAGAGGAGAGGATTTTTCTCTCTTCAACTATCCTCATCAGCTATGACCTCCAGCAGCAGATATATAAGACAGAGAGGATACTACATCCAGTGGTTCAAGAGTTTGTTGGTTCAAGAAAGTCTGAGGCACAATTAAATTCACAGAGCTAAACTCTCCAATTAGACATGGACACAGAGAAACAATGATTTAGTGGAGAAAGAAATGTTAAAGATTATGATCCTTGGCAGCAGAGAAGAGAGCTGACAATGGATTCAAGGGAAAAACATTCTGTGGAATTCGAAGTTGAGAAATGGTGGTCCATATGAGGAACCCACCCAGCAGAGATCTGTATCTTGTTAGAAGCTACAGAGAAAAGGAAAGAAAGAACATCTTGTCTCTGTAGTACCAGAGGAATGAGTTGCCTTGGTCCTATGTGTTTCCTACCTGAGTATCTCACTACCATTGTATTCTAAATTTGTGCCTACTCTTCTCATTGATCACTTGAATATTTTCAAGAGAAAGTGTCCAAGTTTTATGGGTAAAGTGATCAATAGCTACTGTTCTAAATATGCTATCATTGTGTCTACTGCCTGACTACTATTAAGGGAAGGTTTAGGGGTGGAAACTTATGATCTATAGTTTTAGAAATGCAGACTCACATCATATCCTAGAACTTGGGAGTAGTCATCCTGGGGATTCAACCCACAAGTTGGGAAAATAGTCCAAAGCAGGTATATATATATATATATATATATACACACACATATATATATATACATATATATATATACATATATATATACACACACATATATATATATACACACACACACATATATACATATATATATACACATATATATATATATATATATATATCTGTTTCACAGAACATTTCAGGCTTATGGTTATATGCAGCATTTTTTTCTTTCTAAAACTATGTTTGTCAGAACTCTAATGAGAAAAAAATTGGTATACAGTTTTAAAATATTGAAATAATTTGTTTTAAATTACCTTAGGAATCAAGAAGTTGAGGAGGAAAATGGTGTTAACAGCTCAGAATGGTTAATGGGTTTGTGAATAATGATACTGTATAAGATACAAAACTGAACTTAACTTGAAACATACAAACCATAGCACAAACTCACTTAACCTGACAACTGGTTTCAGAATTAAAGAATCAGAGTTGGAAGGGACCTCTGAAACTACTTTGTCCAACTCTGCAATGTAAAACATGGTCACCCAGATTTTGGAAAAAAGACCTCTAGTGAGGAGATATTTGCTGTGTCCAAAGCATAACCATTCCACTTTTAGAGAACTAATTTTTAGCAAGTTTTTTTAAATAAGTTGAACCTCAATATAATTCAATAAAACATCTAGCCACTGCTCTTAGTTCTGTTAGCTGAGACTAAGCAGAACAAGTTTAATATTATTGTATTTATTGTTTTCCAATCACATGTAAAGATAGTTTTCAACATTCGTTTTCATAAAATTTAGAATTCCAAATTTTTCACACTTCCTCCCCTCTGCCACTCCTAAAGCCAGCAAGCAATCTGATATAGATTATATATTACAATCATGTTAGACATATTTCCACATTAGTCATGTTGTGAAAGAAGAATCAGAACAAGAGGGGAAAAAAACCACAAGAAAGAAGAAACAAACAAACAAACAACAAGAATAACAACAAAATAAAAATAGTATGCTTTGATCTGCATTCAGATTCCATACTTCTTTCTTTGGATGTGGAGAGCATTTTTCATCACGAGTCTTTTGGAATAGTCCTGGATCAATATATTTTTGAGAAGTGCTAATTTGATCACAGTTGATCATCAATCATACTATTTTGCTGTTACTTTGTACAATGTTCTCCTGTATCTGCCAACTTCATACAGCATCAGTTCATGTAGGTCTTTCCAGGTTTTTCTAAGCAGAACAAGTTTAATTCTTTTTTTCATGGGATGATATTTCAAATACTTGATGACATGTGTCATGTCAACCCTAACTCTTCCAGGCAAAACATGCCTAATTATTTCAATGAATGAAGGTGCCATGGGGTGGGGGTGAGTAGGTGTAAGAAACACATTTTGAAAAAAAAAGTCAAAGGAAGGAGGATTTTTGTCTGAAATTCATGAGGAATACATTTGTTCTCATTTAATGATACTATGAATATTTCTTGGTATCAGCTAAAATACTGAAAATGGGTAAAATCCATTATTTGATGCTACAGGTAGATGAATGAGAAAAGGGTGAAACTCTTGAAAATCAGAAACTTGGGGCAGTTACGTGATGCATTGGATAGAACCCTGGAGTCAAGAGGACCTGTGTTCAAATTCAGCCTCTGACACTTACAAGCTGTGTGACCCTCAGCAAATCCCTTAACCTTGATTGCCACCAAAAAACAAAAACAAATGAATGGACAGATGGACAGATGAACAAACAAATGAATGAACAAATGAATGAATAAATAGAAATCAGAGACTCAATTTTAAGACCACACATGCATATGGGATGGTCATGACCTCATAATAATATACCCATAAGAGAAACCTGGTCAGAGTCGGAAAACAAGAATCCAATAGTCAGCCACATTAGTAGTCTTTGGAATATAGTGGTATCCATGCCCTTAATGATAGCTGCATAGTGCATATATATACATGTATACATACATATGCATGTTAAAATTGCATTTTCTAAAAGCAGTCATGTATCAGCTATCTAAAATAAGGCCTCTCTATTTCTTGACCCAAGCTCTTTGCATCCCAAATAATAAAACTGATTTGTAAACTTTTCACCCAAACAGGCCAATTAGAATTCTACTGACACTGAAACATGGGGTCTTGATTGGTTAGAGGGTATAGTGCTAGGAAATACATTCAGTGGACCATGTAGGTCATTCTGGGTATCAAAATCTTTTTAAAAAATCATTCAATGAAGGAAAACATAGCATATTTCTCTATTGTCTACTGTTTCTCAACTTGTTCAAAATTCAGAAGTAAAAGGGGAAAATCTCCATTATTTCTAAAGGCAAGGTTAGTGTGGGGCACAGGCTTAAAGTCAGTCAGATATTATCACAGTGCCCAGAATATAGTAATCACTTAACAAATACTTGTTTCCTTCCTTCTTTCTTCATGTTCCAAAAATTTCTTGGCCTCTCTTTTCTTTTTCTTTTTGTCTATTAAAAAAATTATTTTGTTTTTTCCAGTTACATATAAGGGTAGTTTTTAACATTCATTTTCATAAGATTTATAGTTGCAAATTTTTCTCCCTCACTCCCTTTGCTCCCCCTTCTACAAGACACCAATCAGGATATATATGTACAATCCCCAAGTGCTCTTTCTTGTCAGTTCTTTCTATGGGGGTGGATAATATGCTTCATCATTAGTCCCTTGGGATTATCTTGGATCATTGTATTTCTGAGAGTAGTTAAGTTCTTCACAGTTGCTCATAGAAAAAATACTGCTGTCCACTATGCACAATGTCCTCCCAGTTCTGCTAACTTCACTATACATCAGTTCATATGAGTCCTTTCCAGGTTTTTCTGGGATCATCCTGTTTGTCATTTCCTATAGCACCAATACCATTATACAACAATCATATGCCACAGTTCTTTAGTCATTCCTCAACTGATGGACATTCCCTTAATCCCAATTCTAGCCACCACAAAGAGTTGCTATAAATATTTTTTGTACAATTTCCCCCTTTTCTCTTTTTCATGATTACTATTAACTGTTTCCCTCCATCCTATTCCCCATGAAATTTATTATCTATCTTCTTTCATCCTATCCCTCTCCAAAAGGGATTTGCTTCTGTCTGTCCCCTCCCCAAATCTGCCCTCCCTTTGCCCCTCTCTCTTTATCCCCTTCCCCTCCTATTTTCCTGCTGGGTTATATAGTTTACTCCACCCAAATGAGTGTTTATATTATTCCCTCCTTGAGCCAATTCTGATGGGATTGAGGTCTTTGAGCAAATTTTGGTGAGTGTTAGGCTCATTTATTGCCCAGATTAAAAAGATTACTCTACCCAATTGGTGTGTGTGTGTGTGTGTGTGTGTGTTATTCCCTCCTTGATGCAACTCTGATGAGATTAAGGTTTTTGAGCCTATTCTGATGAGTGTAAAATTCATTTAATGCCTTGTTCCTCCACCATCTCTTTCCCCACTCCATAAGCCCTTTCCTGTTTCTTTCATGTGGGATTATACTCCATGCTACCTCTGCCCTTCCCCCTCCCCGCCATGCATTCCCCTCACTCCTCAATTTAACCCTAAAGATGTCATCATGGCAGCTAGGTGAAACAGTAGACAAAGCATCAACCCTGGACCCAGGGGTATTCCAGCCAAAACCCAGCCTCAGACACAAGACAATCATCCACTGCACAACCCCAGATATGTACCCCAACTCCAGTTTTCTATGGTTCTCTAGGGTCTTGTATTTGAAAGTCAAATTTGCCATTCAGTTCAGGTCTTTTCATCACAAATACCTGAAAGTCCTCTTTTTCATGGAAGTCCCATCTTTTCCTCTGAAAGATTATGGTAAATTTTGCTGGATATGTGATTCTTGGTTGTAATCCCAATTCCTTTGCTCTCTGGATATCATATTCCATGCCCTCTGATCCTTTAATGAAGAAGCTGCTAGATCTTGTAATATCCTGACTGGGGCTTCACAGTACTTAAATTCTTTCTTTTTGGCAACTTGCAATATTTGCTCCTAGATTTGAGAGCTCTGGAATTTGGCTATAATATTCCTGGGAGTTTTCCTTTTGGGATCTCTTTCAGGAGGTGATTGATGGATTCTTTCGATTTCTATTTTACCTTCTGATTTTTGAATATGAGGACAATTTTCCCTGACAATTTCTTGGAAGATGACATTGAAGCTCTTTCCTTGATCATGGTTTTCAGGCAGACCAATAATTTTCAAATTATCTCTCCAGGACCTATTTACCAGGTTAGCAGTTTTTTCCCAGAAGATATTTGACATTGCCGTCTATTTTTTTTTACTCATTTGGATTTGCTTTATTTTGTCTTGGATTCTCATAAAGTCACTAGCTTCCATTTGTTCAATTCTAATGCTTAGGCAATTATTTTCATCAGAGAGCTTTTGTACCTCCTTTTCCATTTGGCCAATTTGACTTTTCAAGCTGTTGACTTTTTTCTCTTGTCTTTCCTGCATCACCCTCATTTCTATTTCCATTTTTTCATCTACTTCTTAAACTTTATCTTCAAAGTCCTTTTTGGGCACCTCTATGGCCTGAGACCAATTCATATTTTTCTTGGAAGCTTTAGATATAGGGGGCCTGACATTTACATCTTCCTCTGAAGGTGGACCTCGATCTTCCTTTTCACTAAAGAAACTTTCTATGGTCCTCACCTTTCTCTGTCTACTCACCTTGCCTTTCTTTTAATTGACTTTTAGTTCTTTAAAGTAGGGCACTGTTTCCAGGCTGCACTATCCCAAGCTTCAGAAGGTCTCAGGTGGTTTGATTTAAGGAGGAGCAGATTCTTCACTCACCTGGCCTGTTCCCTGGTTCTGTAGATGACCCTAGACCAACTTGATAATCAACCAGCTTTGTGTGTTGTGGTTATCAACTCAGACAAGCCTGTGCCCCTCTCTCACCTAAGCCACTGCTACTCAAGCCTACATCCTGGTTCCCAGCAGGGGTGAAAAACCCAAGTTCTGCCTCAGCACCAGCATAGACCCCTGTAGTCTGCCCCCTGCCAAGGGCTTAGACCTCTCACCAGACTGTGAACTTAGTTCCAGATGACACTGGTGCTTCTGCTGATTCAGAGGCTCTGGGGGAGCATCTTTCTCTGGCTAGGCCTTCCTGGGAATGTGTCTGTGTCAGGGTGACTGTGGGCTTGAGCTCCACTCCTTTCTCAGCACAGCAGCTCCCTCCTTCCAACCTTCCAAGCTGTCCTTGGTTGGAAGATGATTTCAGCACATTCTTATGTGGGTTTTGCTGCTCCAGGAATTGTCCTATGGCATTATTTGGATGTTTTATTGGAGTGATTCTGTCATGAGTTCAAGAGCTCACTGCCTTTCCTCTGCTATCTTGCATGGGTAACACTTCCTCTTGCCTTTCTTTTCTGTGACTTTTCCATGTTTAGTCTGCTTCTTTTTAGTCTGCTCCTTCACCCATGTTGGGGGCTCAGGGCACTTGTGATTTCTCTCACTTAACCCTCTCCAAACAAGATCTTCCTTCTATAAAAAAGTACATGTTGGGGCAGTTTGGTGGTACAGTGGAAAAAGCACCAGTCCTGGATTCAGGAAGCCCTGAGTTCAAGTCCGGCCTCAGACACTTGACACTTACTACCTGTGTAACACTGGGCATGTCACTTAACCCTCATTGCTCCACCAAAAAAAAAGAAAGTGCATGTCAGATATGCATCCATTCCATGGTAGACTATTAGGTAGGTAGGTGATACAGTCAATAGAGTACTGGACTTGGACTTAGGAAATCCTACTTGAACTTGAATCCTGCCTTACTTGACAGTTTGTTTCCTCATCTATAAAATTCCTCATAGGTTCCTGTTGAGCATCAAATGAAATAACATAAGTAAAGTGCTTTGTTAACCTTAAAGCACAATGTAAATTCTAGCTATTCTTATAACAACATAATGATAGTTTATACTTAGAAATTGTTTTAATTTTTATAAGACTTATTCCTAAAACGCATTGGGGGAGATACATTTCACAAATGGAAAACCTAAAGCTCAGAAAGGGCAGCTAGTTGGTAAGCACTGAGATTCATCTTCCCAAGTTCAAATCTGGCATCTGATACTTAGCTGTGTGACTCTGGGCAAGTCACTTAACCCTTTTTGTCTCAGTTTCCTCATCTGTAAAATGAGATGGAGAAGGAAATGGCAAACCACGCCAGTATCTTTGCGAAGAAAACCCTAAATGGGGTCACAGAGAGTCAGAAATGACTGAAAACAATGGAACTACAACAAAGCTCAGAAAAAGTCATATATATATAAAGTGGAAAAAAGAAAAAAGAAAGAACATAATGGAGAAGGAAGTAAGCCACTGCTTCTGACTTCAAACCCAGTGATATCTTTTCCTTGTCAAGGCGATTTGAGTTTCAGATAGATCATGCATTATCACTGTGGAATGAAAGATTTGTTCTATTAAAGGAGAGAAACTGTGATATAGTGATGGATTCAGAGTTGGGGAACTTTGTTACAAGTTTCATTTCTGCCAGTGTGTGAAGTGTGGACTTCACCTTTCTTGGCCTCAACTTTTCATTGACAAAGTAAGGGACTTGGATGAGGTAGCCTGAATGTCCCTTCTAGTTTAAAATCTATGATGCTAGATGATGCTAGATGCTAGATGATAACCGTGGAATGAAGAATTTGTCCTACAAAGTAGGAACAGAGTGATATGGTTGAAAGAATATTGGACTTGGGGGCAGCTAGGTGTCACAGTGGATAAAGCACTGACCCTGGATTCAGGAGCATCACAGTTAAAATCCAGCCTCATAAACTTGACACTTACTGGCTGTGTTACCCTGGACAAGTCACTTAACCCTCATTGCCCTGAAAAAAAAAGAAAAAGAAAGAATATTGAACTTGTGTGCAGAAGAATTTGGTACTATTCCTAACTCTAGAACTTATTGGGTGGGAGGCTTGACAAGAAGCTATTGAACTGCTTTGAGGCTGTTTCCTTCTGTTTAATGGGTATAATTTTCCTTTCCCTGCCTACCTCCCTGCCCATCTCCTTGTAAAGATTGAAATAGATAATAGATTTAAAGCACAATACAAATACAAATTGTAAATATTGAGCTGATATTGAGCTTCCTTTAATCAAGTCATGGTCTAGGGACACACTGTGGTATGGAAGTGGGCCCTGGATTCTTGAAGGCTATTCCAGGATAGCATGAGCTCAGAAAAGATTATAACAAGATGGTTCATTACTAAATGATGAAAGAAAGGAAAGAAACAAGAATTTATTGAGGCCTACTATGTTGTGATCTTCTAAGACATTTACAAATACCAGGTTTGAGCCTCACTGCAACTATGGAATGCAAGGGCTATTTTTATTTGTCCCATTTTGTAGTTGAGGAAACTGAGACTAGCAGTGGTCAAGTGGCTTGAATAAGTCACCCAGCTAGTAACTGTCTGAGACTGATTCTGAACTTAGAAATTCCTGCGTCCATTCTCTCTGTCACCTAAATGCCTTTGATGGTAATAAGATTTTAGATTTAGAGTTGAAAGGAACCTTCAAAGTCATCAAATCCAACCTCCTCATTTTAGAATTTAGAAAATTAAGGCCCAAAAAAATGAAATAACTTAGCCAAGGTCACACCAATTTTAAGTTAAAAGGCAGGATTTGAAACTAGGCCCTTTGTCTCCAGAGATGAAGGTATTTGGCCAAAGTAGTTCATGAATACCACTTCCTAGAGCTTAGAGGAACTGATTAAAATTTGTGTCATTAAAAGGAATAAAATAGGAGTCTTTGGAATATTGTGGAACGAGTAAAGTAAGTTATTTTTGTAGACTGATTTTATACAATGTATGGGTTTTGGAGCTATTTGGAGAGAAGGGACCCTTCTTGGACATAATGAAATCATGCATATTGTCATATATATACACTTCTAAAAAATGGCCTTGACTACTGCCAAGCCTGCAGTAGGGGTGAGGTTGGTAGAGTACAATATGAAAGCATGTTATATTTGGAAGGAAATAAGATACCACCTAGTCCAACTCCATCATCTTACAGAAAAGGAAACTGAGAAAGGGAAATGAGGCTAGAAATAATAGAATGAGTGAATCTAAGTTGGAAGGGGACTCATGGGCCATCTAGTCTACCTCATGTCTGAATAAAAGTCTCTTTTACATCAAAGTGAACATGTAATAGTTTTTCTTCCCTCTTCTGTTCAATTCTTCCTCTCCACCTCAGCAAATTGGATGTGCACATTTGAATCTCTTAAGTCCAAAAGGAATTTGCTCTTTTAGTTGGTCTGAGGTACAAATAATGAATGTAGGCACATTTTAGAGCAGGGCCTCAGGTAAGCTAAGGAAAGTCCATGGTGAATGGGTGTCCACGTTTCCACATGAAGGGGTTAGGGTATTCCTTCAATTATCTTCCCTGATAGAGGGGAAAATTTGTAAATGTTCCAGTTTTCACCCATCTATCAGCTTCTTGCATGGAGCCCTGAGGTTCAAGTTGCCCCATTGAATATTGTAAGTATTCACATCTCTTGGCTCTCTCAAAGGAAAAGGTATATTCATCAGTACGGAATTTGTATACCTTCTTAAATAGTTGCATAGTAACCCAATTAGTGTGTGATAGCAGTGGAAAGTAGCATAACATTAGTACAAAATGACAGTATTGGGTGTACATAGATCATGAGCCATGAGCAAGTCAAGCTCATGATCAGCAGTGATAGGACTCATGTCAAAAGACCAAGTTTCAAGTCCTAGCTCAGCTGAGTAGCTGTGTGACCCTGGGCATGTACCTTAACACCTCTGGACTTAGTTTCCTCAAAACTATAATGGAGGAAGTTGAGCCAGAGTAGGATTTCTTAACCTAGTTTGTTGTAGACCACTTTGGCAGTCACCAGACTCCTATGGATTCCTTCTCAAAAAGTTTTAAAACACATCAAATAAAAGACCTAGGATTACAAAGGAGATTAATTGTATCGAAATATCAAAATATTTTTTTACAAGTTTCATCTACTACAGGTAAAGAAACTCTAGACTTGAAAACAGGCCCTTCTAGGACTGTGCTATTCTACTATGTGAGGACAGAATGACATTAATATTCCAGTAAGCTACACTCACATTTTTTCTCTCTTTATAAGGTTCTATCTATCCATGCAAAGGCCAAATAACAAACAACACATTGATCCAAATCTATCCTACATTTATCTCCCAAATCACGCCTGTCTATAGCCTAACTGTGGCCTAAGTAAAAAATGGAGGTATCAGACATATTTTGCTTGACTATAGAGGACAGACTTAGGAATGGCAGGGACTGATTTAAGTTTTCTAACCATGATAGTTCTCTAAAGCTGTATGCACTCACTTCCTTTGGAACTGAAGGCTTTCTCCTCATTATCATCAGGCAGTGGCTTTATGACTCCCCTTGTGAAGGCATATTGAAGAGAGGGGAGTGTCCTTTAATTGCAGATTTTACTAAATTATCTTGGAGGTCTCCTTGAACTGAAAAATTCTGTGAAAATCTTCACCATTATACTTTCTACTCAAGAGGAACTGTCAGCTCTCAGATTTGGGCCTCCCTAGACAATAGGACCAATTTCCTGTCAGCCATAGGTTTGCAGGGTGATGGGTGCTTAATGCTGTTGGCAGCTCCCCTTCTCCCACATCCAAACACATCCATGCATACCAGTTTTATCTGCTCAAGGACATAGGCTAAAGAATATCATCCTATTGAGTGGGTGAGGTATGTCTGCATTTATCTCTGAGAAGCCAATTCTAAAATCTTCATGCTCAGTATTATCCCAAACAACTCCCATGCCCACTAATGTCCCAACAATTCCAAGAAGGGTCATTCCTTCCTGCACTTATATTTCTGTCTTTAAAATGCCCTGAGTACGTTTTCCTACAAACGTTTCCCCTCCCTGCTGACATATTCCTGCTGACTTCAAGTTTCTCCTGAGACTCACTCAGGTGAGTTACTGTAGATGCTAGAAAAAAGCACATTTCAAAATTGGCATTTAGAGATATTACAATGGCACCAGACAACCTTTTGACTGATTTATCCAAACCCTAGAAGGCCCATTCCATTTCTAGGCAGGTGGAAAAGGCAATAATATTGAACAAAGACTACATCTTAAGGAAGGCTCTTTTTTCCCTCTCTATCTTTCAGGATGAAAAAAAAAATCTGAGATTCACACAAAAGCTTTCTGTTCATTTCTGTTTACCGGCCACTTAGCAGGAACCAATATAATTGTTTGGAAGAATCCATTCAAAGCTGTTTTCTTTAGCATCATATAAAAGCTCTGCTGAAATTCTCTTTTGAACTTTAAGGAAATTACCAAGAATTTTTTTTTTAAGTGGGAAATGTCAACAATGCCCTCTTCCTCAATCTTACTAATAGTTAACAAAGCAGAGGGAAGTGATAGAACAGAGAGAAGTCCCAGTGGGAGAATCCACAGCTCCTATTATACTGTACATTAAACCCTTCACTGCTCAGAAGAGAGTAAGGACAACTTGGCAGTCAGAGAGTACAGAGTCGACTGGGTGCCATCTGCCAGTACATTGAGTCCTGGGGGAAAGACTCCACTCCCATAGCATGCTTAATCAATGCAGTGCATCACCGACTGTGAATATGAATGGTGCAGAAATAAAAGCAAAGCACCCTAGAAGCTGGACACTGTGGGCAGAGAGCTGTCTGAAGGTCATGCTTGGTCCAGATGACCTCTAGAGGTTCTATCGTGAGGCTTGTGGCATAAAGTCCAACCCTAAATGAAGCATTTTTTCCTCTTATTTAGTGACCCTGTAGCTGTATCCTGGGGTAGTAAAGTGTTATCCTTGGTCTACTGATGACCTGGGTTCCAATCTTGTCTTTGACACTAACTACCTGAATTGAAGCAAGTCATTTAACATCTGGGTGCTTCAAGCAATTTCCTAGGACTTATCTACTGGGTCATATTGGAGCTAGGTGGAGGAAATGCCTATAGATTCAATTTTATTTATGCATTGTTTCTACCACAGCCTCCCTAGAGAGCATAATTAGACAGTATAGAAGGAATCTATGCCTTAGGAGTCCTCACAGAAAAAGACCTAGAAATTAGCCATATTACAAATATCCAATATCAATTTTATGGTCCTTGCCCATGTTTTTTAGTCAGGGAGAGTTGACTGTGAAAGATTCTAATGTTTCTGCTTTCTGACCTACTAGCTTCCTAATTCCATGGGCCTTGGTTGAGTGATTCCTCCAATGCTTGGCCTAAGAAGACAGTTACAGACAAGATCCAGCCATCCTCTTCCCACTCTGGGGCTTCTAGAACCTTTTCTATTATAGGCACTATATAGGCTCTCATACTTGCTTTTGTTCTGCTATACTGTGAGGGAGATTTCCAGAAACCTTTTTAGATCATTAGACACAGGTAGGTAGATCAAGACACAGCATTATTACTTACTCTCAGGTTGGAAAACCAGGAAGGCCCTCTTCACTCAGTAGACTTTTCTCCAACATCTGATTTTCTGCCTAGCTAATTCCTTATTGTTCTGTCATGCCACTTATACTCTCTTCAACCTAGTAATTTTGAACCCTGGATGACAATATACAAACCCTTGTCCCTATTTTCAGTTGCCCATTGCCCTTATCCCATCCACATCAACCCTACCTTCCCTATATTGTCCTGCCCAGGACTACACTATTCAGTTAATCAGAATGCCTAAGGCTTTGTGAAAATGTAGCAATTTACTTCAACTGCCTTAAGAGCAGCTGTTGATCTTTTATCCCTAAGTCCCCTGTAAATTTCATGGATTTTAACTGGCTTTATGTCTAATTAAAGTCATGTCTATACATGCAAACTGCTTAAACCAAACAACAGTCAAGACAAAGGAATGTACAGGGTAGAAAAATTGGGGACTGGGAAGATGGAGACAGGAAATAGAGAAGATGTATTTCTTTTGGTAAAGGACTAAGTTTCAGTAAGGAAACATTGGCACTGTTAATATTTCAGTTTGATTCTGTCCATTCTCCAACTGACCTTTGAAGAATCTTATAACATTGTTTTTACCAATATGTCAATGGGCATTTTATCAGCATTTCCCCCCAAAGATGTATAACATTGATGCAAAATTAATGGGAAACCCAACCACAGGAATTTAGGGTGAGCATAAAAACAAAAGTACAAACTCTAATAGGTACCATCTATAAACATACTCAAGGCAATCTACCTTTCTAATCTAATAACGTTAATGCTTAGATAAAGTGACTATTTGTCAACTCAACATTCATTTATTGAGTAATTACTATATAATCAGCCCTGTGCTAGGTACCATGAAGGATATGGGAGAAATATAAACTACATCCTCTTGCCTTTGCTATACTTTTGTTCTTGTTCACTCTTTCAGTTGTGTCCAGTTCTTCATGATTCCATATGGAATTTTCTTGGCAAAGATATTGGAATGTTTTGCCATTCCTTCTCTATTTACTACGCTTAACAGTTATAGATTTTCATGTAGAAAAGAGTTAAATAACTATTTAAATAAATGAATGCAAACTGTAAAATTATAAAGAGGTGGTATAGAATGAATCATATATTTGAGCTGGAAAATACCTTAATTAGCATTTAGACCAGTGCTCTAATTTTATAGATGAGAAAATAGAGGCCAAGAGGGGTTAAATACCTTGCTCAAGATCACAGAGATAAAAAGTGGCAAAATCTACTTGCCTACACAGTCCAAATCCAGCACTATTTTCTCTGAACCATGCTAAGGGGAGAGACAGAGACAGAGATAGAGATAGAGATAGAGAGATCAATCAAGCATTTTTTTTAACATACTAGTGTTTTTTTTTCCCCAAAATTACATGTAAAGATAGCTTTCAACATTCATTTTTTGTTTGTTTTTCTGTTTTCTTTTGGGGGGGGAGTTTGTGGGGCAATGAGGGTTAAGTGACTTGCCCAGGGTCACACATCTAGTAAGTATCAAGTGTCTGAAGCCGGATTTGAACTCAGGTCCTCCTGAATCCAGGGCCAGTGCTTTATCCACTGTGCCACCTAGCTGCCCCAACATTCATTTTTATAAGATGTTGAGTTCCATTTTTTCTTACTCCTTCCCTACCCATCCCCTCCCTAACACAGTAAGTAATCTGATATAGGTTATATATGTAGAATCCTGTTAATCAAATTTCCACACTAGTTATTTTGTGAAAGAAGAATCAGAACAAAAGGGAAAAACCATGAGGAAGAAAACAAAACAAAAAACAGTCAAACTAATATGCTTTGATCTGCATTCAGAATCAATAGTTCTTTCTCTGGGTGTGGATAGCATTTTTTCCTCATGAATCTTTTGGAATTTTCTTTAATTGTATTAGTGAGAAGAGCTAAATCTATCATAGTTTATCACACAATGTTGCTACAACTATGTACAATGTTCTCCTGGTTCTGATCACTTTATTCAGCATCAGTTCATGTAAGTCTTTACAAGTTTGTCTGAAATCTACCAATCTGCAAGCATTTTTAAAACCCTTGTTATGTGTTAGGTACTGTGCTAGGGAGAGACATATATAAAGAGACAATTTCTGACTTCAAAGAAGTCAGACGAGGGAAGATCTTTGGCCTTTATTTGTATCCTTAGTGCTTATCATGCTGCCTGGCACATAGTAGGTGATTAATAAAAGCTTATTGAACAAACTGACTTTTCATGGGTAAGTAAAAACAGGATACATACAAAGTATATAAGAGTAATTTAATTGGGGGCATAGAATTAACAATTGTGCAAATCAGGAAAGTTTCTTTGTAGGAGGTAACACTAGAAATGAGCCATGAAAGGAACTAAGAGGTCCCAAAAGGCAGAGAGAGTTGCATAGGGAGTAAATCCCAGGATTGATGACAACCAAGGAAAAGCATTAAAGGGTGGATAGAACATTATGTCTTGGGAAGGACAGGTAGGCTAGTCTGTCTGAAACAAAGAGTGTATGGAAGGGGGTGTTAATAGATGATCATCTCACAAAGATAAACTGATATAAGATTGTGAAAGGCTTTAAATGCCAACATAAGGAAAGTTGTATTTTACCCTGAAGGCATTTGGGACAATGTGGATACTACAATGGTTGGACTAGAATATTCATTTTGAAGAAAAATGGAAAGTTGTATAGTTAGGTTGGGATCAAATAACGAAAGCTTTGCCTACCCGCCTAATGGGTTTAGTCTTTATTCAACAGACAATCAGGAGTGTTTGAAAACTTCTAAGTAGTTGAACAACCTGGTCAGAGCCATGCTTTATTTTGCTCTGTTCCTTCTTCTTGCTGATGAAGAAATTGATGCCCAGAGAAGGATAGGGCTTATCAAGTTTTCACAGTTTTAGAAAGTTTAACCCCAAAATATATACAGAATGGACTGGAAGCAGAGACAGGTTGGAGGCAGAGACATCCCTCAAGAGGCTACTTAGGCAGTTCAGGTGTGAGATGATAAAACCCTAAGCCACCATACCACCAATGACAAAATAAAGGAATCAATTCCAAGACATTCCTTGAATAAATAATTGACAGGATTTGGTAAGTGATTGGACATAGAGGATAAAAACAAAATTGAAGGGTTTTATGAGAAAAATCCTAGCAATACCTGTTCAGTTTTGCTAATAGCACCTCAGAAAAGAGGGAAATATGATGAATTTGCCCATAAATTCACTGCAGAAATGTTTAAAAAGCAGTAATTTTGTGCAATTACACAAGATTATTTTATGGCATAACTAAGAGGGAAAGTGAATCTATTCTTCTAATACTCATGAGGTAGCAGAGAATAGACTCCATTAATCCATCAATAAAGCGTAAACCAGAGAAACTTACTTAGTTTCAAGTTGGGGAACTAAAAAGTGAGTGAAATAAATATAAAGCCAATTCAAAAGAACAAAAAGTCTCATACCCTGTCTCTCCTTTGAATGAAGTCAACTAAATGTGGTATTGGAAGTGTATGGAAGAGCACCTACTATGTACCAAGCACTGTGCTAGGTTCTTTAGAAATATTATCTCACTTGATGGAGGTTATTTTGATTGTTCATTGGAGGAAAGATTCTTTCATCATCACTCTTCTAGCAAAATACTCTTAAGTTGACTTAGAAGTTTAGTATTCCCATTTCAGACCAGGCATATACACAACCAAAGCATAGGGGCTTTTCCATTAGATTTTAATTCTAAAAAAATGTATAGTTACAGGAAAAGCACAGCTCTCCCCACTGATATCAATGCATCATTTGCATATTTTAGGCATGACATAGCATTATTTCCAAGGACTCGCCACATTTCAGAAGTTACAGGAATTTTGTTCTCCTCCTTCTTGCTGATGCCCAGAGAAGTAAGTGACCTATTCAGTTTTCACAGATTTATTCTACAATTAGAAATTCTCAAGTAGCTGCTGTTTCCATCAGTTCTCTTTGGATTTATGTGGGCAAGAATGCTTTCAGTGGAATGAGAAGGGCACATTTGTCCTTTCAATTAGAATTGACTTTTCTCAGATTTTTCCTCCTGATGTCTCTTTTATTTTTCTTGGATTATTTTCTTTTCATTTCCTTAGCCTAAAACGTTTAGGAATGGGGGGAGCAGCTAGGTGGCACAGTGGATAAAGCACTGGCCCTGGATTCAGGAGGACCTGAGTTCAAATCAAAGAAGTGTTGATAGCTAAGATATAGAGCCAAATATTAGAAATGTAGAAGAACACAAATCATTCCTTAACACAGAAGTGGTTAATATCAAGAACAAAAAGTTCTCAAAAAGAATTTCAAACTATTAAGAACCATATGAAAGAATTTTCTAAGTCACTCATAATGAGAGAAGTGCAAATTAAAACAACTATGAGATTTCATCTCAGAATGATAAAATTGTTGAAGATAACAAAAGGCAGGCATATTAAATGCTAAATGGGGTTGTGGAGTGAAGCATACAACTACACTGTTGATGTACTTATGAATTGGTCTAATTATTTTGGAAAGATATTTGGAATTATACAAAGAAAATAGCTAAAATACCCATACCTTTTGATCAGAGATTTCTCTGACAAGCAATAAAGAGAATGGCTCCATAGATAGCAAAATACTTATAGCACCACTTTTTGTTGTACAAAAGTGCTAGAAGCAGAGTAGATACATATTAGTTGGAAAATGACTAAACAAAATGCATTACATGAATGTCATGGAAGATTATTGAACTTAAGAAATAATGAGCTTGGTGCAACTAGGTGGCACAGCGGATAGAGCATTGACCCTGGATTCAGGAAGACCGAAGTTCAAATCCGGCCTCAGACACTTGACACTTACTAGCTGTGTGACCCTGGGCAAGTCATTAACCCTCATTGTCTACAGAAAAAAATAATGAGCTTGATGAATATAGAGATGGATGAAAGGACTTGCATGAAATGATGCAAACTGAAGTAAGCAAGGCCAGAAAAACAATGTACACAATGATTATAGCAATGGAAATAAAAAATCAACCAAACCAAAAAGTAAAAACAGTGTTGTGAAAATATAAAGAACAAGCTTTGGCTCCACAGAAGTGATATGACAACATATTTCTCTTTTAGAGGTTGGGGTAAATGGGAGTGGAACATCACTTTTAACATCAGATGTTTTGGGATGTGTTAACTAGTTTTAACGTTTTTTTCCCCTCTCCTTCCTCTTTTCTTTTAGAAAGATCTTTACAATTAGAATAGCTCTCTTGGAAGGAGAGAAGACACAGATACAAGAGGAAATCTAAGTGATATAAAAAGAAAAATGAAAATCTATTATGCATGAATCAGTAGCTAGAATGTAAGGTTTTCATACTGCCAATCTGTATTACCTTTTGGAGCAACCAATTTTAATGCATTTGTTCTTTGATATTTAAGATAGGACTTCTCTCTGTCCTTAATTTTTTCTCCAGGGGAACCTAGGGTTGCAGTTGATAGAGTGCTGGGCCTGAAGTCAGGAAGACTCATCTTCCTGAGTTGAAATCTGTCCTCAGACACTTACTAGCTGTGTGACCCTGGGCAAGTCACTTAACCCTGCCTTAGTTCCTCATCTATAAAATGAGCTGGAAAAGGAAATCACAAACCACTCCAGTATCCTTGCCAAGGAAACAAAATGGGGTCATGGAGAGGTGGACATGACTGAAAAATGACTTAATAACAATATAAATCTTCTTGTGCAATAACTTGTCATGGTTTCTAGCTTCCAAAGGCAGAATTAGGACGAACAAGTGAAATTATAAGAAAGCTAATTTTGGTTTAGAACAAGCAAGAACTTCTAAAAATTAGAATTATCCAAAAATGAAACAAGCTATCTTAGAAGACAGTCACTGAAAGACTTCAAATAGCTACCAACTAGAAATTTGCTGGAACTGGCATGGTGTCCATCCTCCTGAACTTGGAGGCCCAAAGACCTGTATTCCACTCCTATATTTGATGTCTATTAGCTTTTCAATTCTTGTCAAGTCACCAACCTCTCTGGCCCTGAGTTTCTTCATTTGTAAAATGGAGTTTAATAATCATGTTAGTACCTGGCTTACAGAATGATTATGATAGTTATCATGATCAATGAAATGATGCAATATAAAGTCCTTTGCAAACTTTAAGGTGCTGTATGCATTAAAGTTATTATTAGAAACATCTTTTACCCATTATCCCAGGACTGAAATTCTATAACGAAAAAAAATCAAGTTAGTGGGGGAACAGCAGAGGAACTAGTAGGTAGAGGGTGAGTTTTCCAATTTTGGATACTTTTTGTTTAAATCACAGTGACCAGCCTAATTTTTTTTATAACATTCAGATTTTACTATCCCTCAGCCTTCACTTCTACTGACAGAACAGTTACACCTGGTTTTGATAGATTTTCTATCAATCCAAATGCTATGAAGTACAGCGGTAACAGGTGGTGGATTATTTTAGCTCCCAGGAGAGGGTTTTCTGCAGCTTGGGAATAGTGCCCAAGACCAGTTTATCACCTAGCTATTAATCAGTGGCTAGGCCTTTTCTGCTGGTTTGGTTCTGGAGAGCCACTAACCAGTTATATTTCTCATACATCAGTCTGATATGTGGTTTAGAAACCACCATTCTCCAGGGGACAATTGCAACCCATAGCCTTCTTTCCCAGCTCTAAAATAATAAACAAAACCATTTAAACAGAATGGCTTTCACCAGCCACATCTTTGAGAATCAACTTCGATGAAAGCTGCCTTTGAGGAGGTTCCAGGAAAGCTGAGTCGAGGGCACAGCACTGGACTAGAGGTCAGAAGACCTGATTGTTAGCCCAGTTCTGTATTAATAAGCCATTTGGTCTTGAAGAAGTTACTTTCTGGGTTTCAATCATCTTGTTTATGAAATGAGGATTTGGGGGACTAGTAGAGTGGAAAAGAAGCTGGATTTGGAGGCAGAAGACCTACATTTGATTGTGGATTTGGTATGCTATCAGGTCACAGGGCCACTGTGGACCTCAGTGTCCTTATCTGTAAAATGACAGGGTAGAACTGATTTTTATATTTCCTTCCAATTCTAAAGACTATGATGCTATGACTAGGATGATCTCTTAAATCCCTCCAAGTTGTGATTTTCCATAGTCCTGAAGACCTGCTACTGAGAGGACAGTTAATGCCTTTACAAACCTTACTTAATCACGCTATATTAAGTAGGATTTTCATTCAAGCACTTGGTGCTTTCTGTGATCTTAAATATGTATCCTATGGACATAGCAGGTAAATATTCTATGCCCTCCCTTTCTCTCCAATCTTTTTCCTCCATGCTAAGTTGTGATCTACTTTGTCAAGGCATAGTGAATTCTCAAGATTCCTTTGGCTACCAAGTTTATACTGTCACACCCCTCTCTAAACCTGTCTTCTTTCAAAAGTGCCCCATGCTGTATGCATATATGTGTGTAGGTGTATGTATGTATATAGATACCAACATAGACATACATATATACATGTGTGTGTTTACATATAAATATGTACATATACACGCAAAAATGTGTGAAAACTTTAAAGCTAAGTGGCCACAACAGATAGATTGCAGACATAGTTAACAAGATTGAGTTTGAATCCTTCTTCAGACACTTATTCACTGTATGACTTTGGCCAAATTACTTAAACCCTTCAGTCTCAGTTTCCCAATCTGTAAAATAATGATAATAATATCACCAGCCTACCTTAGTTGTGTTGAAGATCAAATAAGATAACATATGAAAAGCTCTTTGGATATTTTAAAACACTATATCATTTCTAGCTCTTAGTAGTATATGTATATATTATACATGTATAGACATATAGACATAGACATCTCTCTCTCCCTGTGTCTCTCTGTCTCTGTCCCCTTCCCATTAAGATGTGTATTCCCTATAATACTTTCAGAATTCAGTCTGTAGCTAACTACCACAGAAACCACTGAATAAATTAATTCAATCATTCATACAAGGTAAGGATTGCATTACCTCTCCTAATGGTATTTATATCTGTAAGTCCCAAATCTGCCGCTATCTAGGTACATAACCTCATTCTCTGCAGGGAACCGTAAAATTCATTTACTCTAAACCTCTCATTTTAAAAACTAGACTTAGATGATCTTTAAGTTTTTTTTTCCATCTCTAAGCAGGGTGAATCTTTCAATCTACATTTTAAGGCAAACATATAGAGGGAAATGAGGGAACCTAGGTAACTCAGTAGATAGAACACAATGCTTGGAGTCAGGGAGACCTGATTTCAGATTCAGCCTCAGATGCTTACTAGATCTGTGACCCTAGGCAAGTCTGTAAACCCTGTTTGCCTCAGTTTCCTTATCCATAAAATGATCTAGGGAAGGAAATGGAAACCACTCTAGCATCTTTACCAAGAAAACCCTAAATGGGGATCATGAAGAGTCAGACATGATTGAGAAACTATTGAACAATAACAACAAAAATAGAGAGAATGCCTTAACTGAAAGTGATGATTCTCTAATGGCAAAATTTCTGATTCACAAGTTATGACATTATAATAGATAATTTATACCATAAAGTTTCTTAACAATCTACAGATTATACCACAGAGACCACCATCCTAGTAGGTACTTAGACCAAATGCCTATAAATTTTTATTTTTATTTTTGCCTTTCATTTGCTGATGTCCTCAAGTGTTATAAGTGTCACAATCAGTGCTGATCAAAAAGAAATAGTACTTCATAGATAGCTATTGAAAGTATTGAGTAAATATGGCATTCACCCCACCAGACCACAGCTTCTTCTGAATGCCAGAAGCAGTGTTCCCTGCTTGCTTCAAATCCTACATCAAGGTTTTAATTGTTTTCCTGCTAAAGATTTTCATTGTACAATCTGTAGACTTCCGTTGTGTCTACTGAAACTGTCCCTATAAAGGGATAAGTCTATGAGCCTTGTTAAGTGGCAGGAACTTACCTCGTCATCCAGTATTTAGGAAGTGAGGACCCAACATGCAGGTTAAGAAAACATGTAAGCCACCCAGGATGAGTGAAAAACTATACTGTCATCTAAGATTAAGCTGGTCAAAAGCAATGTAAGGATCCAGCAGCTTAGTAAGGATGTTACTAAAAAAAACCCAACAAACCACCCCCGCCCCCCCCCCCACACACACAATGTGATTATGATTGAGGTCAATAGAACAAGGTCTAGTGCCACTGCTGGTAAAAATAAAGGATAGCAATTAATTTTCCTAACAAAATACAGTAAATCAACTCTAGTGGAAGAAAAAATCAAATGAAACACAGAACACTCATATTAAAAGCGTTGTTCCACTTATAGAGATAGAGTTGCATCTAAGTAGTTTAAGTAAGTAAAATCTAATTTCAGGAAAATGGCATTAATGGCAAAGAGGAATGGTATAAAATATTTTTTAATATTAAAGAAACAAATGGAGGAAAATACAAGTGTGCCTATCATAATTTTAAGTAAATTGACTTAAAAACTCAATAAGATAAATGAGAATAGCAGAACAAATAATAAAACAAAACCCTATAATCAGTTGATTGTTATAAGAAATGCATTTAAAAAGCACAGACCAAAACAGAATAAAAAAAAAAGAAGCTAGAAGGAAATTTACCATTTATGATGTAAGTTTTTAAAAATTCCAATTTTAACTCATGCTATCAGTTACAGAAAAAAAGAAATCACAATATAAATGAAGCCAAACAAAGAAATTATATTATACTTAAAGGACTATAGACAATTAAATAATATCACTATTTAACCTATGTGTACCAAATAGCAAATATCTTAAAAAGGAAAGATTAAATTAATTGTAAAAATACATATATAGTAATTGGACTTTAATATCCCTCCATCAGAACTTGAAAAATGTAAACAGAAATAAGAACAAAATCAACAGCCTTATACACTACTTCAAGCTGATTGGTTGAGGGTGGTCTCATGTTGATATGAGGTAACTTCTGGACACTGAATCAACCTTAGAAAGGTCAACCCATGCTCTCTCAGCAGGAGGCCTCTGGTAATAATATTCTCACAGTATTCATTTTGAGTTGTTTTTCTATACCTTGTTTCTACAATACTGTTTTCCACTTTTCCTAGCAATTTTGGCAAATATTAAATTCTTGTTCTAAAAACTTGGATATTTGTGTTTATCAAACACTGAGTTAATGTAATGATTTACTACTGTGTTTTCTATATCTAATCTTTTCTGTTGATCCACCCCTCTATTTCTTAGCCAGTATCAGATTGTTTTGATCATTACTGTTTTGCAATACAGTTTGAGTTCTGGTACAGCTGAACCACCTTCTTCCATATTTTTTCATTGATTCCCTTGAGTATTCTTGATGTTTTGTTATTCAGGATGAATTTATTATTTTTCTGCTCTATAAAATAAGTTTTAAGAGTTTTTATTAGTATGACACTGAATAGGTAAATTAATTTAGGTAGAATTGTAATTTTTCATTATATTGGCTAAATCTACCTATGAGCAAAACATATTTTGCCAATTGTTCAGTTCTGATTATTCAGTGTGAATTTTTTTTTAAAAAATCGTGTTTATATAGTTCATAGGTTTGTCTTGGTAGGTTGACTACCAATTATTTTATATTGTCTACCATTATTTCAAAAGGAAATTATCTTTCTATCTCTTGCTACTGGTCTTTTTTGGTACTATAAAGAATGCTCATGATTTAAATGAATTTATTTTATATATTACAAGTTTGCTAACGTTGCAAATTATCTCAACTAATTTTTTTATTTGATTCTCTAGAGTTCTCCAAGTATACATCCTATTTCTCCAAGAGTGATAGCTTTGTTAACTGTTGCTAATTCTCCTTTCTTATTTTTCCTCTCTTATTGCTATAGCTAACATTTCTAGTAAAATATTGAATAACAGTGGCAATAATGGGCAGCCTTACTTCACCCCTGATATTATTGGGAAGGCTTCTATCTTGTCTCCATTAGATAAATACCAGTTATCATTTTAAGGAGAGTCTCATTTATTACTATTACTTTCTAGTGTTTTTTTAAATAGGAATAAGTTTTATATTTTGTCAAAGCTGTTTCTGCATCAATTGAGATAATCATAGGATTTCTGTTGGCTTTATGATTGATATAGTCCATTATTCTGATAGTTTTGTTAAAAAAATATTGAACTAGCCCCTGCTTTACTGGTATTAATACCACCCAGTCATAAAGTATGATCTTGGTGATATATTTCTGTATTCTCCTTGCTAGTATTTAATTTACAATTTTTGCATCAATATTTATTAATGGAGTTATTCTATAGTTTTCTTTCTGGTTTGGATTTTCCTGGTTTAGGAATCAGCACCATATGTATGTTATGAAATGAATTTGGTAGGACTCCTTTTTTCCAGATAGATAGTATTAGAATTATGTTTTTTAAAAAAATTGGTAGAATTCACTTGGCAATCCATCTGATCCTGGGGATTTTTTTGTTAGGGAGCTCATTTATGACTTGTTCAATTTATTTTTCTAAGATGGGGTTATTTAAGCATTTTATTTTTTCTTCTGTTTATTTGGGTAATTTATATTTTTGTAAATACTCATAAATTTCACTGAGTTTATCAGATTTATTGGAATATAACTGAGCACAATGCTTCCTAATAATTGTTTTAATTCATCTTCATTGATGGCACAATCACTGTTTTCATTTTTGATGCTGGCAATTTCTTTTTTCTTTTTTTTTAAATCAAATTACCAATGGTTTGTCAATTTATTGATTTTTTTACATACAATCAGCCTTTAGTTTTATTTATTAGTTCAATGGTTTTCTTACTGTCAATTTTCTCAATCTCTTTGATTTTTAGGATTTTAATTTTTTTTCTAGTTTTTTTTTTTGTTGTTGTTTGTTGTTGCAAGCCTAATTCATTGGTCAGCTCTTTGTATTTTACTGGTGTAAGCATTTAGAGATGTATATTCTTCCCTAAGTACTACTTTGGCTGTATCCTATAATTTTGGTATGTTTTTTCATTTTATCATTCTCTTTGATGAAATTATTGATTATTTCTAGGATTTGTTCTTTATCAAACTCCTTATTTATGATTCAATTATTTTGTTTCCCAATTTTTTTTTTACTCTATCTTTCCCTGGACCTTTACTGAATGTAATTTTCATTATATTGTGATCTAAAAATAATTGTTGAGTATTTATGCCTTCTTCATTTGGTTGTGAGGTTTGTATGCCCTAAAAAGGGCCAATTTTATGTATATGCAACATACCACTAAAATGTATATCATTTTTTATTCCCATTCAATTTTCTCTAGATGTCTATATACATAATTTTCTCATGGAAAGACCTTTCCTGCAACCTTCTAAGTTGTCTTTGGTTAGATGATTGTTTCACCCCTCCTTTTTGCTCATTGATTCTGTTGCTCCATAATTTATTTTAGGTATAATTTTAACACTATTTGGAAGGGAGTTTGGGGAGAGCTGAAGTGAGTTCCTGTTTTTACTCCAGCATCTTGGCTCTAACCCACAGAGATAATGTTTTGAAAGCATCAGGGCCTGGGGGCCGCTAGGTGGTGCAGTGGAATAAAGCACCAGCCCTGGATTCAGAAGGACCTGAGTTCAAATCCAGTCTCAGACACTTGACACTTATGAGCTGTGTGACTATTTATCTATCATCTATCTGTTTTCCAGTCTGCTGACCTTCTGTTAACCATGAAGAAATTGAGACCAAGAGAGGCTGTATATCTTGTCAATATTATTCATATAGATACTTAGCACTTAGAATAGTGCTTTTTCCCATACTGGTTTTTATAAATATGTTTGAATTCATGGTTAAGCCAGGACAAGTACCCTTTATTAATCCCAGTCTAGGATAAGCAATGGGCATTACCTCAACACAAAGGTCATAATTTAATTAGGCCTTCCTAGTTTTATAGAGATATTTTTATTTGTTTTAAATAATCCCTCTCCCATTTCCACAGCAACTATTTTTAACTTCTTATATGTTCCTTAAATCATAATCCTTGAATTGCTTTTATTCCCATTCTTAGAAGATGACATTCATTATCTCTATTGTGAGGAACTGGGATATCTACCATGAGTTCTTTCCTTTTCCCATCTTGTCATTTGTTATGTTATATGTTATTACTGATTTGACCTTTGGTGTTTTGCCTATAATTTTTCAGACAGAGTCATAAAAAGAACATGACATCACTGTTGAATTTATCAGGAGAGCATTGTGACATTGGAAATAGCAGTTTCTTGAGTGATGGCATAGGAAGGTACATTGCAAGAGGTTAAAATTGAGTAGAGGGTGAGAAAATGAAATTAAGGTGGACAACTGACTTTTTCCAGAATTTAGATATGAAACCCAGAGGAAAATTGGACAGCATCTTGAGAGCATGGCATGATTAAAATGAAGGCTTTTTTTTAAAGGATGGAGAAAACTTGCCCATGTTTGTAGGAAACATGGAGGCAAATAACAGATGGGAACTGTGGAGATTTGGCTGGGAGTCATAGGATTTATTTTCCCCAACTATATCCTGCTAATTACTTATCCTCTCTTAAAGCTTTCTGCCTATGTTAAACTTCCTACTCTCTGTGGTACCAAACTTTGTAAATTTATATGGCAGGTTTATTCCTCTCTATTTTCAGGGTTAATCACAGAATCACAGAATTTTATGTTGGTTTGAACCTGATTAACTATCATATCTCTTACTGCTCTAATTTTCAATGATTCTAAGTAAACTTAACTGTCTTGGGTCTCAGTTTTCTGAATTGAAAAATAAGGGCAATGTGCCATGGTATCTATGCCAATAACATCAGAATTCCAGAGTTATGGGGATCCCATTTAACTCCAACTCATATCTAAAATAGAATCCCTTGAAGTGTTTATGTTAAAAAACTGTCTATAAGGAGAAATCTACTATTTCCTGAGGTAGTCATTTTGAATCACATTATTGTTAGAACATGTCTTTACCAAACAGTACCTTGGAAACCAGACAATAGAGACCTTTAAATGGCAGGATGAGGAGTCTGTATTTTTTGAGAGGCAATAAGAATTTTTATTTTTAAAATAGGGTAGAAGAAGTCGGTAAGGTCAAAGTGATTTTTTAGGAATTTTGTCTCAAGCCTTTCATTTCATTTGGAAATGAAGCACTTGCACATAACACTATTATCCTATAAATATTTCTATTGAAATATATACTTTTATGTGATATTAAAAATGGGTCAATCTAATGAAAAATTTAAATCATTGAAAATAAAATTCACTTAATTATGTAGGTCTGGCTAAGTCTTATAAAACTTTCGTTCATCAGATTTATCTTTAAGAACCTTAGTAACATCTATTTTTGAAAGTGTGTAAAGTAAGAAAATATTTCAATACATAAAGTGATTGATGAATTCAGTGTGAATGTTTCTACCACAACACATTTATATCTTCTCATCCTACATGATTTCTGTCCCAATCTTTCCATAAATATTCTACCCCAGATGTATCAGGTATACTGCATAACTTCCTTTAGTTGTTTTAATAGTTCAAGAACAAGTGTTATACATGGGCCTGCCTGTCTCTTATTCATCACTTTTTGTATATGCATGACCCTATTTCCTTTTCTGGTCTTATATTTGCTTGATGAGAAGCCACTTGTCACAAATATGTCATTGTTGTGCATATGCTATCATCTACTTTCCATAGCTCTTTGGTCACCTACAATTTCAATATGTTACAAATAAATGAACACTACTCCTTTTGGTGTGTCACTTTACATGTAAGTCAAACTCTATAGTATATTATTAATTTTAAGAGACTAAACTTACCTCCAACTTTGGTGTACATTCTTTAAGCAGAAATTCAATTTGCATCCATGACAGAGCAGGCTGGGCTGCTGACCTTACTGTTCTTGGTGAATTCTAAGAATTTAAGTTACATAATGAAACAGAAGCAACAACTAAGAATTATGATGAGAGATTGAGCATCACTGTTCACTTATGCAAGAAAAGTCAGGGGATGTATGAGATGTAACGTTCTGGACCTCTTTGTCCTTTCGTTCTATTCTATTATTAAAAAAACCCTAGGCATAGCTAATTGATGTATACATCAAATAATGTTTTAGTACAATCATCTTTTAACAGTATAATCTCATTAGTGATTCAGTAATAAAGCATGTGTATGAAAGTTGTATTCAATCATCTTTAAGGGCCCTTTCCAGCTGTCAAATCATAATTGTTAGAATTTCACTGCTTTTTAAGGCAGTTAGTATTAGCTCTGCATCTAAGAAACATCAACAGCTTTCACCTAACAGGTTGGGAAGAGCAGGGCAATAGTAACTCTTTTTATTGTTACAAAGGAGAAACATAAACACAACATTAAGCTTTTCTGCAATGCTGGCTGGCTCTTTTGAGCATCATCAAGTGTTAGGAGGAGTTCCATATTCTATTCTTACCACTAGCAATTTGCCCAGTCAATGAAATGGAAACAGTTGCTAGCCATCTTCCTAATGACTCACATGCTGTTCTGGTAGCTTAAAACTACTCTATCACAAGTAAGTTGTAGTTGATGTTCTAATGCTGCCTGCTTACCAGCAAATCTCAGTTATAGGTCTCCATAGTTTTGCAAGGCTATTCAGAGGTCCATTCACAGAACCTATATAACCATGTACATGAACAGCCCTGACAGTGTTATCTTCTTCCATTCATCCCCCATAATAACTCAACAAAGGTGAACAAACTTCTCCTTGGCAGGTTTGGCCTTTGATGACTTTAAAATCCTCAGGTCCTAGATAATGCTAGAAGGGCATATCTGATTCTATCATCAGAAGGCCTTGATCATCTCCATATCAGAGACCACTTTAAGTGTCAAAAGTTCTTCCTTCCATTCTATCTAAAAAGAATAAACTCCCACTGAGCCAGACAAGTGAGTTGTGTCTTGTTCTCCAACAAAGAAAATCCCAAGACAGGTCAAATTGCATCTAGCTCTGCCTCCAAGGTACTAGAGAGCCAAAATATTTGATTGATCTGGAATGATGTGGTTTGGAGAAATAGTTAAAATGTGCAGAGTGTAGGGGGGCAGCTAGGTGGCGCAGTGGATAAAGCACCAGCCCTGGATTCAGGAGTACCTGAGTTGAAATCTGGCCTCAGACACTTGACACTTAATAGCTGTGTGACCCTGGGCAAGTCACTTAACCCCCCATTGCCCCACAAAAACAAAAAACAAATAATGTGCAGAGTGTGAACTTTAGGTTGACAAATCTGGTTGTCCCTGAAGGAAGGTTTGTGTTTTGTTTTGTTTTTGTGGGGCAATGAGGGTTAAGTGACTTGCCAGGGTCACACAACTAGTTTCAAGTGGCTAAGGCCAGATTTGAACTCAGGTCTTCATGAATCCAGGGCCAGTGCTTATCTTCTGCATCATCTAGCTGCCCCTGATAGATCCAGATTAAATGCAATAACTAGTCTTTGTCCGAGTCATTCAATTATTCAAAACCCATTTATTTAAGTACTTTCTATGCACCAGAAATTTTGCTAAGTAACTGGGAATTCAAAGAAAGTCTTCCCCCCTTGCAAAATCCCTGACCTCAAGGAATCACATTCTAATGGAGGCAAATAACATATAATTAATAACATATATTTATATGGTTTACATATACACATATAAGTAACATTACATGTGTGTATATATGCACATATACATACTTCACACATATATGCACACACTCTAAGGGAAGGAATTAGCAGCTGGAACAATCAGAAAAGGGCTGCAGGTAGGACGGAACTGAGTCTTAAAGAAACCAGGCCAATAGAAGTAGAAGAGAGGGGCAGAGAATTGTAGGCATAGAATGGGACAATGGAGGGTCAGGGGGAAGGAATCGTAAATAGGTCAATGGGACTGTGTCATAGAGTATAAAGAGAAGGTAAAGAAACCTTGAACTGTGGAGAAGACCTGCTTTAGAAAGTTTGTTAATGCTACACAAAGGACTTTTGTTTGACCATGGAAGTAATAGGAAAACCATTGGAGTATCTTGAACAAGGGATCATATGGTCATGTCCACACTTTAGAAAAATCACTTTGGCAAGTAGAAGATGGAGAGAAACCTGAATCGTGGAGAGCTGTTAGAATGCTACTGCAATAGTCCAATAAAAAAGTGATGAGAGCATGAACCAGGGAGTAGTCATGTGAGTAGAAAAGAGGACATATATGAGGGAGCGTAGTTAAATGTAAAAAAAAAAAAAACATCAATTCAATTAAATTTATTACGCACCTACTATATGCTAGGCACTCTGTTAAGCACTGGGATATAAAAAAATGCCTCAAGAGCTTACAAGCTAATGAGTGAAGACAACACACAAAAGGAAACGTGTGTGTGTGTGTGTGTGTGTGTGTGTGTGTGTGTGTGTGTGTAGGAGGAGCACCAAGGGTTACCCAGGCATAATGTCCCATGGAGTTGAATCCAAACAAAGCTGCTGATGAAAATGGAAATAGAGATGATCTGGCAAACATGATTTGGCAAACAGATAGATAAGTGAGGGGTTAAGAGTGAGGAGTTGGGCAGTCTAGGTAGATAGAGCACCAGCGCTGGAGTCCAGAGGACTTGAGTTCAAATCTAGCCTCAGACACTTGAATTTACTAGCTGTGTGACCTTTGGGCAAAGGCACTTAACCCTCATTGCCCAACAAACCCCCCCCCAAAAAAAAAAAACCAAGAGTGAGGAGTTGAGGATGATATTAATGTGAGTCTGAGTGACTGGGAGGATAGTGGTGTTCTCAAAAAGCAAGAATGCTTTTAGGCACCCAGCTTCAGATGTTTAAGAGAAGCTCAGGAGAAATATTGGAGTTGGATATCGAAATCCTGGAGTGGTGCATAAAAATAATGATTGGACCCCAACGTGGGCTGCTGAAATTATCAAGTGAAAATGTTATGGAGGGAGCCAAGAAGGGAACTTTCAGCAGAAGCTTTTGTTGGATGTAACCTGGATGAAGATACAACAAAGGAGACTAAGAAGAAAGCAGTTAGTAGAAAGAGAAGAGGATAGAAAGTAATGTCACAAAAAAAATTGAGAAAAGAGATACATGAGAAAAGGATTATCCAAAAGTATCAAAATCTTAGATAAGTTTAGAAAGGTGAGGATTGAGGAAAAGTCATTAGGTATAGCAATTAGGAAATATCGGTCATTTTTAGGGGGAAAAATTATTTCCGTTGAATGATGAGTTTAAATCCAGACCTGTTAAAGATTTAGAATTGAGTGAGGGGAGAGGAAATGAAAGCATTGATTATAGATTGCTTTCCCAAGGATTTTAACTGTGAAGGGAAGAGAGACATAAAAACAATAGCCAGCAGGAATGCTAGTACTGAGTGAGGTTTTTATGGTCCGGAGAATAGGTGATAAGATATAATTCTCCTTTCTCAGTAGAAAGGTATATGACTAAAAATTAAATTAAATTAAAATTAAAAAGAAAGGTATGAGACTATGGGTTTCAAAAAGCTTGGTCACCTTAAAATGAGGAATTATACAATGAAGATTATGAAGATCCTTCTAAGCATTAACTAAATCAATTGTCAGCAGAAGTCAAATATTGCAGAATTTTGTACTTTCTCCCTCCCAAAGGACCTAGTACATACCCTTGAAAGAAAAGTGGTCAAAAGACATTGTTGAATGGTGGATGGTGGAATGAAGAAATTGAAGAATAATTTGACCTGATGCTAATCATATTCTTAATAGTTCTGGAATTCCTTGCTCTAGAGTACAGGATAGAGAGCACCAAAACTTCTGGGAAATAAATAGTATTGATCCAAAAATAAGAAATGAGGAGAGTATTAATGGGTTCAGCCTTTACAAATAGATCATCCTCTTTTGACTAACCCCAAGATGTGGAGAAAGGGGTATGGGGGAGAGAGAGGTAAGTCAGAATTTTGTGAAGTGTTTAGCTCCCCTTTTGATGTTTACCATACATTACTGAATATAACGGATAACAGGAGAATAAAATTCCCTTATTCACTTATTTTTGTATTAAAATATCAGTGAATTCAGGCTAGAACTGTTGAGATGAGATCAGTTTTTAGGATCAAGCCATATATCCAACTGGTGAGTGTGGAATGTTAGATTCATGGATAATGATGACTCATATTTATGCAGGTTCAATAGTATTCTTCCTCTCAATTGACACTGTGAAGTAGGTAATGGTGATATAACAGTCACCTTGAACTTGATAGCATTTTCCAGTTACAAAGGATTTTGTGTGCATGAGCTCATTTGATCTCACAACAGTCAGAATGGAGAGATAGAATTCAAAGTCATAACCTACCCCCCATCCTTTCCTCCCCGCCCCAACAAAAGAACCTTCATAAGATCTTTCAAGAATTTAATTAAGTAAAACTGTCCTAATTCTTAGTAACCAAACAGCATACAAAGTGAAAATGTAATCTATTGGTTATCTCCTGAAAGAACTCCAAATTAAAACTCCCTGAATGCCATGTTATTGTTTCCATTAGAGTATGAGCTCCTTGCACAATGTCTGGTTCTATAGAATCATCCTAGTATTACAAAATGAGGTACTCAAAGTCAAAGAGGTTAATGGCTTACCCAGCATTAACAACAAAGTATAGCAGAACCTGGGGTGTAACCTAAATTCCATGACTCCAAGTCTAAGACTTTTTCGCTTTATTGTTTCACAAGCTGAGATGAAACTTTAAAGAGCCTTCCCTGAAGACTTAAACAAGTCTATCAATGCTTAGATCAATTGAACTTTAATTGTATCTGTGTTGTTCTTGTTGTTCATTTGTTTCAGTTGTGTCTGACTCTTTGTGATGCCATCTGGGGTTTTCTTGTCAAGGATACTGGAGTTGTTTGTTATTGTCTTCTCCAGCTCATTTTATAGATGAGGGAACTGAGGCAAACAGGGTTAAGTGACTTTTCCAGGGTCACACATGTAGTGTATGAGGCTACATTTGAACTCAATTAGATGACTTGTCCGGACTCCAGGTCTATCTACTGCAGGAGCTAGGTGCCCCAACTGTGTATTTAAGAAATAGCTATAGGATATAACTAGAAATCTTTAAAGTTTGGAGCATGGATGGGGAAGTGGCAAAAGGGATGGATACTAGTTTAGCATCCTATCCCAACTGGAGTGACAATTAGTGTACCTAAGATGGAATAGAAATGGACAAGGAAGGGATATGAGCAGGCATTTAACCAAAATCTTGGATCATTTATTCAATTATTTAACAATTTATGGGCACTCCCTTAGCTTTCAGTTATTTGTTATCTTAAAAAGAGATGATCCGGGGCAGCTAGATGGCGCAGTGGATAGAGCGCTGGCCCTGGATTCAGGAGTACCTGAGTTCAAATCCAGCCTCAGACACTTAACACTTACTAGCTGTGTGACTCTGGGTAAGTCACTTAACCCTCATTGCCCCAAGAGAAAGAGAGAGAGAGAGAGAGAGAGAGAGAGAGAGAGAGAGAGAGAGAGAGAGAGACTGACTAATCAAAGATAACACAATGAATGCATCAGAGACAGGAAGATGATCCAATATTTTAATAATATAGGATTTATTGATCTTCCTTTGATCTTCCTGGGGGTATAGGTCTAATAGTGGGTACTATTGGGGAAAAGGGTATGCACAGTTATCTAACTTTGGAGGCAAAGTTTCAAATTGCTTTTCAAAATGACTGGACAAGTTCACAATTCTGCCAAGAGTGTATCAATGTGCCTCCTTTCTCATAACACATCCAACATTTGTCATTTTTCTATTTTGTCAGCTTTGACAATTTGATAGATATGAGGTAGAAACTCAGAGTTGCTTTAATTTGAATATTTCTAATTATTAAGCAATTTGGATCATTTTTGTATGACTAAAGATAGCAACAATTTCTTTCCTTGAAAATTGTCTGTTCATATCCTTTGACCACTTATCAATTTGGTAATGGCTCTTATTCTTATAATTTTTTTTTGTGGGGCAATGGGGGTTAAGTGACTTGTCCAGGGTCACACAGCTAGTGTCAAATGTCTGAGGCCGGATTTGAACTCAGGTCCTCCTGAATCCAGGGCCAGTGCTCTATCCACTGCGCCACCTAGCTGCCCCTATTCTTATAAATTTTAATTAATTGCTTAAATATTTTGGAACTTTTCCTCTTTCCTCTCTGCTCCCTCCTTACATACAACAAAAGAGGTATGGAATAGGAATATGCTCAGCATCAACCCTCTATTTTTTGTTTGTTTGCTTTTGTGGCGTAATGAGTTTTAAGTGACTTGTCCATCAGATTTGAACTCAGGTCCTCCTGAATCCAAGGCTGGTGCTTTATCCACTGTGCCACCTAGTTGCTCCAACCCTCTGTGCTTAATGCAAACAACTTCTATTGCCCTACCTCTCTACTCTTTCTTTCATTCAGAACCCAATCACAGGATCCTACCATTTCGCTCTTTCCTTTTAACCCCCTTTTCACAATCCCCCTTCAAATTTAAAGTTTATTTTGATTATTCATAATCTCTTTTAATCTACCCTCTCCTTATTCTTCCTTCTCCCTATTATATCCTTTTTCTCTGTTGAATTGAACATATTGCTACACAAATATCTCTCTGTCTGTCTCTCTCTCTTTGGTGGGGCAATGAGGGTTAAGTGACTTTCCCAGGGTCACACAGCTTGCCACATTAAGTGTCATGTGTCTGAGGCAGGATTTGAATTTGGGTCCTCCTGAATCCAGGGCTGGTGCCTTATCCATTGTGCCACCTAACTACCCCTACACATATGTTCTTTATTCCTTTGCCCAGTTCAGATGAAAATGAAGTTCAAGTGATACCCAGCCTCCTGCCTTCCTCATTTATAAAGATTTCTTTTATTCCTCACTTACATGAGAAATGTTTCCTCCATTCTTCTCCTTTCTTTCCCTAGTGTATTCTTTCCCTCTTCCTTTTCTTTTCATATTTTAAAATGATGAGAACATAAGAAAAGTCAGTTCCACGTCATCTATCTTATTTGCCTCCCTCTGTTAACCCTCATGACATTGAAGGTCTTAGGGGATTTTTGTATCACCATTTTCTTCCCCAGAATAATTCAAATATTTCATCCTTATAAAGTCTTTTATGATTATTCATTTATATTTATCTTTTAATATTTATTTACTCCTGTGATTGCATTTCAAAGTTTCAATTTAGTTCTGGTGTTTTCATCAGGAATATTTGCAATTCTTCTATTTCCTTAAAGATCCTCCCATCTAGGATTTTATTCAGTTTTGCTAAGTGTGTAATTTAAAATTCTAAATGTAGGTCATAATCTGTTCCCCTAGTTTTGGGGGAAACTGACTAAAATCACTGATAAAATGAGTTTAGGTTTTTAAGGGTATATTGAAAGATAGTGAAAGAAGAGAAAGATTGAGAACAGAATTCCTACAACCTGGCAATCCTATCTTTCCTCAACTCCTCTGTTGCGTCCTCCCCAACCACTGCCACCACAGTGAAGTCAGGAACCCAAAAGAGACAGCGCTCTCTGCACAGGCTTTCCTACCTCCTTCCTGTCCCCTCCCAGAAATAGGAGGTTCTTCAAGCTGGTTGGTTGACTGGGCCGGAAGTTAAAAGTTTTTTTAGATTCTGAGAAACATGCTTTCTTAAGTACTCTCAAGTACCAGCCAGATGTGCTTAGAATCTAGTCAACTACTAATGAAGTCAAATCAGCCAGTAATCCATTCAGGTGGGCTCCTGAGTATGTGCCAGATCTCATCTATCACATTCCATTATCTTGACAGTTTCCCCCCTTTGTTTCTTCTAGGAACAGGATGTTCCTTGATGAAACACACACTATGCTAACAAACAATTTGTAAATAACAATATAGAAAAGGGAGAGAGAAAAGTTTTATCCAGAGGGGCTGTCCCTCATAAGTAAAATATTCTTAATTGTGTCTATATATTTTAGAATATAGCATTGTATGTTCTCTGCTCCTTCGTAGTAATAATTTTGAAATCTCCTGTGATACTAAGTGCTCCTCAGTATTTGAACACTTCTGACTGCTCATAATATTTTTTCCTTAACTAAGAAACCCTAGATTTTGTCTATTTTGGATTTCAGGAGGTGAGTAGTAGATTATATTCTGACTTTTGTCTACCAGTTGGTTCTAAGAAATATGGACAGTTTTATTTCAAGCTTTTTTGAAATGTATTATGCAAGCTCTTTTTAGGGGGTGGGGTGGGGGAGGGGGGTCTATGGCTTTTAGATAGATAGTTCAATGACTTTTAAATTATCTCTTCTTGATCTATGTTTCAGGTAGTTCTTTTGGCTGTGAAATATTCTTTTCTTCTTATTTTTTTTGATATTTCATGTACCATGGAGTCTTTATCTTCTGTTTCATCCATTCTGATTTTCATGGAACCTATTATTTTAGTAAAGATTTTTTCCTTTTGTCCTAAGCTCTCCCAGTCTCTCCTTCATTGCTTTCATGTCATTTATAGTATTGTTAGACAATTAAGAAAATTCTTGCATCATTTGTTCTGGGAAATTCCAATGCAACTTTTACTTTATTTGAAGCTCTGCTGGTAGTTTGAAGTTATTATTCCTAGGTTAATGTTTTAGGCCCATATGGCATCATGATAGTTTTTTATCTATTAGTTCTGCCACATATCTTCTATAGAAAACTTAAATCTGTTGGACCAGTCTGAGAGGTCTGAGCACTGAGTCTGAAATCCTTTCCCACTGGGAGCCCCATCTTGCTTCAATCCTAAATGGAAACTGAATCAAGATCTCTGGTTGACCTTGTGCACTAGTCCATGCTCTGGGAAATCTCAACCTGCTAGTGTTATACTTCTTTTTTATACTTCTCTTGAGTCTTGTATTTGAAGATCAAATTTTCTGTTTAGTTTTGGTCTTTTCTTCAGAACCCCAAAAGTCCCCTATTTCACTGAAAGTTCATCTTTTCCCTTGAAAGATAATGCTCAGTTTTGCTGGGTAGTTGATTCTGTTTGTATATCCAAGCTCCTTGGCCTTCTTGAATATAATATCCCTAGCCTTCTGAACTTTAATGTTGAAGGCTGCCAAGTCCTGTGTAATCCTGACTTGGGGTTCCATGATATTTAAAGTGTTTATTTCTGGCTGCTTGTAGTATTTTCTCCTTCACCTGAAATTTTGGAATTGGCCTAAAATATTCCTTGGAGTTTTCCTTTTAGGGTCTCTTTCAGGAGTTGATTGGTGGATCCTTTCAATGATGATTTTATCATCTGGTTCTACAAAATTAGGGCAGTTTTTCTTGATAATTTCCTGGAATATAGGGTCTAGACTCCTTTTCTTGATCATGGCTTTCAAGTAGTCCAATAATTCTTGGATTATCTCTTCTGGATCTATTTCACATTTTCTTCTATTTTTTCAATCTTTAAATTTTGCTTGACAGATTCTTGGTGTCTTAAGGAGTCATTAGCTTCCATATGTCCAATTATAATTTTCAAGGCATTATTTTCCTCAGTAAGCTTTCACACCATTTGGTCAATCCCCTCCCCCACCCCAAATCTGGTCATTTTAAGGAATTATTTTCTTCAGTCAATTTTTGTCCTTCCTTTTCAAAACTGTTGACTCATTTTTCATAATTTTCTTGTTTAATTCTCATTTCTCTTATTTCTTTTCCCATTTTTTCTTCTACCTCTCTCATTTTTTTTTAAGTGAGGCAATTGGGGTTAAGTGACTTGCCCAGGGTCACACAGCTAGTGTTGTGTCTGAGGCCAGATTTGAACTCAGGTCCTCCTGACTCCAGGGCTGGTGCTCTATCCACTGCGCCACCTAGCTGCCCCCTCTCATTTGATTTTTAAAAGCCTTTTAGAGTTTTTCCAAGAAGTTTTTTTGGTCTTGAAACCAATCATCTTCTTGCTTGAGGCTTCACATGTAGGCATTTTTATAGTATTGTCCTCATCTGAGTTTGTGTTTTGGTCTTCCCTTTCACCATAGAAGCTGTCAATGGTAAGGGTCCTTTTCTGTTTCTTACTCATATTGTAGCCATTCTTGGGGCATGGGGACTACTGTTGCAAACTTCTTGTGCTGAGGATAGGGGCCTGATCACTAGGTTTTTGCTCTGAGGCCTCTGTGGCTTTTGGATTCCTCACTGCCCTGGGCTTGCTCCCAGTGCTGGGATAGCTTGGTCAAGTCATACCTGTCCTGTGGGCTGGTTTTCTAACCAGCAGTTTGCCCTCTCATCCGGGGATGGAGGGTCTCACAAATGACTTGTTGTTCCACCAACTTGCTGAGCCAGGGCAAAGGGGTCTCAGCTACTGATTTGTGCTGTAGCTTTGATTCTGCTGGCTTTCCCAGACCCGTTCCACGCTGCTCTGAGCTGTACTGCCTTCCCCTTTTGCCTCAAGTAAGACAGACAGTCACTGAAGTCTCAAAATTTATCTCAAGTTGGGTGATTGTTTCTGTTCTTTTGTAGGTTCTGCAGTTCCAGAATCTGTTTAGAAGGCCTGATTTATTGTTGTTTTTGAGGGAAACTCATGAGTGCTCAGGCAACTTCTGGATCTTTCCACCATCTTGAGAGAGATCTGGATCAAATATTTCTTCCACCCCTCTTGTCTTGGTCTCCTTATTAGTATTTCTTTTTCTTTTTGGCAAAAAGAAAAAAAAACTGGCATGTACAGTTTCCAGATAATGGTGATTAATCTACCTGGTTATCTAGGCCTCACTTATGAATTGTCATTCTTGCACATAGGAGAATAGATCAGTGTCTCCTTCATCCCCAAAACTTTTTCAAATACATATTTTATATTAGCTGTGTATAAGACACTACACCATATGCTCTTTACATCCCAAGAATGTTTTTAGAGATTTGTTTCAACTAAAATGTGCATTAGTTATTTAAAAATCAAATCACATTATTAAGATCTGAAGTCGTGCTTCCTCTGGGAGTTTTAAAAATGAACTCTTGAGGAGATAGAACCTTTCATGTTTCACATTCTTCTGATTTTATTTCCACTGAGGACATGGGAGGGAGAGCAAGGATGAAAGAGAGTCTTCTTGAATGAATACTTGATAGCAACTTAAGGAAAATGATATTGTGGAACCTCGGCTCATTTTCTAATCTGACTTTGGCAGCAGCTTCTGAGCACCAATTCATGACTTTAAAAGTATAGAAGAAACCATGCCAAGAACACCAGCTCAATTTATTTTATTAAGTCAGGCATTTATATGTCATAAAATATACCTAGATAGAATGCACAGTGGGTTCAGTAGCAGCAAAGATGCTCATAAAAGAAAATACACAAGAGGGAAAGAACAAAGGACTTTCCTCAAATTTAATTCTCCTAGTATAAGTGCAAAGGATAAACTACTGGAAATTACCATTGTATGGCCTAAAAAGCCTATATTCTAGGATAGAAGAACTCATGGTAGCATAAATTTCCTATAGGTAAAGTGATCAGAGTGTTCTACCTTACCTAAGCTTTAAGCACCCATAGAGTATTTTCATTGATAACCAGTAAAAAATATAAAAGCATTGTAGTTATGTTGCTGAACTCATTTTACTCACATGAGAGAGAAATTCCCCACTCCTAAGTCTCTCCTCAAAGGCCCAAAGTATTTCTGAACCCACTCCTACCCTACTCAGCTAAATTCTTGAAAAGATGCCAAAGCAAACAGTATGCTTGTGTTTTGATCAAACAGATTCTTTATGTCTCCAAGCCTTGAGAAAACACAAAAAGAGAAAGAAAAAGTCCTACACATATACTCATATACATATGTATAAATTTAAGCACATTTTATAGAAATAGCCCCTTATGCATATTATGAGAGAACATATTTAAAATGCAGCATTTTATAGTTCTTATGCAAAATAAGACTCCCAATTCAGTAATCTAGAAAGAATAAAGAAGGTGGCAAAATAAATGAATCAACAGATTTGTTGGAAAATGAATGATAAATCAAGTAATTACCTGATTAAATACACATTTGCTATGTGCCTAGCACTGTCCTAGGCATCACTGGGGTTAAGATATATAAGACATATGGGGCAGCTAGGTGGCGCAGTGGATAGAGCACCAGCCCAGGAGTCAGGAATACCTGAGTTCAAATCCAGCCTCAGACACTTAACACTTACTAGCTGTGTGACCCTGGGCAAGTCACTTAACCCCAATTGCCTCACTAAAAAAAAAAAAAAGATATATAAGTCATAGTATTTACCTTCAATTTACCTGGGAAGAATATGCTTATACAGAAAGATAAATGGTAGTTCAATTTAATTCAACAACATTTATTAAGCATCTGCTATGTGCAAAATCTGTGCTATGAGCTGGGATAAAAAGATGAAAGTGGACACAGTTTTGGTTTGTTTAGTTGATTGATTTTTACCTCAAGAAGTTTACAATGTATACACACACACACACACACACACACACACACACACACACATATATATATATATGTACATGTGTATATATAGGTGTGTGGATATATTTATATGTATATATATATATATATATTATATGTATATGGGGAAAGAAACAACAAAATATATAGCTAAATATGATACAAGGTACACTGTTATGGGGGTAAAGGGAAAAGTTGAGATACAGAGAACTCAGAAATTTGAGTAGTAAGATAGATTTCAGCTGATGGACTGAGGAAAAGCTTAATGAAGCTGATCTGGACCTTGAAGGAAAAGAAAGATTTCAACAGAGATGAGAGAATAGTGTCTTCTAGTCTGAAAGTATATAGAGATGTGGGAGAGCAAAGAATGTGATTGGAGAACAGCCAGGTGCCCAATAGGCCTGGTATAAAGACAGCTTAAAGCTGAAGAATGTGAAATAAAGCTGGACAATGAGAATAAAATCATTGATACAGAAAATCAGTAATGAAAGGAAGGAAGGACAGAATTTCAGGAAAGGCTTTGCCTATAGTCTAAATTTGAAGTAGTTTTCAATAGTGAACAGTATTTACATAGGCAGAGTAGAATGAGGAGCATATTTTATGCAGGAGGATCACATAATAAAAGAGAAAGAGCATTGCATATTGATGTTACTGTGATCAGACACTTTGGCTAGAGTGAAGAGTTTGTATTGAGGAACAATAGCTCCCCTTCTCTCTAAAACTGTCTTCTATTGTGACCATCACTTTCATTTCTCTCCTACCTCTTCCTACTCTCCCAGTCTATTACCCTCTTTTTTGTTCTCACTTTTGTTCTCATTTACTTCATAGTGTAATATTATCCCTTCTAAGTGTTACTCTTTCATATAGTAGTGAAATGGGCAGATAAAATACTTTTGTATATAAAACAATTAAACAAACCATTAAAGGATATGTGGCACTAGCTCTTCCATAGATGAAACAGTTTGATGTATGAAAGTAGGAAAAGAACGTTGGTTTAATAAAAATTATTAAAATGTGTGTATAAACAAACAGTTATCCAATGAGATTTGAGCAATTTGAGGTAGGAAATGAGCAATGGCATAAATATAAAGGCTTCAATAACCTTGCAAAATAATGTAGGGTAATACTTTGCTTTATGGGAATAGTTTGATATTTTATTAAAAGAGAACAAAAAGAACTTTTATTTAATAAAAACAGAAAATGTGAACTAAAGAAATAGTTTTAAGGACACAGAAAATGATTAATGGTTGAGTGAGAACTGGTTGAACTGGATAATGGATGGAACTACAGAATATTGTGTTCCCTCAGCCCATTTGCATGGAACTGTTTTAAGACTTAACACTGGTTTTAAACCTTAAAAAAAAAATCTTTGGTTTGGGGACCAATAAATGGCTAAAATAAGGACTGTTAGATTTCCTAGGGGAAATGTGGTGAGTTGTTATATATAAGTGAAAAGTGAAATACCAGGGTGCTCTGATTTAATCCATTGAAAGTGAACAAGTATGCCAAAAAAATGGGGAATGGCTGAACAACTTATACTATTGTGCTATAAGAAATGAAAAAGTGGATGGTTCCAGAAAAACACCTGGGAAGACTTATGTGATTTTATGTAAAGTGAAGTGAGCAAAACCAGGAGAACATTTTACAAAATAACAGCTGCATTGCAAAACTGATCAACTGTGAAAGATTTAGCTAACTCTGATCAATACAAAGATACATGACAATTCCAAAGGATTAATAATGAAAAAACGTTACTCACCTCCACAGAGAGAGCTTATGAATTCTGAGTTTAGATAGAAGGATTTTTTATTTCCCTGTCATTGTTTCTTGCTTTTTTTCTTTTTAAACTCGGCTAATGTGGAAATATATATTTGCATGACTTTAAAATATATAATGAGTGTCATATTTCTTGTTTTATCTTTGAGTGAAGGAGAAGTGGGAGGGAGGAATTTGGAATTGAAAACAAAACTTAAAAAAATCAAATAGAAAAATTCATTGAAAATGGCTGGTGTGCTAAAGAGACTGAAAAACCTGTGAGAAGAGGAAGAAACCCAATAATGAAACTCATCTTCATTAGAGCCCTTTGAAGAAACCAGCAGGGAAAAACAATCGATTGTGAAGGTTTGGCTGCTAGATCCTGATTGGCAAATAAAGATTTAAGTTTATAGAAGAAAGCTTCAATTTCATCTTCCCTTCAGTGCCTCTCAGAGTTGAAGAGTAATGAAGCCCTCTCTAATTGTCTATTGCTCACTGATGCCTCCTCTGGTTTGAGAAGGGAAAAACCAGAATTTTGAAAGATGGTTTTGTAGTTACTTTGCTATATAGGAAGAGGTGATGAGATATATTTTATCACACAGAATCTTGGGAAGAAAAGAGCTGGCTAGGTTTGTTTGCCATGGTCAAAGAGTTAAAATGAGATGTTCTGCTGCAAATTATATTTGCTACAATCTGTTTGGACAATGTAGTATCCTAGTGTGAGAATACCTAGCTGCATTTGCTCAGGAAGAGCAAGCTTATATGATAAGTTGTTGTTTTTTTCTTCCTTTCCTTCAGTTCTCTGACTTAGACAGAATAATTAGGTAATTCAGTAGTGTAATAAACTTCTATTGCTCTTTCAGGGTGATTATAAGTGGGAAAATTTTGTAAATTTTTTTTGGTCTCAGAATAGAAGAGTTTTGTCCAGCTGTGAAAATAATGAGGGTTAGTAGTAAGACAGTAAGGAAACAGCTTCATGTAGTACTTGTGCTGCTAAATGGACCAATGACATCTGTGGTAAAAAGTATGCCAGTTTTTGAAGGACCACCCTTTCAGGGAGGAGAGACCAACAGCTGTGCATGGGCTTATGCATGCCAGCCCGGCTGCTAAGCACTCCACTTCTGTGGGTGCGAGCTTAAAAGGCAAGGAGAGAATGGAAGTGGGATCTCTTTCCTGCTCTCCTGGTCCCGAGGACTGGTGTGACACACAGACAGACACTGACTGTGTTGGATGCGGCCCGGCTCACTGTTAGCAGCACGTGCCTGACGTGGCTCTCCTCCCCAAAGGTTGGCCTGAGTTTTTGGTGAGTTTTATATGGAATGTAGACTAAGCTTAGACTTAAGACTATTTGTTTTGTATTTCTAATTTCCTATCCCTCTAATCAACATCACCTTGTAATACTTCCCAAAACAATAAAAGCTCTAACTAGAGGCCAGAGGCTTCATTACTTACGATCTGGGAGATAAAATAAGGGAAACAGTTAAAAGGGAGGTTAATGCTCAGTATCCAATTTTAAAATCTCACACATCAAAGCCTACATTCCAGAGTTGTTAGTTACCTGGACCACATGGACTTTCATCATGTGCTTCTCCACCAAATTCTCTAAAAGTGTGCCTGCTTTCCACTATAAATATTGAGTTCGATGGTAGGGGATTGCAACTCAGTTTATGTGGAGATTATATTTATTATTCCTACATTGTTTTAATACATTACTTCTTTTGTTTTTATTCCTAAATAAATGGTTATATTTAAGATCTGAAAGTTGCCATCATTGTGACGTGACTGGTTCGCGTAAATTGAATATATGGTTTATGTAAATTGTACTTTACCCACATACATACGAACCTCTACCAATCTCTCTTCTAAATTCCTACATTCATATTGTTGAGTGCTAATGGAGAAAGTCACAAATCATGATGACTAGGTTCAATAAAAATGTATGCTAGTTTATCTTAACCTGTCCCCTCACTGCTGCCTGGCAATCTTTTTATTCTTCACGTTTGATTCTATTGGATCTCCCTGCATCCAAGGTTACAAACCTCTTCTGGCCTATTTCTCCCATTTTTCTTCTCATTGGAGAGAATTTCTATTTTCACAGAAAAATTGGGAATTATCTGCCAGTGGTCTCTATTTATACTTACTCTGTACCTCTATGCCATGCTTCATTTTTTTCTCCTTTCCCCCTTCCTCCTTTACAACACCAATGTTTTTTGAGGGACTTTTATCTAATATTTAATACACATATAGAGATAGAGATACACACATATTTATCTTAAATACATGTATACACATAAATATAAGTACCACGTATATATGTAGCAATATATTATAATATAACAGTATACACAGTAATAAAATATGGATATATGAATATTTATACATATAGCTCTATAACTATATTTATCTATGTAGATATAAATATAAATCTGTAAGTATATGCTAGACTGTGTATATGTGCATACACATATATACGCATAGAGTTATATCTAATATACATACACATCTAGTATATATTCTCTTTGCACATTGTTGTTTGCATTTCTGTTTTCCCCCATTAGATTGTGAACTCCTTGAAGGGAGGAAGTGTTTTTTCCTTTCTTTGTATCTTTGACACTTTTCACAGTGACTTATACTTAGTAAGTGCATTAATAAATTCTTTCTGTTGCTAAAAGATATGAATTGCACATTTACTTGACAAGGAAAATGGCTGTATGCCATGTAGGTACAGTATGACCTTAGATCCAGGAGGTCATAAGTTCTGTTAAATTTAATTAAAAATAATTTATAAATCTCTTAACACTGGGCCAGGCAATGTAAAGTGGAGAAACAAAACCAAAAATAAAATAATTCTTGTCTTCAAGGAGTTTTAATTTTACTGAGGAGGGAGGTATATATGTATATGTGTCTAGATAGATAGATAGATAGATAGATAGATAGATAGATAGATAGATAGATAGATTTTATACACACACACACACATGTTTATGTATGGATAGGTAAGTGAAAATATAGGCACAAAATAAACAAGGTAATTTGGCAGGGGAAGGGAAGAAAGAACATCTGTGAGGATATAGGAGAAAGTGATTATTAAATTCATCCTAGAAGGTAGGAGTTTGGTTGTGAGTAGATAGCATGAAGAATGAGGAAAAAGCTTATAAAAGTCAAGAGGTGGAGATCTAGAAAGTTATATATGTAAGTAGAGTAAAGTAGGAACAGATTGAGCACATGCAAATTTTCCCTCCAAAGAAATTTAAATAATGCTTCAAACAAATTCTTAAGAGGCAGAAAAAACAACAACAACAAAAAAGGACCTAGCAAAAACAATTTATAGTTCAAGACAACTTGCAAGTTCAACAGGAAATATCTGTCTGACTACGATGACTGACTGGGTCTCAGCATGCCAGTGCAGCCCCTTGGGGAGACTACTGAATCAGAGGTGACTTCTGGAGTTCTCAGCCCACAGATACTAAGAGGAAGGTGGAAAACTGTTCATAAAGATATAACTGCGGACACTGTGCTGGCACTGGGGGGGCAAAACCCTTCCATTGACCATACAGGGATCCCAGGTCACAGGCCTATGTCATAGTCCAAGGGTTGAGGAAAAGCACTAGCACTCTAGAGTTCACTGCAAAAGGAAGCAGTGGTACTGGCCACAATTCCAGAGTGGAAAAGAGTACTTCCGTCTGTCTTAGACAAGACATGTACAGCCCAGTAGAGCAGTGACCACACCTATGCTTACATCACATTATGTTGGAAGAACTTATCTCCAGATTTTACCAGATCTCCAGAATTAGCACGAAAAAAATGGCTGCACAAACAAACAAACAATGGCAACAACAACAAACACCATGAAGTATAGAGCAGTGCCCCCCCCTCCACCCAAGGAGCAGAGCCTAACTTTAACATAAGTTAAAGTCACTAAACAGTACTTACAAGTGAGCAAATAAGGAATGAAAAGAATCGACCTGTAGAAAGTTACTATGATGACAGGGAAGATCAAAACACAACTCTAGAAGAAGACAAGAATTTCAAAAACAGATACATGCAAAATATCAAAGAAAAAATGTGAATAGCTCTCAGGCTGCCCCAAAAAGAATCCCTAGAAGAGGTGCAAAAGAATCTTAACAATCAGAGAAGTAGAGGAAAATTAGAAAAAAGAAAATGAGAGTAATACAAGAAAATCATGGAAAAAAGAATCAACAGCTTGGTTAAAGGAGGGATAACAACAACAACAAAAACAGAGAAAAAAATACGTTTAAACCCCAGAATAATCCAAATGGTTAAAGAGGCACAAAAATCCAATGTAAAGAATCACTCCTTATAAAGCAGAATTAGCAAAATAGGAAAAAAGATGTAGAAAAAACTTACTGAAGAACTCTTTAAAAATAGAACTGCCAAAAGGAAAAGGAAGTACAAAAGCTCACTGAGGAAAACAATTTCCTAAAATTTAGATTTGGGCAAGTGAAAGCTAATGACTCTAGAGACACCAGGAAACAATAAAACAAAGTCAAAAGAATGAAAAAAACAATAGGGATAATGTGAAATATCTCACTGAAAAACATAACAGAACCTGGAAAATAAACCAAGGAGAGATAATTAAAGAATTATTGTAATACTTGAAAGCCAGGGAAAAAAAAAAGATCTTAGACATACTATTTCAATAAATTGTCAAGGAAAATTACCCTGACATCCTAGAATCAGGGGAAATAGACGTTAAAAGAATCTACCAATCACCTCCTGAAAGAGATCTCAAAATGAAAACTCCCAAGAATATTATAGACAAATTTCAGAGCTCTCAGGTCAAGGGGAAAATACCAGAAGCAGCCATAAAGAAAGAATCCACACAAGATTTAGCAGCTTCTACATTAAATGATCAGAAGACTTGGGATATGTTATTCTAGAGGGCAAATGAATCAGAATTACAACCAAGAATCACCTATGCAATACTATATGACCAGAACTATAAAATACTTTTCATACAAATAGTTAGACCTAAAAAATTGGAAAAAAAACATTAATTGTTCATGGGTAGGCCAAGCCAATATAGACAACAATCGTATCTAAGTTAATTTATTTATTTAGTGCCATGCCAATCAAACTATCAAAAAAATTTTATAGATCTAGAAAAAATAACAAAATTCATCTGGAAGAACAAAAGATCAAGGATATTAAGGGAATCAATGGAAAAATGTGAATGAAGGTGGGCTACCTGTGCCAGATTTCAAACTGTATTATAAAATTGTAATTATCAAAAAAAATCTGGTACTGGCTAAGAAATAGAGAAGTAGATCAGTGGAATATAGATAGGTACAAATTATACTATAGTGCATGACTACAGTAATCTAGTATATGATAAATCCAAATATCTCAGCTTTTCCAACAAAAACTCATTACTTGACAAAGACTACTGAGAGAACTGGAAATCAGTATGGCAGAACTAAGTATACCAACATCTCACACCATGTACTAAAATAAGCTCAAAATGGGTACATGATTTACACATGAAGGGTAATAACTTAAGCAAATTAAGAGAGTATAGACTAGTTTATCTGTCAGATTTATGGACAGAGGAAGAATTTAGGATCAAAGAAGATTTAGAGAGCAAAACAAAATGTAAAGTAGATAATTTTGCACAAAAAAGTAGATAATTAATCAACCTTTTGCACAAAAAATCTGATGTAACCAAGATTATAAGGAAAGCAGAAAATTGGGAAAAAAAATTTTGCAACAAGTATCTTGATAAAGGACATATCTTTTCAAATATAGAGAGAATTGAGTCAATTTATAAAAAAATTATGATTCCCCAATTAATAAATGGTCAAAGAATATGAACAGGCAATTTTCAGACAATGAAATCAAAGGTATCTCTAGTCAGCTTAATAATGCTTTAGTTCACTATTGATCAGAGAAAATAAATTAAAGAACCTCTGAGGTACTACCTCACACACTATTTGAGTGGCAAATACCAACAAAAGGAAAATATTGGAATGTTGTAGGGGATACGGGGAAAACTGAAATGCTAATCTTGTGTTGGTGAGTTGTGAACCTATATACCTACTTCTGGAGCCAATTTGGAATTTTGCCCAAGAGGCTATAAATTTATGCATACCCTTTGATCCAGCGTTTACCACTGGAAGGTTTTTATTCCAAAGACAATCTAAAAAAAGAGAAAAAGACCTTTCTGTACAAATAATATTTATAGCACCCTCTTTTTGTGGTGGCTAAGAATTGGAAATCAAAGGAATTCTCTTCAATTGGGGATAACCAAATAAGCTGTGGTTTTTGATTGTAATGGAATATATTGTGCTATAAAGAAATGACAAGCAGGATGGGTTCAGAAAGGCCTGGAAAGCTTATGTGAACTGATGTATAGTATAGTGAGCAGAAACCGAGAGAACATTGTGGACAGTGACAGCAATACTGTTTGATTAAGAACTGTGAATGGCCTAATTATTCTCAGCAATAAAATAATTAAGACAATTCCAAAGGACTATGATGAAGCATACTATCCACCTTGAAAGGAAAAAAAACGGATATTGATTGAACATGGATGGAAGTGTGCTATTTTTCACTTTCTTTCATATTTTGATTCAAGTTTTCTTATACATACTATTAATTAGTAATGTTTTACATAATTGCTTGTGTACAACCTTATATCTGATTGTTTACTACCTCAGGGATGAGGAGCAAAGGAAGGGAAGGAAGGATAGAATTTGGAACTCAAAAGTTAAAATTAAATGTTTATTATTTTTTTTTTCAAAAAGCAATCACCTACCCAGCAAAACTGAGTTTAATCCTTCAGGAAGAAAATGAATATTTAATGAAATAGAGGACTTTCAAGTATTCTTGATGAAAAGACCAGAGCAAAATAGAAAAATTTGGCTTTGCAAATTCAAGATTCAAGAGAAGCTAAGAAGGTAAACAGAAAGAGAAACCCTAAGGGATTCAGTAAGGTTAAACTATTTACATTCCTATGTAGGAAAATGATACTTGTAAACTACGATTTACTTCTTCATTATATGAGCAGTTCGAAAGCATATGCATAGACAGAGGTAACTGGTATAAACTGACTGATGGCTGATATCCAGAAGAAATAAAATGACGAGGTGAGAAAGAGAAATGCACTGGGAGAAGATGAAGGGAGAGGTAGAAAGAGGGAAATATCTCACATAAAAGAGGCATGAAATAGCTTTTTATCCTAGAGGGAAGATGATGGGGTTGTTGTAGAGCATTGCTTGTAAACTTACTCTCAGTGGAATTGGCTGGAAATGAATAACATGCATACCCAGAAATCTAAATTAACATATAGGGAAGTAGGAGAGGAGAAAGATAAGAGAATGTGGGAGCTCATATATGGGAATGCAGTTGGGGAGTCAATGGTCTAAAAGCAATACACTGTGGAGGAGGAACAGGGTAAAAGGAGAGAGAAAGAAGGGTAAACAGAGAAATAGGGGTGGAGGGAATTCTACAGTTAATAATCATAAGTGTGTAATGTGAATAGCGATAAATTCACCCATAAAATGGAAGTATTAAGCACAATAGTATTTCCGTCACAATTATATACCACAATTTGTTTGGCCATTCCCTAAATGATTGGGCATCCCCTCTATTTCCAAATCTTTGCCACTACAAAAATAACTGCTATATACATTATGTATATATCCTTTTCCTTTTATTTTATTTTTTTATCTTTTTTGGGGATACAGATCTAGTAGTTGTGTTTGTTGAGTCAATGGATATGCCCAGTTTTATAGCCCTTTGGGCATAGTTCCAAACTGTTCTCCAGAATAGTTGGATGAGTTCACAACTCCACTAATAGTGCACTGTTGTTCAGTCATTCAGTCTTGCCTGATTCTTCATGACCACCCATGAAGTACTTCTCTCCATAGGATACTACCCATTAGAAATCTGCTTCCCCAAATTTACAGGACACATTTCAGACCATGCTCAAATGTCTACTCCTTCTCTGTTATAAACCCTTGATGAAAGATCATTTTCTTCTACATTTCCCATATTTTCCATCCCAGCAACCAGTCCTTTCTGTTATTAATGACTAATGATTCAGAATAAAATAGACCCTTATTAGTTTCCTCTGACTTTTAAAGAAAGCAATATTCAATAAGACAAATCAAGAAGTTAGTAGCTGCCCATTTTGGGCAGAGAGAGTTATTACAGCAGTAGTGTGGGTGATTGAAGTCCCACATAAGTAGCATATCATACTTCTCTGTTAGGTTTAGGATTTGTTTCCCAAATTCCTCATGTTTTCTCCTTTCTGGTCCTGTGGTCTGTAGTACACTTCAAAGACAAAAAAACTTTTGTTTCTCCCTCCATTGTCCTTCATCCATATATAAGCTTGGCTTAAAGGTCATCTCCTTCACGAAAGCTTCCTTCATTCCCTCTACCCTAAATAATCAAATCACTTTCTCCATCTAAACATCCTTAATGCATTCTTTTTAAAAATGCATTCCTTTTTAAAACCATCATAATGCTCATCATGTTCTTTCTTGAATTAGAATTACTTGAGGTTTGCCTTTACCATGAATTAGGCCATAAGCTCCCTGAAGCAGGAAGCAAATTGCATTCATCTGTAGTTCCCCATTTTCTTTCCCACATATCATGTGTTATTCACTGCTTGTTGAACATAAATGGCATAGCACTGGGGCCCCACTAACCATGACAAACATTTCCACAATGCTAACTTTGTGGATAATATTAATCTACCAAAGGGATCCTTTCCTTCCATGCAACAAGGACTGGAGGACAATGAGTCAAGGGGCACAGAGAAAGAAACAGAATAGACAAAACCAAGGGGATGGAATTGTGGTTGCACTGTATATTAAGAAAAATAAACATTCAAAGAAATCCAGCATCCAGAGGAAAAAGGCATGATGAAGAATATATGGAAAAAGGTCAGTGGAGGGAGAAACAAAACTGATTCTGTCATTGAAGTATACTACAGACCACCAGGACAGAAAGGAGAAATACATGAGGAATTTGGGAAATAAATCATAAACCTGACAGAGAAGTATGATATGCTACTTATGTGGGACTTCAATCACTCACACTACTGCTGTAGTACTCTCTCTGCCAAAAAAGGGCAGCTAATAATTTCTTGACTTGTCTAAGTGAATATTGATTTCTTTAAAAGTCAGAGGAAACTAATAAGGGGATATTCTATTCTGAATGTGAGTCTCAACAACAGGAAGGAATTGGCTGCTGGGATGAAAAATATGGGAAATGTAGAAGAAAATGACGCTTTCATCCTAGAGTTTATAACAGAGAAGGAGTCTACATTTGAGCATGGTCTGAAATCCATCCTGTATTTTGGGGGAAGCAGATTTCAAATGTGTGGTATCTTAAGGAGAGAAGTACTTCACAGGATGTCAGCCTAGTAAAGTTGGAAGATGCTCAAGAATGAAATTTTAAAGAAACAAAAAGAAACAACTGCAATGTGAAGGAACAATTGGATTTATCTGAAGAGACTGATGTAAGTGCAAAGGAAACTCAGCAGTCAACATAGACATAGAAAGGACAAGTAGAGAAGATAGAAGCAAAAAAGATACCAGAAGATGCATACAATAGTTTGGTGAGTTCCTCTAAATATAGTGTTAGGGATGTTAAGAGTGAAAATAGGGGGCAGCTAGATGGCGCAGTGGATAGAGCACTGGCCCTGGAGTCAGGAGTACCTGAGTTCAAATCTGGCCTCAGACACCTAACCCTTATTTGCTGTGTGACCCTGGGCAAGTCACCTAACCCCAATTGCCTTGCTAAAAAAAAAAATTTTTTTTTTAAAGAGTGAAAATAAACTGAGGCAGTCAAGGGAAGTTAAGGAAAACAAAAAGGTTTTCTGGCTTTTAAAGAAAGTAATATTTGGGGGGATAGGGCAAAGAAGGTATACAGTCTTGGTTTGTGTCTGGGATAATAATAATTGATAACAGAGGAAAAGCAGTGCTGTTCAATTCTTACTTTTTGACTTTTTTTCTTCCAAAAAGGGAATGAACTTTTCAACAAAATGTCAGGACAATGTGATTAACAAGGATTTGATATCTGAGGTAAGTAAAGAGATAGTGAGAGAGCACCTATCTGCTCTTCATGTATTCAAGTTGTCCATTCCCAGATGAGTTTACATCCCTAAGAATAAAAAATAAAACAAAAACAACAGAAATAACAACAAACCTGTGAGATGCAATTGCTGAGCCATTGTCAATAATATTTGAAAAGTCATGGAAAATGGGACCAGTACCAAAAAATTGTAGAGGGGTCATTGTTGTGTCCCTTCACATGAAAGAGACCAGAATCTACAAACTATAGGCCAGTGAGTTTGATTTTGATTTTCCATGGAAAGTCTAGGATGAAACAAGAACCTTAAAGCAATGGTTGACAAATAGCTAGAAAAGCCTACAATTCTTACAAAGAAGTGGTACAGTTTCATCAAAAGCAGTTCATGCCATACTAAACTCATTTTATTTTTTATAAGAATACTAAATTGGTAGATTAGGAGAATGTTATGGACATACTTTAACCTAGATTTTAGCAAAGCTTTTGATGGATTGTCTCATATTTTTTGTGAAGAAAATGGAGAGATGTGGCCTAGATGATAATAGAGTCAGATGGATTCAGAAGTGTTTTGATGTCTAGACTCATAAAATAGCTGTTACTGTTTCCATGTTATCATAGCAGCAGGACTCCAATAGTATATCTAATGGATTGGTAACCAACCCTGTACTTTCTTGTATTTTTATCAAATACTTAGGTAAAGTCTGTGGCAATATGCTTATCAAATTTGTATGTGAAACAAAGATGAAAAGGATAGATAATTCAATATATAACAGAATTGGAATCCAAAAAGTCCTCGACAGAGTAGGGCATTGGGGGATATATGTTAAAAATTTTTTAAATTTAAAGTCTTGTACTTGGATACAAAAAATCAGCCTGAATGATATAGGGTGGAGAGCCATGGAGAGACTGCAAGTTGCTCTGAATAAAGATGTGGAGGGTTGATTGAACATCAAGCTCAATATTAGCTTAAACCCATCAGGTTGCTATGGCAGTTTATCTATCTATCTATCTATCTATCTATCTATCTATCTATCTATCTATCTATCTATCTATCTATCTATCTATCTCATCTATTTCTTTTTCTATCTTCACATAAACACACATCTTTTTCAATTGGGAAAAAGTCCACATATACACAAATCTAAAACCCAAAGATTTTCTATGCCTTAAATTTTGTCTTATTTTAAATTTAATCCCACAATCCTAAAATATGCATTATTTTAAGACTATGATGGATAGCTATATATTTTTGATCAACTGACTAATTGTTTTGCTTTTATTCATACAGTCAATTAATCAATAATAATTTATGTAGTGCCTTATATTTACCAGGTTCTTGTGATACAAAGTGAAATAATCCTTGCCTTCAGGGAGATTATAGGTTAGCAAGGGGTGACAAAATGTCCTTATATAAGTATGTAAAAAATAGATACAAAGCAATGTGGAAGAGAAGACACTAATGTAGGGCATGGGAAGAAGTATCCCTTTATTCACCCCTTCATTGTTTCTTATAGTACAATAGTATTCCATCACATTCACATCATATAATTTGTTGGGCCATTCCCCAATTGATGGCCATCCCCTCAGTTTCCAGTTCTTAGCCACCACAGAAAGAGCTACTATGAATATTTTGTACACATGAATCCTTTTCTTTGAAGCAAAATTTAAGTCTTTTTTTTAGGTTTTCATCTCTTTCTGCCTTCTTAACTTTTTAAAGAATAATAAACATTTTTATTTAAAGTTTTGAGTTCCAAATTCTATCCCTCCTTCTCCACCTCCCTCAGGCAGTAAGCAATCAGATATAGGTTATACACGTGCAAATATGTAAAAACATTACCATATTAGTTATTTTATACAAGAAAACTTGAATAAAAATGAAAGTGAAAAATAGCATACTTCAGTTTGTGTTCAATCAATATCAGTTCTTTCTTTGGATGTGGAGAGTTTGCTTCATCATTAGTCCCTTGGGATTGTCTTGAATCATCGAATTGCTGAGAATAGTTGTCATTCACAGATCTTCATCAAGCAAAATTGTTGCAACTGTGCACAATGTTTTTCTATTCCTGTTCACTTCACTATATCTATCTATCTATCATCTGTCTATATATGTTCATACAATTATATATATATATATATCTTCATACAAGTATGTATGTTTATGTATACACACACACACATATTTACACACACACACACACACACACACATATATATATATACAAGTCTTTCCAGGTCTTTCTGAAATCATGCTGCTTCTTATTTTTATAGCACAATGATAGTCAATCAAAATCATATACCATAGCTTGTTTAGACATTCCCCAGTGGATGGGCACAGAAGTTGTCTTGAAGGAAACTAGAAGTAATAGTCATTTTCACAAGGCCTGGATTAGCTTCCTTGTGAGGGAGCCTAAGTCACCAAATAGCTTAGGACTTATATTCTTCTCAGTTTAGGAAGAAAGAAAGAAAGTTTTTGAAAGATTAGAACTGTAGGGCCTAGATTTTCATTGCAGTTTTTATACCACTCTAGAAAACAATGTGAAGGGAAGGGGAAGAGAGGGAGAGAAAGAAAGAAACCCAGCAAGAAGAGATAGAATTGGCCACTTGGGGAAAACCACTAACAATGATGAATTTACTTCACCCTCTTTCTTTCCTTTCTGTTTTATTGCCACTTGCAATAGACAGCACAGTCCATTAGTAAGTGTTTCTATGCTATTTTAAAACTTCTCTATTTATTGCATTTTAGCAGTGGTTTAGAAATAAAGATAATTTAAATTACGTCCTGAGTTGATTCCTTTGCTATAGAGAGTGTTGTTATCTTCCATCCCCTCTTAATTGATTATAGTAAATTCAATTGGCTGGAGCTTCACTGCCTCAGTTTGACAATCCATAAAGTGGCTACAGGATTAGAATAATTTATTAATTATTTTTATAATTTGTATTGTTAAGATTTCTAGCTTTGAAGAGAAAGGAAGCCATATGGAACTGGGACTATTGCCTTAGACTTAAAACCCTAAGTGGGGTGGGGTAGCTAGGTGTCATAGTGAATTAAAGCACCAGCCCTGAATTCAGAAGGACCTGAGTTAAAATCTGGCCTCAGGCACTTGACACTTACTAGCTGTGTAACCCTGGGCTTGTCACTTCACCCTCATTATCCTGCCAAAAAACCAAACAGACAAACAAAAACAAAATTCTAAGGAGATGGTCTCATTATCTCCAATCAGAGGTATCACTTTGCACTAAAGGCCTTTTCTCCACTTCCTCTTTCAGAGAAGAGGAGAGCAGAGATCTCAAAAGATTATACCCTTAGAGGCCTCCTTTTCTCCACTTTCTCTCTCAGAGAGGGACAAAGGGAGTAGAGACCTCAAGAGAATGTTGCAACGTAAACCAATCCTCAATGAGAATGATTTATTATGCCTACTTCTCCCAAAAGGAACCAGGTGAAAAATGTTTCTCTACCAAAGCATCATCCATAGTGACATCTTCTGGGTATCATAAGAATTCTAAGAGAGGGAGATTAGAGGAGGAGTGAGTGCATTCTACACATGAAGCCAGCCATTGCAAAGACAAAACAGTGGGAAATGGAGTGTCATATATGAGTAAGAATAAACATGAAAGTTTAACCAGATTGTAGTATACTTGGAGGGGAGTAATAAGACAAAAATGGTTAATAATAATGATAATGATGACATAAAGCTAACTTATACTGGTTTTGAGGTTTTGATACATGCATTATCTCACTTGATGCTTACAATAATACTAAAGATAGGTGCTATTATTGTCCTCATTTTACAAGTGAGAAAACTAAGGCTGATAAGTGACTTGTCCAGGGCCATATAGCCATTGCATGTTGGGAGAAGAATTCAAACTCAGGTCTTTCTGACCACAAATCTAATTCTTTTTGCTCTGTGCCATCTTATAAAATTAAAGCTAGGTTGCGAAGAGGTTTAAATATAAAACACAAGAATTTATATTACATTAAGTTTTAAAGGTAAAAGGAAGTCACTGGAGTTTACTATGTAGGGTAGTGGCCATGTTCAGACTTGTACCTTAGGAAAATCACTTTGGTAACTGTATGGAGAATGGATTGACATAGCCCATACACCCATGCCTTATACAGATGAGTATATCCTGCATGCAAGAGGCAATATTAAGTAGTGAATACACTCAGCATTTTGGGTAGAGTGGTGGAATTAGAAGCCAGATTTAGAGGGGTGAGAAGTGAGTGGGCAGTGTGTAAGTGGAGGCAACAAATGTAGCTGACTCTAAAGGAATTTGGTAGTACATGAAAGAAAATAATAGGAAAGCTAGAGGGAATGAAGGGGGTAAAGTGAAGGCTCTTAAAGATTGGAGTAGAGAGAGCTATATTCACAGAGAGTAGGTGAAGAACTAGAGCTGAGGGAAATATTGAATATTAGAATGAATTGGAACAATCTGGGTAAATTCCCAAAGGAGATATGAGAGAAGCTATTAGGGAATTAGATAGAAGGTACAGAAATAGGGTTTTCTCCTATATTTTCTCCTCTTTCTAATTTCCTTATTTCTGTTGAGGGGACCACCATCCTTCTAGCCATCTGAAGGCAGACAGGTACCAAAATGGATATAATAATAGGCCTGGATTTAGGAAGACAAGTTCAAATCCAAGTTTAGACACTACCTGTGTGACCCTGGGTAAGTCACTTAACCACTGTGTGCCTCAATTTCTTCAAAAGTAAAATGAAGATCATAATAGCACCTACCTCACAGGGTAGTTGTGAGGATCAGATGAGATTATATTTGTTAAGTTCATAGCACAGTGCCTGGCAGACAGTAGCTACTTAAATGCTTATTCCCTCCCTTCCATTCCTACTATCCAAAATCACAAACTGGTTTCATCCTGGAGTCTCCAATTTCTCTTGTCCCTCATACCCAATCAGTTGTTAAGGCAATAAAATTATCTTCACAATATATCTGACTTCTATCCCTCTCTCTCTCCATTTATATGACCACCACTTTAGTTAAGTCCTTCATTATCTTCAATAGTTTCCTAGTTGATCCCCCTTATTTCAGGCTTTCAGCTCTAGTATCCACACAGCTGCCAAATTAATATCCTTGATGTTCAGTACAGGCAATATCATTTCTTTGCTTAAGAACCTTTTGTGGCATCCCCAAAAAGAGAAAAAGACCTATTTATACAAAAATATTTCCAGCACCTCTTTTTGTGGTGGCCAAGAATTGGAAATCAAAGGAATGCCCATCAATTGGACAATGGCTAAACAAATTGTGTTATGTGATGGTGATAGAATATTATTGCACAATAAGAAATTAGAAGCAGGAGAGACAGCAATATTGTTTGATGAAGAACTGTGAATGACTTGACTATTCTCAACAATACCATGATCCAAGGCAATCCCAAAGGACTATTGATGAAACACTATCCACCCCCAAAGAAAGAACTGATATTGGTTGAACACAGACTGAAGCATGCTATTTTTTACTTTCTTTCATTTTTTTCTTTTAATCAAGTTTTCTTGTAAAAAATGACAAATATGATGATGTTTTACAAAATCATACATGGATAACACATATTTGATTGTTTGCCACCTCAGGGAGGGGGTATGGAAGGGAGAGATAACAATTGGAACTTAAAACTATAAATAAAAATGTTTATTATTTTTTTTAAAAGAACCTTCTGTGGCTTCCTATTACCTCTAGGATAAGATACAAACTTCTTTCTTTAGTACTTAGAATCCTTCACAATCTATCTCCATTCTATCTTTCCAGAAAAAATTTACATGCTATGTTCCAGCAGAGATTGTCTCCTCACCTTCATTTCTTGGAATCTAGTTTTAAGTTTCAGCTTAATTGCCAGCTCTTGTATGAGAGCTTTCTTTATCTTTCACATTTTTAATACTTCCTCACTCCTGCCAAATTCCTTTATATATACTTTGTCTACATTTTATATTTACCTATCTGTGCACATTCCATTCCTTCCCAGCAAAACATAAGCTGCTTGAGAGCAAAGTCTTTGATTTGTTCTTTGTATTCTCAGTGCATAGCTCAATGCTTAGTATATAGGTGCCAAATAAATCCTTGTTAAATTCAAATGAACCCAGAATTTCATGACTCCAAGTCCAACACTATCCACCCTGGCATTTTGATCATGTACTGAGTAAATAGACAAAATGCACAAGTAATTACTTATTGAATAAGTACATTTGCTATTTTAATGAAAAAAAAAAGATGTGGGGTTTTTTTGGTAATACCAATTATTTAATGGCATTTCCATTGGTAAAAATTACATCAAATTTTGGTGATGAGCTATTAACAATGCCAAGGACTTCAGTGGGACAAACAATACGTTTTTGCAAATAGTATATTTTTTATTACATGTAAAGATAATTTTCAACATTCACTTTTTTATAAGATTTTTCAGTTTTCCATTTTTTCTTCCTCCCACCCATTCCTTTCCCAAGATGGCAAGCATCCAATATAAGGTTATACATGTGCAATCATGTAAACGTATTTCCACATTAGTCATGCTGTAAAAGAAGAAACCAAAAAAAAAAAGGGAAACAAAAAATAACAAAAAAGTGAAAATGATATGCTCCTATCTACATTAGTAGATAGGAGCTCCATAGTTCTTTTTCTGGATGTGGAGAGCATTTTTTTTTTATCATGAGTCTTTTGCAATTGTCTTGGATCATTGTATTGCTGAGAAGAGCTAAGTCAATCATAGTTGATCATTGTATAACGCCGTTGTTACTGTGTATAATGTTCTCCTGGTTCTCTTCCACTTCAATCAGCATCAGGTCATGTAAGTAACTACAGATTTTTCTGAAATCTGCCTGCTCATCATTTCCTATAGCACAAGAGTATTCCATTATATCCATATACCACAAATTGTTCAGTCATTCCCTCATTGATGGGCATCCCTTCAATTTCCAATTCTTTGTGGCCACAAAGGGAGCTGCTACCAATATTTTTGTACATATAGTTTCTTTCCCCCTTTTTTATGATTTCTTTGGGATACAGACCTAGTAGTGATATTGATGGATCAAATAGTATGCACAGTTTGATTGCTCTTCAGAAATAGTTTCAAATTATTCTACAAAAAAGTTTAGATGACTTAACAAACTCCACCAATAATATATTGGTTGTTCCAATTTTCCTATATCTTCTATAATATTTATAATTTTCCACTTCTGTCATATTACCCAGTATGATAGGCATGAGGTGGCACCTGAGTCAATTTTAATTTGCATTTCTCTAATCAATAGTAATCTCGAGAATTTTCTATACTATAGAAAGTTTTAATTTCTTCACATGAAAACTGCCTGTTTATATCCTTTGACCATTTATCAATTGGAGAATGATGTATTCTTATAAATTTGACTCAGTTTTCTACATAGTTGAGCAATGAGCCCTTTATCAGAAAAACTTGCCTGCAAAAAATTGTTTTCCTGTCTTTTCTTCTTCCATCTAATCTTGGTTGTGTTTTGTGCGAAACTTTTAACTTAATGTAATCAAAATTATCCATTTCTGCCTTTCATAATGTTCTTTATCTTTTACTTGATCATAAATACTTTCCTTCATAGATCTGAGAAGTAAATTATTCCTTGCTTTTCTAATTGCTCTCCTAATTATGGTACCACCCTTTATGTCTAAACCATGTGAACATTCTGATCTCATCTTGGTACATGATGTGAGATGTTGGCCTATGCCTAGTTCTATTATACTAATTTCTAGTTTTCCCCAGCAGGTTTCTGTCAAATAGTTTCTTATACCAGAAGCTGGAGTATTTGGTTATAAATAGTAGATTGATATAAGCACTTACTACTGTGTCTTGTATACTTTACCTATTAGACTGATTCAGCACTCTATTTCTTAGCCCGTACCAAATAGTCTTATGATTGCTGCTTAATTAATATAGTTTTAGATCTGATACAGCTAGGCTACCTTCCTTTATATATTTTTTTTTTCATTAATTCCCTTGATATTCTTGACTTTTTTTTCTTGCCAGATGAATTTCATTCTATTATTTTTTTCTAGCTCTATAAAATTATTTTGGTAGTTTGATTGGTATGGCACTGATTAAGTAAATTAATTTAAGTCGAATTGTAGCTTAATTATGCTAGCTTGGTCTATCCATGAGCAATTGTCCTGTTCTTTGATCTTGACTTTTTACTTCTGCCCCTCCTTTTGCCCTCTCCTCTATCCACCCCCCCCCTTGTTCTCTTTTCTTTCCCGTTTCCCCTTCTAACCTCCCAATAGGGTAAATAGAATTTCTTTACCCACTTGAGTCTGTATGTTATTTCATCTTTGAGCTAAATCTGATAAGCATAAGGTTCAACAATGCTTACCCCTCCTTTCTTTTCCTGTATTGTAATAGGTCTTTCATGCTTCTTCATGTAATAGAATTTACCCCATTTCTCCATCCCCCCTTTCCTCTTCTCTCAGTACAATGCTTTTTTCTCATCTCTTATTTTTTAAATCACATCGAAGTCAACTTATACCCAAACCTTTTGTCTAACTATATACTTTTAACTGTTCTAATAGCAATGCAGTTCTTAAGAGTTACAACTGTCATCTTCCATGTAGCAATGTAAAACAGTTTAACCTTATTGAATGTCATGTTGTTTTTTCTTTCTTGTTTACCTTTTTATGTTTCGCTTGAGTCTTGTATATGAAGATCAAATTTTCTTTTCAGCTCTGGTCTTTTCATCTAGAAAGTTTGGAAGTCCCCCTATTTCATTGAGTGTCTATCTTTGGCCTGGAAATACTATGCTAAAAATTTTTCCTGGGTAGTTGACCCTTTGTTGCAATGCAAGCTCTCAGATCCATTAATGTACAAGTTGCTAAATCCTGTGTAATCCTGACTGTGATTCCTTAATATATGATTTTTTCTTCCTGGATGCTTACAGTATTTTCTCCTTCATCTGATAGTTCTGGAATTTGGCTATAATATTCCTTGGAGTTTATATTTTGGTATCTCTTTCAGGAGCTGATTGGTGGCTTCTTTCAGTGACTATTTTACCTACTGGTTCTAGGATACCAAGGCAGTTTGTCTTGATAATCTTTTTTAAAAGATGCTGCTGTCCAGGCTATATTTTTTTTGGATCACAGCTTTCAGGTGGTCCAATAATTTTTAAATTATCTCTCCTGAGTCTATTTTCCAGGGCATTTGTTTTTCCAAAGAGGTATTTTACCATTTTCTTTGTTGTGTTGTTCTTTTGAGATTGTTTCACTGATTCTTGATGTCTCATGGAGTCCTTTGTTTTATTTGCCCAATTCAAATTTTTAAGGAATTATTTTCCTTAATTAGCTTTTGTACCTCCTTTTCTATTTGACCAATTCTAATTTTTTTTTTTGGTGAGGCCATTGGGGTTAAGTGACTCGCCCGGGTCATACAACTAATAAGTGTTAAGTGTCTGAGGCCGGATTTGAACTCAGGTCCTCCTGAATCCAGGCCGGTACTCTATCCATTGCACAACCTAGCTTCCCCTGACCAATTCCATTTTTAAAAGGAGTTGTTTTCTTCAGCTAATTTTTATGCTTCCTTTTCCAAGCAGGTGATGCTTTTCCCCCATAATTCTCTTGCATAACTCATTTATTTTCCCATTTTTCCTTCTACCTCACTTACTTGATTTTAAGATCCTTTTCGAGCTCTTCTATGGGACTTTTTGGAATTTAGAGAAATTCATATTTCCTTTTGAGGTTTTGCATGTAGTCATTTTGACATTTTTGTCCTCTTCTGGGTTTGTATTTTTACCACTGCCACCACAGTAGCTTTTCTATAGTGAGGTCTCTTTTTTATATTTTTGATCATTTTTTAAGTTGAGCTGTGCTCTGGGAGGACAGGAACTCTCCCAGGCTTTTTACACTGGGGGGGCCAAGGGATTGTTGACTTACTTTCTGTGCTGGGGCCTCTGGGACTGACAGCTTTTCCAGTATGCTAGGTGTGGCCCAGCCAAGTTATGACTGTTGTGCCCTGGGTTCTGAGCTGGGAGTTGACCTGCTATGCCCATATATGGCTAGAAGCCTCACAGCTGTCCTGCTGTGCTACTGGCATACTGAGCCAGGACTGTGGGGCTTGGTTGCTTATCTCTGCTGTGTCTAAGAGCTTCACACTGGCTTGCCTGGATACCCACCTGTGCTAGGATATGCTCCCCTTTTACCCAAGTGGGACAGACCTTTTCTAAGTCCTAAGTTATTTGGGGGCTGTAAAATTGTTTCACTCTGTTTTTGTGGATTCTGTCACTCCAGAATTCTTTTTAGACTCTTGATTTAATATCATTTCTGAGGGAAACTAGGGAGAGCTCAGGCAACTTCTTGGTTTCTCTCTACCACCTTGGCTCTACAATGAAAAAAGAACTTTGAATGGGGATGTAAGCAGATCATTTGAAAGTTGTAGTCCTGAGAAATTTTTACATCTACAATTCCAGATGAATCATTTCCAGGATGAATTCTTTGGTGCTGAGAAAGTCCCAAAGTCTTCTGAAAGACCTCTCCACATTCATTACATATATAATGTTTCTCTCTGGTAATGAATTTTTTGTGTGTAGTAAGTTCTTCGCTAGGGTTGTAAAGCTTTTGGGGAATCCAATCCAGGAAGGTTGTGGGAGAGATACATGGTGTATATGTATGTAATGCAGTTTGAGGATGGAAAACTCTGGCTCCCCTCTGTACCAAATAGAATTTCACAAATGGATAATTATTATATCTTTTCTCATTAAATTCACTGGCTTTTTGTTCTCATAGAAGGATAGTAAAGGAGTTCACATTTGTATAGCATTTTCAAATTGGCAAAGCACTTTCCTCCCACCAATGTAGCCTGAGAACCAGCCTAGATTAGGTGTTAAGTTCTTTCTCTCAGTTGGACCATATTGACTTTGTCCCACTTAGTGTCCAGTGCTCTTTATTTTATTTTATTTTGGGTGAGGCAACTGGGGTTAAGTAACTTGCCCAGGGTCACACAGCGAGTAAGTGTCAAGTGTCTGAGGCCAAATTAGAACTCAGGTCCTCCTGACTCCAGGGCCGGTGTTCTGCACCACCTAGCTGTCCCTCCAATGCTTTTATAAACTAATCCTCCCCATAGGAAACCTGAGCCAAAAAAATCTGATGAGAAAATAGCACCAGGAGATTTAAATGTCTAGGTCCAATAAAAGTCATCCAGGCATTCCTGAACCAAGTTTTCTGACCTAATAATTTTCAGGATTATTTTTGACTGGATGACCATAGAAAAGATCAATGTTTTTTTCTTTACTTTTCACTTTTTCTTTTCAAATTAAGTTTGGCTAGGTTTGCCAGGTACCAGGTCTCTGAGCTCAGATGCCCGAGGAAGCCTTCATCTTCTTGTAGATCTATTTTCTGCCATGTTCCATGGAGAAAATATGACAGAATCTATACTTTAGAGAACAGTGGAAATTATACTAATATAACCCTGAGTAAATCTTTCCACTGCAGCGGTTTCACATCTAATCAATCTTAAATAATAGTGAAGAGAACACAGAGATGCTTATCAGCATCATAATATTCTTTTCTTCACACAAAGGAAAAAATGACTAGAATAATTTACTCCATTTACATCTCTAACCCAAACAAGAAATAGCAAACCCCACCCTCCTCCCTCTTCTAAAGATTCTTCTCTCCCTGCACTAAGAACACACAGAGAGAAAAACCAATTTACTCATCTCATAGCCTGATGATTTAGATGAAAAGGAACAATTAATTATGCCCCTTGTAGCTTATGAAAATAGGTAAGAATGAACAGTTGTGATATGAAAAGGTAGAAGAGTAACTCAAACACTTGATTTCCAAATTGACCTTTCTGTGCCTTGGACAAAGTCTAAAACTACCTGAGTTCCTAATGAAATGTAATGAGGCTTTTCTTTTTCAACAGAATTGTTCTTTCCTGCTGGGAATGGTCTGAATTATACCCTATCTATACTTCTTTGCTTTTAAAATTTAATTACTTTTTCTTACACACAGAAGGATTCACGTCTCCTAGCAATTCCAAGCTGCTAACACTGCTTACTGTGTTTGGCTAGGATCATAGCATGGGTCAAATATATAATCAAACATTTTTCTCTTTCAGGCAGAAAAGTTTTTCCCCATGAAAAGTTTTAGAATTTTCCCAGTTTTCTTAGACTCTTACACGGAGTAAACACATTGTGAAATATAGTGTCAAATACTAATTTGATTTGTTTTCTCTGCTTATTTTTCCACCTTTGCTCACCTGCCATCCTTTCTTTAAGGAATCCCCAACTTAAAATTAGGTTGAGTTCCATGTCTCAAGCCTAGTCCAATAAGGCATAGAAGCCTGGGTGATCCCCAGGTCAAAGACAATACTTTCAGCCATCCCCTTTTTCAAAACTACTGTTCTTAAAACCCCACCAATATTGTTCTTTTACCAGACACAACCAGAACTCTAATTCAGTTCAAAGTAAAAAATAATATTTAAATAGAATGTCAAGCTAAAGAAAAAGGAAAATTTTCCCATACACAAAGGAAACACATGCCTTCTGAAGATTCTCATATTATCAGTGGAAGAGGGCACATATGCTTTACCTTGTTAGACAATCCGTCTGCCTCCGAAACTGCCAATGGGGATGTTATTTATCTGCTTGATCATGTCAACTTCTTGGTAACTTATTTTGGCCAAGTTACTTTCATATGCTAGGCTATTTTGTTTATCTGATGGTTCTTCACCATGGAATTTCTGCCACGTGCTGGTTCTCTGCTTCATTATAGGAAAGTGGTCAGCTCTTTTGTATGTAACAGATACAGAACTCAGGCCTATTCCTGGTCTTTTATGAGTTATACTTAAAGCCTCAACCAGCCAGTGAGCTAGGACCCTTTGGTTCAGTCTGTCCTTTGAACAACTTTGCTTTTCTCTCAGTGACTATTCCTTCAGGCCTGTTTGCTATTTTGACTGGGCTAAGAAAATTCCTTTCAATTTTTGTCATAAACCTGGTTGATAGTGCCAAGTGCCATGCAAATTCTCCTAGGACTTTGCTTATCAAGACTGGTGAACCAGGATAGAGCCAACAAATTGTGTTTTGCTGGCATAAAATATACTGCCATTTATAAGAACGTTGTTTGAAACTTGGAATCCATTTTGCCATAGAAAGTGTTAGACTTGGTGGTTGTGTTCCAAGGTTCTCTATTTCAGTCAAATAGGTTTTGTAGAATGTGGGGAAGCATAGATAGTTCTATGTTAAGTTGAATTAAATGAATTTGAATGCAGTATTGTGCTTTTTTTTTTAAAGGTGGGTCACCTGTGCATTCTCTTATGCCTCTTTGGTAGGACCTCTTTTGGAGCACAGAATATTTGAGGAGATGGCCATATTTTAAATACTTATATAAATTGGGATCGCTATAACTTCTTGACAAACCTGTTTTATGCAGACAATCCTCCTGATATACCTCTAATCTGCTCTTACCTTAGTTTTTTTTATATATTCTTTGCTCTAGAAAACTTTTTTTCTTGCTGCCTTTCTATCCTTCAGGACTCAGCTCAGTTATCCTGTGAAGCCCTGCTGAACACTATAGTCAAAACATTTTTCCTTCTAATGAATTGGCTTCACTTATTCTCTGTACTTTCATTTTACTACATTGACTTACATTGCTAATGTGGCTTGGTTCCTTGATGACAATGAAAAAGGCTACCTCATAAGAAAAAGAACAGGCATCATGTCTTACTTGTCTTTATAGCCTGCCAGAGCCTAGCCCAGGATCTTTCATGTGGTATGTGCACAGTAAAAATCTATTGGAATAATTACACGTATCTTCAGAAACCAGAAATGACTGAAAATATTCATAATTATTTCTTTTAAACCTTACCTTGAAGGAAACCATGCCCAAAATGGACTGTCATAGCCCCTTTATCTCAAAATTAACCTTCAGACCTATGATCCTCTCCATTCCCAACCCAGGAACAATCTGTTTTCTTGAGATCAATGGGGAACTTGTACAAGAAGGTTCCAAATGAACTCAGTGTGAGTGGCTAACATTTAGAGTTCACCCCATTGTGCTTATGCCTCAATCCATCCCCTTAGAACTGACATTCAGGGAAACCAGATTGCATTTTACTTGTACTTAAATCACATTTAATTTCCATCAAATTGTCATTTTTCCCCTTAAATGGTTATACATTCATTTTTTGGCTCATTATTTATTATCATTTCTTTACATGGAAATGGAAATGACAAGCAGTTTGATTAAGAGATTAAAATTCTGGACTTTTTTGTGATAAAAAAAAAAATAAACCAGTCTAGGTATCTGTAGCATTAGGTTTCAAAATATTTGGGCCTTGATAAAATCCCCAACTATAATTTTTGCCAAATGCTTTTTTAGCTTCCTTTTTATTTCAAACACATGTATATCTTAAGGGAAATTCAATACTCATATTTCTCTTTCACAGCAAAAGATTGGTGAGCTTTAGAAAGCAATTTTTTCTCAAAAAATACAGGAACTCAGCTAATAAGAAACTTACAGTATCACAAAATATCTGAAATCCAAGAGGACTATGGGGACCTCAGAAACCCTTTAGTTCAGTCCATATCTAACTGAGAGTTGCTATGAAAGCACACCTAGCAGGTGGTCATCCATTTGGAAGATTTCCAGTGAGGTGGGAACCATATTTTTTTCAAGGCAACTGATGTGATTTTTAGATAGCGCGACTTTTCAGGAAGATTTCCCTTGAATAAATCATAAATCTATTTCTCTCCATGTCATGCCCACTGGGGTCATGCAGAATAAATCAAATTCTTTTTTTTCAAGATAATTTTTGTAATAATTGAATACAAGGACAAGGTATGAGTAGAAGACAGTGGGATTGTCAGTTCCATGGTCCAGGACACTGTGTTTTTCTTAATGAAAGCTAAGTTTTTATTTGATATGTTGGCTACCATATCATATTATTGCATGATATTAAATTTGTCATCCACTAAACCTTCCAGATTTGTGCAGCTGAAGTGCTGTATATCTACTCCTCTCCAATTATATACCTATAAGTTGATTTTTTATGCCAAGTGTAGAAATATGGATTTATTTGTATTAAGACTCATCTTATTGGGCAGCTAGGTGGCATAGTGGATAAACCACTGGCCCTGGATTCAGGAGGACCTGAGTTGAAATCTAGCCTCAGACACTTGACACTAGCTTCATGACCCTGGGCAAGTCATTTAACCCTCATTGCCCCTCAACCCCGCCCCCCCCCCAAAAAAACCCCTTCATCTTATTGCATTTGACCCAGCATTTGGAGTGGCTCATAATCCGCTTTGGATTCTGATTCTGTCATTTAATGCCTTTACTATTCCTCTCAGGTTTTTATCATATGCATATTTTGAAAAGAATGTCATCTATGCATTTATCCAAATCATTGATTTTTAAAAAATGTGAAATGGTACAGAAGTAAACACAGATTTCCTGTGCTGCTACAATAGACATTTCCCTTAAGGTTGCCAGCAGAAAATTAATGACTATAATTAAGGACCAGCTATTCAACTGGTTCCAAATCTACCCAACTGTATTGTGATCAAGGCTTTATTTCTCTATCTTATTTATAAGACTAGTATAGGCTTTACCAAATATTTGTTAAATTTTGTTGCAATGTATTAAAATTTAAGAACACTATATCTAGGGGCAGCTAGGTGACACAGTGGATAGAACACCAGCCCTGGATTCAGGAGGACCTGAGTTCAAATCCAGCCTCAGACCCTTGACACTTACTAGCTGTGGGACCCTGGGCAAGTCACTTAACCCCAATTGCCTCACCAAAAAAAAAAAAAAAAAGAATGCTATATCTACAGAATGTCAACAACCTAAAATTCTATATCTATCTATCTATCTATCTATCTATCTATCTATCTATCTATCTATCTATCTATCTATCTATCTATGTCTATCTCTACCCATCATCTATTTAACTATCTATATGTCTGTCAATCTATTTTTTAAAAAATGGTATAAATTTTTAAAGTGCTTAACACAGTGCCTAGCACAAAGTGTTGCCATTGTAAATACTTATTATCTTCCCTTCTCCTATCTGTTTATCTACTTGTTTTTTTTATCTAGACCACCTATAATCTCATCAACATGGGGAACCCACAGTGTGGAAACTTACTGTGTTGGTTCATATTAGCAATTCGTCCTGTCCTTTATAGTCTTAGAGAGTTTTATAGGTCACTAAGAATTTAAGTTATTTTCTCACAGTCACAAAGCTAGTATATGTTAAAGACAAAATTATAACCTGGGTATTCCTCCCTACAACATTGGATGTGCTATCTACTAAAATTACTTCTCAGCAGAATACCAACTGTAAAAAAGTAATGAAGTCAGTTGAGCATGATCTGTCCTTGAAAAGAAAAGCTATGCCATCTCTTTGTAATCATCATCTCTTTTCTAAGTGTTTACTTAGCTATCCCATTTAAAATACATTCTATATTTTTCCCCAAGAAGTAAAGTTAAGACACTCATATTTTACAGACTTGAGTCTCTTCCCTTTTTACAAAACCAGGATAACACATTCTTTATGGTCTTTCCAAGGTCATTGCTATACCAACTACTTATTTACCTAAAATATCAGCTTCATATCAGTCACTCATAATATCAGTCACTCAATAAACATTTATTAAGTGCCTACTATGTACTACACACTGTGGTAAATGCTGAGGATAAAATTAGAGGCAAAGATAAACCCTGCTCTTAAGGGACTCACAATCAGTTGGGGAGACAAGCAATAAATTTGTACAAACAAGCTATGAATAGATAAATAGGAAATAATTAAAAGGAAAGTCATTAGAATTAAGAAGGGTTAGAACAGGTTTCTGTAGATGGAGTTTCAATTGAGAATTAAAGGAAGTCAGGGAAAGCAGTAGACAGGGATGATGAAAATAACTTTGTGGCTATATGGACGGTGGATTGGATGAGGAGAGACTTGAGGCAGAGCAGAACTATTGATGTAGTACAGGCATGAGGTAAACGAAGGCCTCTTTCAGGAAGTTTCAGCATCAGAGGAGAGAAAGAGCAGTACTTGAGAGATCTTGTCAATGGATTGGATATAAGGCATGAAAGAGTGAGGTATCAAGGATGATACCTAGGTTGTGAACTTGATGGATTGGGAAGATGGTGCTGCCATCTATAATAACAGGGAAGTTAGGAGGGGAGGAAGTTTAGAGGGGGAAAGATAAGAGCTCCATTTTGGGACACATTGGGTTTAAGATGTCTATTTGATATCCAGTTTGAAATATCTGAGAGGCATTTGGAAATGCAAGATTGGAGATTAGCAGAAGAGTTATGACATGATAGATAGATTTGAGAATCATCAACATAGGGACAATAATTTAATCCATGGGAGCTGATTAGACCAGCAAGTGAAGTAGCATAAAAGGGAGAAGAGAGCCCAGTACAGATCCATGAATGACTCATACTATTAGAGGGACACAATATGAATGAGGATTCAACAAAGGAGATTGGAAGCAGTGGTCCAATAGATTCAGAAGAGTAGGAGAGGGTGGTATCCCAAAAACCTAGAAAGAAGGGAGTATCAAGAAGAGGGTGATCAACAATATCAAAGGCTATAGAGAGTCTGCTTTTTCCAATTAAAAGGTCATTCTCCTTAATGGAAAAAAATCAGCAATAAAATAAGAGTTGAGAAGCTGCCCTTCTTTCTGTCTTTAATAATGATTTCCCCATGTATTCTCAGAAGTAGTTTTTGATCCTTTTCATTTTCCTTGGTTCATTCCTCACCAATCTCAGCTCGTTCTGAGCTTTAGTGCTCCCTGACATTACTCTTACAGGATTTTCACTCATATTCATCTTTCATTACTCTTGCTTTCATCTTCTATACATTTCTTTTCTTTCTCTTTTGGTGAGGTAATTGTGCTATATACATTTCCTTAAAAATCTAATTTTGTTACTGACTTTTTATAACATCAATATTGGTCACCTTAGACAATTCCCTTTTTATTTAGCATGGTTTTTTTTTGGGGGGTTACATCTTCAGAATTTTATTTTTGAGACCGTCCTAGGGTAACTTGTTCTATATCATTAGTTTCCACAGTATCCTACAATATCCTTTGTCTAAATCTTGAACATTTGCTCTCCTCAAATCTTAAGCTTAGTTAAGACTATAACTGCTTTTTTCTCCTACTCTATCCCAAATTCTAAGCTAGTTGGGTCCCTTTCCCCTGATGTTCCCATTATTTCTAACTGAGCATTGAGTTCTGTGATGCAGTTAAAGGAATTCAATTACACTGAGATGCTACATTTTCAGCCCCAAAGTCCTAATTTCCCAAAATTAAGACTGTTAGAGCTAAAAATGATTTTAAAGATCACTTAGTTCAATCTTTCCATTTTTACATATCAAGAAACCATCATGCAGAGAACAATAATAAAATATGACTTATAGAAGCTCATTCAAATCCATTAACTTTTACCAGAAGGGAAAATCTACGTAGTTGGGACTGTTTCTTGTGTTCACTCAAATGATTTTGTAATTTACTTATTATTGTTTACTTATTTCCATGTTCTATATCATTTATATGCCATGTTTACACTTTATATAGGTCCATAAGATCATAGATTTAGAATTGGAAGGGATTGTTGGAAACCATCTAGTCAATTCTCTCATTTTTACAAATGAAGAAACTGAGGCTCTATGAGCCTCAGTGGCTTTCCTAAGAACACATAAGTAGTATATGGAAAGTGAGATTTAACTCAGGTCCTATAACTCCAAACTCAGTAGTCATTTCATTGTACATTTTATCCTACAATAGAAATAAGCTCCTTGGGGTGCAGACTATTTTCTTTTTTAATTACTGTACACTATACAGCATCTCAGAAATAGTAATGTTTTTAGCAAATGTTTGTTGAATTTCATTGAAGTCCCACGTGCCAACTAATCTGCTGGACCTTTTTAAACCCTCCCCCACTGCCTCCCTAATTTAACCAAAAGGCAGTTCAGTCTCTCTGGCTTTGAAGGAGCATTTGGAGTGGACTAGAGACTGGCTGCTGGACTTCCCATAGAAATTTACAGACCCCTGGGTTGAGTTAATAAATGTACTGGCTCTTTGAATTAGCTGAGCTGAAGTGAATTTGGGGATTGTATAGGCTTTTGTTAGAGTAGGGGGATTATCAATTTTCCTTTCTCCCTATTCCCTTGTCCTTGACTTTATTAATTTCACCTTTTCTGTGAATTTTGTTCCCATTAATAAACCTGATTTGTTTGTGGAAAAGAGGCTGTAAGCTCCTTTCTTATTGGCCTGGGAGAAATATCTAAATGGCCCCTGGCAGAAAATGTGATAGCTTACCAAGGAGTCCATAGAAAGTTCATAAACATTCTATAGTGAACAAAGCAGTATAGATTAACTTCTAGATACTTGCTAAAGTCCCTATGCAGGAGGTAGCCATTAGCTCTTATTTTAGATTTAGAAACTGAGGTAAAGAAGAAATTGACGACTTGGTCATTTAATTCCAAGACAATCTTTTGTTAAGAAATCACCTCTTTAAATGTGATTTTCCTCCAATGCAAATGAGAAAATTGGACTAGATAATTTTTAAGTTTCTGTTTATCTTTTATGTGATTCTAACACTCTCTGAAAGTCACATGGTCACTCAAGAGTAGAACCAGGACTAGCCCTATGTCTCCTTTCTCCCAATTGCCTGTTCTTCTCAATACAATCTGATATAATGCAAGGTGTCATCTTGATATGAGATTATAAAAGGCTCTAATATCCCATTTGTTCTCCAAGGGAAAACTTCGTACAAATATTTATTAGAAGGATTTGTTTTGAAACATAGAGGTCTGGCAGATTTGGCCTTTGGCGTATTCAGCTCTTAGAAGCCAACTATTTTTTCAGTTAAGGCATAACCTTAATGGCAGCATTTCAACAACCATTCCTTACATGGGGGGTGGCATGGAGATTTCTATGGGGAAACTTAGACTACTATTGAAACAGTAAGAAAGGTGGAATTAAAATTAAATTAAAATTAAAATTGTTGTTCTATAGCTCCCAGGGCAAACTGAATCACAACACGAAGTTTCTGGCAGGGTTGAGTGTATTCTGGATTGAGCTTGCAGCTAAGTAGTAACACATTATTAGAATATGACAGAACCCAAATTGTCATTGAAAATATCTTCTCTATTGGTTTAGCAATGCTTAATATGAGGAGGGTTGGAATGCAACAAACATTTAAAGTGATTTTGTTTTATAAATAAGTCATTCATTTATCATAGGTAGGGGGCAGCTAGGCAGTGCAGTGGATAAAGCACTGGCCCTAGATTCAGGAGGACTGAGTTCAAATCCGGCCTCAAGATACTTGACACTTACTAGCTGTGTGACCTTGGCAAAATCACTTAACCCTCATTGCCGCAACCAAAAAAATAATTTTATCATAGGTTCATTGGAGCCTTGTGGGAGAATGATGAAATAATTTACTATATATTATACATATGTGTACATACACATGAAATGTATATGTGTATGTGTATGTATTCATAATATGTATACTATTATAGGTATATGAGGTCTCCCTGATAGAATATAAGCTCTTTGAAGGAAGGGACTCTTTCATTTTTATCCCTGTATACTCCTACTGTATACACTAGCTTAGTGCCTGGCATGTAGTAGGTACTTTCAAAAATGCTGGTTGATTTATTGGCTAGAAGCAGTAATAAGGTATAGCTGAAAGAACATTGGATTTATTATAAGAATACCTGGTTTAGGGTTCTTTTTCTTCACTTGGAAGCTAGTCACTGAAGCAATGCATCCAAATTGGAAGGGAGGCAGAAAGCTGGGAAACAATTTTTGAGGCCCAGTGCGTCTGATAAAGGCCTCATCTCTAAAATATATAGGGAATTAATCAAATTTATAAGAATCCAGTCATTCTCCATTGAGAAATGGTCAAAGGATTGAACAGGCAGTTTTCTGATGAAGAAACAAAGCTATCTATTCCCATATGAAAAAATGCTCTAAATCTCTAATGATTAGAGAGATGCAAATTAAACAACTCTGAGGTACCACCTGACACCTATCAGATTGGCTAAAATGACAAAAAAGGAAGATAATAAATGTTGGAGAGGCTGTGGGAAAATTGGAACACTAATGCATTGTTGGTGGAGCTGTGAGCTGATCCAACCATTCTGGAGAGCAATTTGGAATTATGCCCAAAGGGGCAATAAAGCTGTGCATACCCTTTGACCCAGCAATTCCACTTTTAGGTCTTTTGCCCAAAGAAATCATGGAAGGGGGAAAGGGACCCACATGTACAAAAATATTTATAGCTGCTCTTTACGTGGTAGCAAGGAATTGGAAGTTGAGAGGGTGCCCATCAATTGGGGAATGGCTGGACAAGTTTTGGTATATGAATACAATGGAATTCTATTGTGCTGTAAGAAATGATGAGCAGGAAGAGTTCAGAGAAACCTGGAGGGTCTTACGTGAGCTGATGATGAGTGAGATGAGCAGAACCAGAAGAACAATTGTACACAGTATCATCAACATTGAGTGTTGACCTGCTGTGATGGACTATATTCTTCTCACACAATGCAATGGTACAGAAGAGTTCAGGGAACTCATGATAGAAGAGGATCTCCAAATCCAAGAAAAAAAAAGAAAGAAAGAACTGTGGAGTATAGATGCTGATTGAACCATATCATTTCTTTTGTTTGGGTGCTGTTGTTTTTTTTTTTTCTATTTTGAGGTTTTGCATGACTGCTCTGATTTTTTCTCTTGTAACAGGATTAATGCAGAAATAGGATTAATGTTATTATGTGTATATAGATATGTGTGTGTGTATATATCTATATGTAATGTATAGAGATATATAGATATAATCTATATCAGATTACCTGCTGTCTAGGGAGGGGGGAGGGAGGAGGAGGGAGGGAGAAAAATTTGAAATTGTAAGCTGGTATAAACAAAAGTTGAGAACTATCTTTACATGTTATGGAAAAAATAAAATACCTTATACATTAAAAAAAAAAAAGAAGCTAGTCACTTACCTTTACTGAAAGTTCAGTTCCCTAATCCTGAAATGAAAATATTATAATTCTAGCTTTCCCTACCTTGTAAGTTGTAAAGATCGAAGCTGATAAAGCTGCGTTTCCTAGAAAATGAAGTACCTAAAAATAGGAATCAAAAACTGGAAACTAAATGTATTATTAATTTCTTAATCTACTCCAGACCTGATAGCATAGCAGAATAGACTGGGCTTGATTTGTAGATCTGACACAGCCTGTCTAATTACAAGCTTCTCTAAAATGAGTACATTGGACTAGATTGACTCTGAGGTTCAATCCCAGTCTATGTCTGTGTCCTGTGACATCTGTCTTATTTGTGAGGGCTGAGGGAAGGGAAAATAGGCTTGAGGGAAAGAAGGAAAAATAGGTGAAAAGTGGGAAGAGGCCAGTAAGAAGTGAATGGAATTGCATGAGACATTTTGGTGATATGGCCCCCTACTTCAGCCTTCCTTATTCTGAGTTCTAGTTGGGAAGATTTAGTATCCTTCTCTGAAAAGATAAGTAGTTACAATGAATGAGCAAGTTTTGAAGCAGGGGCTAAAATGTGGCCAAAATAGGGAATATTAGCATGACTAAGGATATAGGGAGGATTGAAAACCTGCCATTATTACATAATAAATCATAGGATTGGAGCTAGTGTCAGGGATTAAAAAGGAAACTTGAATTTCGAGTATCTCTACTTGGGAAATTTTTATTTTGATAATTCATTCAAACGTTAGGCAAATGTCTACTAAGCACCTGCTATAAGTCAAGGAACTCATCCTCTTCTTATTAGAAGCAAGTTTCTGTTTAAAAACAATGACAAGGGCAGCTAGATGGTGCAGTGGATTGAGCACCAGCTCTGGATTCAGGAAGACCTGAGTTCAAATCCGGCCTCAGACCCTTGACACTTACTAGGTGTATGACCATGGGCAAGTCACTTAATCCCATTTGCCTCAACCCTTCCCCAAAAAAAGAAATTTCATAGGAGACAATGACCCCTGAGGGTTCATCATCATCTTTTACCTGGCAACTTTGCCCAAAGAATCTCATTTGGGGAGTACCTTCATTCCGTGCATAATCATGTAGTTTTATTACTTTGAAACACAACGTGTCAAAACTGGGAGACCTTAGATCAGTCTATCCATTGCTGCTTCCTACCTTCCCCACAACTTTTCCAGACAAAAAGTGTGCCCATGATCTAGCAGTCATCTAGTAGCAAGTTATAATGAGATACCAGGTCTCCCCCGATTTCAATCCAGTTCTTTTGCTACTCCATAATATTCTCAGACTTTATCAGACATTTTTGGTGTATCTGAGACCTAAAATAATGTCCTCTGTTCTGGTCATCTTCTAGAGTCTAAGACACAGAGTTTTTTCAGACTGCTTTGTCAGAGAAGAGATGAGTTTGTAATCTCTCAGTGTTTGTAACACAGAAAGTAACTGCCATCAATGAAAAAAGCAGACAGGGGAGATGTTATTTAGGTTTCACTTCCACCGAATGTTTGATCCATTAAATTGCTAGAAAACTCAAGGATGGTTAAAATTTAGATTTGAGATTCATTGGGAATGTATGTCTCTGTTTCATATTTCTGAATTGCTTTCATTTGAGGATGCTACATTTTCTCTATCTCTTACAACTAAAAATAATAAAATAAACCATTTACACAGGGTATCCTAAAAGTCATAGTGCATTTAAAGTTTAAATTGTCTAAAATTTTATGTCCTTAATAAATGTGGCATATATAATATAATATATATGTGCATACAAACTTATAAACCTATGTACATACAGACACACATATGTACATACAGACACACATATGCACAGACACACAGACATATATACAGGTTGTCATTCAGTTCTTTCAGTTATATGCGACTTTTTGAGATTTCTTGGCAAAAATACTGGAATGGTTTGCCATCATTTTCTCTAGTTCATTTTATAGATGAGAAACTGAGTAAACAGGGGTAAGTGACTTGCCCAGTGTCATATAGCTAGTAAGTGTCTGAGACTGGAGGGATGTCATATATGAGCCACATTAATTAAGGAGAAGAAATTACATAGACTATCTCAAGAAAATCCTTTGCATTCTTCAAATGCAGCTCAAGTATCATCTGCTACTGAGACCTTTCCTGACTGCCTCTTAGCTGCTAATACTCCCCACTTTTATTTACCTGTTATTTTTTTTTATATTTTCTTCTTAGCTAGGTGGAGGTAGCAATTAGTTGGCATAGTGGATGGAGCACTGGACCTGGAGTCAGGAAGATCTGAATTCAAATCCAACCTCAGACACTTGTGAGCCGAGCAAATCATTTGGCTCTCTTTGCCTCAGTTCTTTATCTGTGAAATGAGCCAGGGAAGGAGACAGCAAACCACTCCAGTATCTTTGTCAAGAAAACCCCAAATGGGTTAACGAAGAGTAGGACATGTCTAAAATAATTAAACAACAAAATAGTTCTGTTCCTAACAGAGACTAGCACATAGTAGGTTCTTAATAAAGGGTTGTTAATTATTTGAATGATAGATTCGTGGAATCATTTTAGTCTCCAAGGTTCTAAAAAGTATTGCTTTTTTCACAAGTGTTAGAAGGGGAGAAATGAGATAATGTATGCTAATGCTGTTACTGCTTGCCTAATAATTTTCCTGACAGAAGGAAAAAGCTATCAACACACCTTATATGTCATTAGGAGTAAGGGGAAAAGCATAAGGTCTTGTTTTTTAAGTACAACTTGTTAGTAATTTGATATCTGAACCTGGACGATTCAATTATCATCTCTTTGCTGATGATTCTCAAATCTACTTATCCAGCTCTAACTCTGCTGACCTCCAGTCTCACAGCTCCAATTGCATACTGGATATCTTGAACTAGATGTACCATAAACATGTTAAACTCATTATCTTTCCCTGAAAACCCTACTTCTTCATAATGTCCCTATTACTGTCAATCTTCCCAATCTCCAGGATTGAAACATAAGTGTCATTCTTCACTTTCCACTCTTTTTCACGCCCCCCCCCCATATCCAACCTATTGACAGAAATTTATGTTAGGCTTCAAAGCCCTTCATAACCTGCCTCCTCCCACCTTAACAGGCTTTGTACACATTACCCCACTCCTCTTTTATTCTATGATCCAGTGACAATGGTCTCCTTGTTGTTGCTTGAATAAAACATTCCATATCATGATTCTGGGGATCTTCATTAGACCTGGGAAATTCTTAAGTTAGGAATTGTTTCTTGCCTTTATTTGAACCTCAGGGCTTATCATAGTACCTGGAACATAGTAGGTGCTTATAAAAGTTTTTCACCTGACTAATGGGAGAACCTAATTATCCTTTCAGCTATGATAAGGAGATAGGGCTACAAATATGGGACTCAGAACTGAAAGTGACCTGAACTAGCTCATATCTATTACAAATAAAGACTAATATCAATAATGATAAAGTGACTTGCCCAAAGTCATCACTAAGTGGTTGTTTGTTGTTGTTATTGTCCTTAGAGAAGACCAATGACATCTTGGCTGATGGCTTGACTCATGCATGAATTTAATTTAAATGAGTCAGAGTTGCATGAAGTCTTTAACCTCACTCTCTCTTACAGAATCATCAAAGTCCAGTACCAAGACAGAAGTCAAGATGACTGGTGATGGCCCAGGATTCAGTGGATGAACTTGGCATCTTCAATACCTGACCAAGCTCTAAGTGCTCTACAAAACATTTTTCAGTTTTCTTTCATGGCCATTGGAACAAAATATTCTCATCTGCCCAATCCGTTGGGGGAAGTCTTCACATGCTTGGGGTAGACACTCCCCCCAAGTCACCAATGCATTTGAGGCCAACCAGTTACCTCAACTATCACAGCCAGAATATGAAACCAGTTCCTCCTACATGAACTCCATTACTCTCTAAATTACCTCACACAGGGGCCTTGGAAATGAAGGTTTCCAGAATTCATAGAAAAAGTTTTCCTCTCACTGTGTTGACCAATCTAAAATTGGCTGCCAAAATTGACTTCATGTCCTCCCTTTGAAAAAGATTTAGAAATACTTTCCCACCTTTGGTACTGAATGCATTACCACATGAGTTTCATGAGAAAGAAACTGAGAGACCCTGAATGATCAAATGTTTGTTTTTGTTTTATTCCTCTCCCTCTAGAGGGTGATGCTAGCTGAGCTAGGTAAATTAGTCTCATTGTTGAGATAAATGAGATCACAATAAACCTTATTCCTCATTTGCCAACAGTCAGCAATCCTCTTGGGGTCTGAATTGACTACTCAAGCCTCTGTGCTTCTGTTTACCCTCAGGATTAATCTATCCTTGTCCCCTCTAAGAGACAAAAGCAAAACAAACTAACAAACAAAAAACAAGTTCCTAGATTACATAAGGGTCTGTGCTTTTCTTAAATGCATACATTATACAGTAGTGGAGTTGGAAATGGAGCAGGCTTTGGTACAAGATGTAAGCTATTATTGCTTTCAATCAAGAACCTATCCAAATTTCCTATTCAATCTATGGTGATCTAAAATGCGCACATTCTTTGCTGTGGTCCCAGTGAATGGTCCTACTATCTAAAGGAGGGAAAAGCTTGAAGAGATCCTCTATGTTTTTAGCTAGAAACCCACTGGGAAGATGACAAAAGCTGATTGCCAAGAAGGCTCAAGGCTATGGGAAAGACCATTGTGACTCTGGCCAAGTAATTTAAACTCTATTTACCTCATTTCCCTCAATTGTAAAAATGAGAATAATAATAATGTCAAGTTCACAGGGTTCCTACAAGGATCAAATGAGTTAATATTGTAAAGCACTTAACAGTTGCTGGCACACAGTAGGTATCATATAAATTCTTATTCCCGTCCCTTATCTCATTTGATTATCTATCACAGATACAAATCCTATGAAGAAAGGACCATATTAGCCCTATTTTGCAAACGAGGAAACTAATTCTCAGAGAAGGTTAAGTGACTTACCCAGAGTCATACAGCTAGTGTCTGAGACATGGTTCAATCAAGTCTTCCTTACTATAAGGCCAGCATTCTTTATACTAAGCAACACTTTCTCTTACCTAGTCTCCCCCCACAATTAATTAATTAATGATCTGAGGGGCAATTGTAGTAAAAAGTCCATCACTTTTCCAATCATCTGGTGATGAGCCTCTCTACCCTAAGCTAGTTTTGTCTTGAAACAATAATAACAAAAACAATTACAATGGTGAATAATAAGAATAATAATAATTCATGATGATGATAATGGCAACAATGATAATAATTGATAATGATAATTATATATAATTATGATAATGATATTGATATTATGCCAATAATGATAAGTGGAATTATTGATATAACACCTTAAAGTTTTCTAGTGCTTCATAAATATTATCTCATTTGACTTTCAAAACAACTCTGGGAGGGGCAGCTAGGTGGCGCAGCGGGATAGAGCACCGGCCCTGGAGTCAGGAGTACCTGAGTTCAAATCCGGCCTCAGACACTTACACACACTTACTAGCTGTGGTGACCCTGGGCAAGTCACTTAACCCCAATTGCCTCACAAAACAAAAACAAAACAAAAAAAAAACAACTCTGGGAAATGGGTTCTATTTTTTATCTCCATTTTACAGATGAGGAAACTGAGACACAGGTAAAGTGACTTGCCCAATGTCTTAAGCTAATTTTGAACTCAAGTGTTCCTGACTTCAAGTCCACCTTTCTATTCATTGTGCATCTCTATGGTTATATGCACTGACCCCTACTGTTAATTATTGCTACTACTGTTAGACAAAGAATGCCACAATTCAACAAATTCCAGTGTATTTCCACCACACCACAATTTTGCTTCCTTACCTATTATTGAATAGCAGAATCATAAAGTATTTAGAGGAAGCTGAAGGAGAGCAAATGGACAATGCCAGAATGTAAATTAATGCTTTATTTATTATAAATTGCAAACAGTCAATTGCAACATTTTTTGATAAAAATATCAAGACAACATTGATACTCTCTCTAAGGGCTTTAGATATCAAGATGCCTTAACGTATCCAAACCATGTGTGTAGTTTTAAGAAAGTACTTTTTATACCTCTCAGATCTATGGAAAGGAAAACAATTTATGTCCAAACAAGAGATAGAGAATGTTATGAAATGCAAGATATATGACTTTGATTACATTAAATTAAAAAGTTTTTGTACAAACAGAAGCAATGTGGCCAAAATTAGAGGGTAGGAAGAAACCTGGGAAATAATTTTTCTAGCAAGTATTTCTGATAAAGGCCTCATTTCTAAAATGTATAGGGAACTGAAACAAATTTATAAGTATGCCAGTCATTCCACAATTGAGAAATGGTCAAAGAATATGAACAGGCAGTTTTCAGATGAAGAAATAGAAGCTATCTATTACCATATTTTAATAAATGTTCTACATCATTAAATAGAGAATGCAAATTAAAACAACTCTGAGGTACCACCTCACACCAATCAGATTGGCTAATATTACAAAAAAGGAAAATAATAAATGTTGGAGAAGCTGTAGAAAATTGGAACACTAATGCACTGTTGGTGGAGCTGTGAACTAATCCAACCATTCTGGAGAGCATTTGGAACTATGCCCAAAGAACTATGGACTGTTCATACCCTTTGACCCAGTAATACCACTATGAGGTCTGTATCCCAAAGATATTATAGAAGAGGAAAAAAGGACGCACATGTACAAAAATACTTATAGCTGGTAGCAGCTAGGTGGCCCAGTGGATAAAACACCAGCCTTGGATCCAAGAGGACCTGAGTCCAAATCTGATCTCAGGCACTTGACACTTACTAGCTGTGTAATCCTGGGCAAGTCACTTAATGGTCACTGCCCCACAAAAAAAAAAAAAAATTATGTTTATAGCAGCTCTCTTTGTGGTGGCAAAGAATAGGAAATTGGGGTAATGCACATTAATTGGGGAATTTCTAAACAAGTTGTGCTATATGAATATAATAGAATGCTATTGTGCTGTAAGAAACGATGAGCAGGAATATTTCAGAGAAACTTGGAAGGACTTACATGAACTGATTATGAATGAGAAGAGAAGAACCAGGAGAACATTCTACATGGTAACAGCAACATTGTGTGATGGTCAACTGTGATAGACTTGGCTCTTCTATGCAGTGCAATGATCCAAACAATTTCAAAAACTCATGCTATAAAATGTTCTCCACATCCAGAAAAAAGAACTGTGGATGCTGAATGCAGATGGAACCATACTGTTTCTTTGTTTGGACTGTTTTTTCCCCTTCTTTTTTGAGGTTTTTCCCTTGTGCTCTGAATCTTCTTTCATAATATGACTAATGGAGAAATAATGTTTATGTGATTATACATATATAACCCATATCAGATTGCTTTCTGTCTTGGACAGTGGGCAGGGAAGGGAAGGTGGGAGAAAAATTTAGAACTAAAAATCCTATGAAAACAGATGCTGAAAGTATCCTTCCATGTAACTGGAAAATAATAAAATACTTTTATATTTTTTTAAAAGTACTTTTTAAAGGACTCTGAACTTTACAAAGGCATCAGTACAAATGAAAAATCTTTTTTTTGCTTTTTATTCCTTGAACAAAAGTCAAGGTTAGATAAGATATCAATAAAAATTGAAAACAAGTAAGAGAGGTGCCACTTTGTACCTCAGCATTTTTATTCTTCATATTGTACTTTAAGTTGTATTATATTTTTTAAATGTTTTTTCCTTTGGTGAGGCAATTGGGGTTAAGTGACTTGCCCAGGGTCACACAGCTAGTAAGTGTTAAGTGTCTGAGGTTGGATTTGCACTCAGGTCCTCCTGAATCCAGGGCCGGTGCTCTATCCACTGTACCACCTAGCTTCCCCCTTGTATTATGTTTTAAAAAATATAGTATGGGGGGGCGGTGGCTAGGTGGTACAGTGGATAAAGCGCCGGCCCTGGATTCAGGAGGACCTGAGTTCAAATCCGGCCTCAGACACTTGACACTTACTAGCTGTGTGACCCTGAGCAAGTCACTTAACCCCATTGCCCTGCAAAAAAAAAAATATAGTATGTACTAGCTAATTAATAAACAGTTTAGTTTTTAGATACATTTTTTTAAAAGAATAGTTAAGTATTGAAGCTTACCATGCCAGTGAAGAGGCTATCTATTTAGACAACAAGGCTTTTGCCCACCATTCATCATGTGGAAGTTCCCCTAAATGCAGAACATTAGAAAGAAGGAAACAAAAATGTCCCAGGAGGGTTAGCTCTGAAAGTGCAAAAGAAAAGAAACCAAAAAAATAATGATAGCAAATATCACAGTAACATGAAATTGCAGGAATGAAGTTTATTCTTTTTTTTCTAATAATGAACATTTTTATTTATAGTTTTGAGTCCCGAATTTTGTCCCTCTTTCCCTTCCTCCTCCCCTCACCCCTCCGTTATGCAGTAATCAATCAGATGTGGGTTATACATCTGCAATTTTATGTAAAACATATATATCACAATACTATTCCATCACCATCATATACCACAGCTTATTTAGTCATTCCCAATTGATGGGCATTCCTTTGATTTCCAATTCTTAGCCACCACAAAAAGAGATGCTATAAATATTTTTGTACAAATAAGTCTTTTTCTCTTTTTGGAATATCTTTGGGATATAAAACTAGTAATGGTATTGCTGGATCAAAGGGTATAGCTCTTTGGGCAGAGTTCCAAATTGCTCTCCAGAATGGTTGGATTTTTCACAACTCCACCAACAGTGGATTAGTGGATTAGTGGATTAGGGTCCCAGTTTTTCCACATCCAATGTTTTCCTTTTTGTTATATTTGCCACTCTGATGGGTATGAGGTGATACCTCAGAGTTGTTTTAATTTGCATTTCTCTGATCATTAGTAATCTAGGCATTTTTTCATATGACTATAGATAGGTTTGATTATTTTGTCTGAAAACTGCTTGTTCATATCCTTTGGCCATTTATAAATTGGGGAATTACTTGTATATTCTTGATATCTCCTTTTTCATCAGGCTTTGTTTCTCTCTGGAGTATAACCAATCAAGGAAATCAGATGGCCTACCTTTTCTTGGTGATACAACCAAATGGGCCAAGCATTCTTCTACTGAGATCTTGGGAAAATATGTGAGGGGAATGCAAAACTTTTTCCAGGGAAGGAATTCCACTTGGAAAATGGGCTGCATGGACTCTCAGAGAGATGTGACGGTTCAAAAACACTGCTTTTGCGGGCAGCTAGGTGGCGCAGTGGATAAAGCACCAGCCCTGGATTCAGGAGTACCTGAGTTCAAATCCAGCCTCAGACCCTTGACACTTACTAGCTGTGTGACCCTGGGCAAGTCACTTAACCCTCATTGCCCAGCAAAAACCAAAACAAACCAAAACCAAAACCAAAACCAAAACAAAAACAAAACACTGCTTTTCCTCCATCTGGCAGAAACTCTACTAATAACTGATATGTCTCCCCAACCTTGTCCTATCCTCATCCCCTTGCTTCCCATGAATTTATCAGATATATTCTTGAATTCTGAAGTTCAGTCCAAATATATGTCTGCAGATGACTTCTAAAAGCACAGAACTTTATTAAATGAAGGCTATTTATTTTTTAAATGGAAATAAAATCTGCCTCAGTTATATTTATGGATGACCCTATTTAAGGAAATTAATTCCTTATGTGCTAAGGACAAGTTTCTCTAAACCGGAAAATAACTGTCTGGAGAAGGTTTGAGTATCAAATGTGAGTCAGCTGTTTAATAAGAATCCTGACGATCAACCAATACATATTTGAGTACGTTAGTAGCTCCACTCTGGGGTCATCCAGCTTTGCGTCTTTTGGTAATTAAAGAAAGGCATCAAGTTTCATATGACTCCAAAGAAGAAGGAAATTCAAGAAAATGAAAAGAAAAAAGAAAATTCTTGAGTTCTTCAGGAATCCACGTGGCACTGTCAACAATGCATGGCCATTACGCGGGATCTCTCTGGGTCCTGTTGCCTATAACACTTCCCTTCCCCCATAAAAGAGGCACTCTTGCAATGAGAAAAATTACAAAACAGAAATAGATTAACAAATGCCCAGTATATATCTTTAGATGTCCAAAACACATGTTACTTCACACCTACCTTCCTTCTGTTCAATCTCATTTTAAAATCACAGGTTGTTCCATTCTTTCCATCGAAAAGACAACTTTCCAACTATTTGCTGCTGTTTACTTTCCCAATTCTCCTCATGTGATTTCACCTCGGTATTCTTTTAAAATGTTTCACCTCAATGACAATATCCATGCTTCTTTTAAGTTTCAAAATGTGAATGGTAGGAGTCTTTTCCCTAAGAGGTCAAAGTGATTGACAACCTCTTCGCCCACACAGCATCCTGTGGGAGACAAGTGAAGAGAAATGTCAAAATGGGATAAAGGGACAAAATCGAAGATGTGCCATACTGCGATTGATGACCATGGGAAGATAGGGCTACTTGGGGGGTGGGACTTAACTAGTGCCACACACAAAAGGCAAACAAAGTTCTCTGTTGCTTTATATACCATGTTTAGTTATCCTGATCCTGCCCCAAATTATTATTCTTTCATCAAGAAGGCAGCATATTACAGTGGAAAGCATGCTAGACTTGATGTCAGAAGACGTGGGTTCACATCTTGTCTCTGCTACTTCCTACTTGTATGACTCTGGGCAAAACATTTAAACTCTGAATTTTAGTTTCCTCATTTGTAAATGAGGGAGTTGGATTGGCTGAAAGGTTCCTTTCAGCTCAAAATGAGCCATCCTATACTTCCACAAAACTTTCCAACCCTCATAGATTAAGAAACTGTTAGAATTAGGACGTAAGTGATCACCTAACACATCTTCTAGTGTTTCATATAAAGTGACTCTATATCTATTAGTGAGGCATACTGTGTCAGATATGGTCTCTGCTGTCAAGAGGCTGCCAACCTTTGTAGGGAAAGAAAACACGACCTCATGGAACTCTGCATTTCAGAGCACCTGCCATAGCACTCCCCAACCCAAACACTCCCAGCAGGTGATACCCTTGAACCTAACCACACAGTTCTTGGCAGTTCCCAGGAGGCAACATTGCTAGATCTTCTTTCAGGGAAGAGGTTTTCTGCCTTATAGATGTTTGACAGAGGCAAGTAGGTGAGATGTTGATACCCCTCCTAAGTTGTCATTTAAACATGATTCCAGACCAGGATGTCCCCACCCTAAAGCATACTCCTTGTCCTGTGGTTTCTGCTGAGCTTTGGTTTCACACAAATTGAGCTATGCAATTAGGAAGGCATAAGTACATTCTCTCCACCATCTCTTTGCTGGTCTGCTTCATACATCACATTTAGAAAGCTAGCTCCTCCATAGTGTGATGCCTCTTTGCCCTAGGCTCCAGTGTGATGAAAACAGTCCTGCATTAACATTTTAATGATACTAGAAGCTTGACAAAACAAATAAGCTTCTAGTATCATTAAAATGGTTTCACTAGGTCATTGGCATCTTCTCCCCTCCTCATAGTTGACAACTGCATAAGAAATAGAGGAAGAAGAGTAGTTTGGGAAATGAAGGGAAGAACCATTTCTTTACAGAATAGTCACAAAAATTATATGTTATCCTGGCTCAAGGGTCTTTGGGCAAAATTCTCCTCCTTATGTTTTTTACCTGGATAACTGACTAAGTCAGCCACTTTGAGTCTCAAACCTTACTTGTAAATTGAAACTTGGACTAAATAATGATAATGATAATTATGATAATAACAGCAACACCAAATATTTACAAATTTTGCTCCTTTTGATCAACACAACAACTCTGGAAGGTGAGTGCTTTCATTATCTCCATTTTACAAATGAGAAAACTGAATGAATAAATGAATGAATGAATGAATGAATGAATGAATGAATGAATGCCCAGAGTCACACAATTACTAAGTACCTGATGGTGGATTTGAGCACAAGACTTACTGACACCAAGTCCTTCACTCTATGCACTGCACCACTTTGCTAGCTGCCTAGGTGGTTTTAGGAATTCTTTCTTACTCTAACTCTTGGGTGCTAGCCTGACACCTCACCTATTACACAAAGCATTAATCCCAAGAACTCCTTCATCTAAAAGGATGGACTCTCCAATTTCTGTGTTCCCTTCTCCAACAGTCCCTGGGCCTTTTGGACAGGGAGCAAGCATACAACAGAAGCCAACAATTCTGAACCAAAATAGAGAAAGAACTTGATAGTTCTTGCTATTTCATGAGGGCAATTTTGTAGAATTCAAGAGAAAATAAATTAGTATTTTGCCAGGGGCTGAACAGATTTTTATCTGGGGCCCAGAACCTTTTACTACATTCTCTATGCAAGCTTCTGTGTTTTCCAAACTCTCCATAGCACAATTTTGGTCCAAGAGAAAGAAGCAAAATAAATACTACCCCCACCCCAAACCACATCCTCTATCCCATTAAAATAACCACTATCAAGGACTAGAGTCTCTGGTGATCAAAAACAAGGAAGGCAATAAAACCTACATTAATTTCATAATGAAAATCAATATAATCTTACTCAGGACCCTGTGTAAAAGATCATTGTAATCACATTTAAATGAAATTACTTTTCAGGTATAACTGCAATATGATACATTGTGGTCCCAAATGAAATGGATGGAGAAATCTTTCAATCACTAAAGCAATATAATGCAAGTCCATGGCTGTCTCTGACCCTTTTGTTTGAATTAATGTTTTGTTCCCCCTTTCCAAAGGAAGAAAATCATATCATCTTAGAGTTGGAAAGAACCTGGAATATCATCTAAGCCAGTGGTATCAAACTCAAATTGAAAGAGGAGCCCACTAATCCATACAGAAGGATCCCTCTGGGCTGCATCTTGACTTTTTATAATGTAATGCAATCTATATTTTATTGATTTTGTATTTATTTTGTTAAATATTCCCCAAATATATTTTAAGCTTGTTGTCAGCACTTGGGATGTGGCCTGACACCTCTAATTCAGGCTACATATCCAAAGGCTTAACTCCATTACCATCAAATGTCAGTTTCATGAAAACCATCTCAGGTAGTGAATAGCAAATAAAGCCATCTATCTAAGTTCATAGCGAACGGAAATCAGAGAGGTTAACCTGAGAATATATTGGATCATTTGTTCTCAAAGTATGGTCTGATGACCCCTCAGGATTGCTGAGACTTGAATTAATAAATAATTTAAAAATTAAAACTTTTAATATCTAACATGGTAAAAGTTAAAAGATAAAATGCAGATAAACAGAAGTTCCTTGGGTTCTCAAAAGTTTTTTAGTAAGAAGGGGTCTTATGACCAAAAAAATTTGAGAACTGCTATACTTGATAATACATAGAGTGAATTAGCTCCCATTTTGGGAGAGAGAGTGATACAGAGAGACAGAGAGACACACAGAGAGAGACAGAGACAGAGAAACAGGCAGAGACAGACAGAGACAGGGACAAAGAGACAGAGAGACACAGAAAGACAGAGACAGACAGAGAGACAGACAAAGACACAGACACAGAGACACTCTCTTTTTAAATTATTTATTAATTCATTTAAAATAACAAGAACAAACCTATTACATAAATAATATTTAATTAAAACATATATTTCCAAAACAAAGAAAATAATGAGAATATTGCAGTTGTTTTTCATATTTTTGCAAATATCTTTTATTTCTGGATTAAGAGAAGGCAGCTGGATTCTCATATTTACTTTTCAATTCAATCAGTTGTGATTTCATTTTGGTTGAAGTAGACAAAGAAAATCCTACCTCATACACAAACACATAATGTAGATACATAAAGATATATAATTTGAAAAAGGAACATTTTAATAGGTAAATAATATCTATTATTATTATTAAAATATTTTTTACCTCACAGACACCCAGAAAGTCTCAGCAATCCTGAGGGGTCATCAGACCATACTTTGAGAACAAATGATCCAATATACTCTCAGGTTAACCTCTCTGATTTCTGTTCGCTATGAACTTAGATAAATGGCTTTATTTGCTATTCACTACCTGAGATGGTTTTTATGAAACTGACATTTGATGGTAATGGAGTTAAGCCTTTGGATATGTAGCCTGAATCTCTTCTTCCCCATTAAAAGGATCGGATCAGGAGGTAGTTTGAAACTAAAAATTTTTTAAGGGAAGTGGGTGTATATATATATATATATATGTGTGTGTGTGTGTGTGTGTGTGTGTATGTGTGTGTGTGTGTATGTGTGTATATATGCACATATGTATGTGTGTATATATATATATATATAGGGGAGTGTATAGATACAATTCTAGCCCAATATTTCCTGATTGAGGAGAGCAGAGTGAGTCACCTCATGAGTCACTTCCTTTCCTCTCCTGAAAGAAATCAAAATCTCCCTTGGAGAACAATGGGCAGAGGAAATTCTAGAGATATCTATGTCTCCCTTCAATTCACATCTAGACAAACCTATGGAAGCACACATAATGTACATGGACTCAAACACACACATATTATGTATAGATAACAGGCTGCCCATCGTATGTTATTGCCACATGTCCAACCCACATTCACATGTCTCTCATGACATTATCCACTTAGTAAATAATGATGAAGATAAACTAACATTGCTGAATATATACTGAAAACCCAGGAAAAATATAATGCCTCCTGTGTCTCAGATATTGTCAACAATCCAAACTGTCTCTTCTCATTCTCTCTTACATCAAGCTTCATTGAACAGCTAGGCTTTGAAAGATAAGTATCTCCCATACTATATTTGCTACATGAGGTCAACAGTTAAGCTATTTATTCCTAGTCTAGTGTACTACAGCTTAGTGAAAATGCATTCTTTAAAAAAAAATAAAGTTTTCTTAAATATGAAGGTGCCTCCCTAAAACACCCATGGGATTCCATTGGCCCAGGAAAAAATGCTGATTGAATGGCTAGCAATGATGATGATGGTGGTAGTGGTGGTGTTAATAAGATCTCTGATTATTTGAGTCAGAAAATGAATAAAAAACTGCCTTCAAAGCCTGGAATATCTAGATTAAGATCCTACCACTGAAACATACTGGATATACGAGTCTGATCAACATTGCTAGTCAACTTTCTAAATTGCAAAGGTGACAATCTATAATCTCATTAGATATACTTTGGGGATATGCTGTATAGTATTTTATCATTCCATTTTACAAAGGAGGAAAAAGAGACTCAGAGATGTTAAATAACCTACTCAAGAAAATACATTTACCAAGTGGAACAATCAGGATTTGAACCCAAGTCTTCTGAATTTTATGTCTAGGAATTTTTTTTTTCTTTCTAATTACACCAAATGTCTCTCTCATCAAATTTAACACTTGTGTGTCTGTCAGACTTTGGAGCAAGTAATCCCAGAAGTCTAATGGGAAATAATTAAGAAATGGCTGAACATATTATGGGGAATAAATGTCATGGAACACTACCAAAAGAAATAACAAAAATGTAAATTTCAAGAAATATGCAAAAATTCTATTTAGCAAGCAAAACTAGGGAAAAATATACACATTGACTATAATAATGTGAGCAAAAACAACACTAAAATAATCTGATTTTATGCAATGACCAATATCATTCTCTGAGAACAGATGATGAAATATATTTTCTTCCTCTCTGTAGGGAAGCTATTTGGCATAATATATAGAGCACTGGATTTGGAATCAGGAACATTGATCTTCATGATTTCAAATCCAGCCTCAGACATTTACTAGTTGTGTGATCCTGGGCAAGTCACTTAACTCTGTTTGCTTCAGTTTCCTAATCTGTAAAATGAGCTGGAGAAGAAAATGGCAAACCACATCAGTATTTTTTCCAAGAAAACTCCAAATGGGGTCACAATGAGTCAGATGTGACTCAACAAACAGAAGGACAACTTCTCTGTAGAGAGATTTGGTGGGGACAGTATCTATGGATAGGAAACATTACACATATTGTCTTTTACTATCTATGTGGTATTATTTTCCTTCCTGGTTTTTCTTTGTTAGAAGTGATAGTTCAATGGGGCTAAATGAGGATGTATTGGGAAATTACCTTGGTGTAGAAACAAAAATCATCAATAAAGCTTAAAGCAAGAGAAATTTAAGGGAGCAGTCTGCAGGAAGTGTTTGTCAATTTGCCTTTGCTCACTCCACCTTTCATCATTAACATTTATTTCAAAGTTCACAAGGCATCAAGCCTGGAAAGTTCATCATACAAATCAAAGGCCAAAGGAATACTGAGAACTCTGCTCAGTGTCCCAAAGAATGTGTTAGGGAGAAATGTGATTCGAAAAGCAATAGAGTTAAACAGGGCATTATGCAGACTGTTCATGTGTTATTGATTTTGATTGAGTAGGGGGTAGGGATCTGTGGTGCTATCTTGAATGATAATGATGCTGAAATAACATGCCACTTAGGACATTTTTTTTTACCGTATAGTGTACCTGATATGGATATTAATTTCAAAGGCATTTTGCCTTTTATTACATTAATTTTCAAGGAGAAATCAGTATAGTTCTTTTGAAAGTGGTAAGTAGCAAACAAATGAAGACAAAAAGCAAATCCTGGGAGGAACCAGTCAGAAACTGTTCCTTGTAAATCCTGACAATTTTTCAGAACAATCCAGGCTTCCAAGGTAAGACACTCCCACAGTGTGTTAACCTTTCCTCCAAGACTTAATGAGATTGACCTTAACTCTTTTATCCTTATGCTATCTGCTTAGGATCTTGGAAGGCCCTTAAAAATCACCTCGGTCTGCTCCCCTTATTTGATAAATTGATGGGGACAGAGAAACTTAGTGAAGAGAAGGGAATCATTCATAGTAAGTTCATTGGAGAAGATAGGCATAAACTAGATCCCTTTATTTTGAGTGTAAGGAACTTGGGAAGTGCCAAAAGTCAGGATTGAATAAAGTGAAGATTTGTGTCTAGATAGTTGAGTGTGTATGTTTATGTGTGTATGTGTGAATGGATGAAGTTCAAATTCATCTGTCTGTATTTTTAAATCAAATACAAAATATCTGGGATTATTCAGTATGTACAGTACTTTCCAGGTCTCCCTTCTAGTAGTGCTATTAGTAACCAAAGGATGAATATCAGTTAAAAAAAAAAAAAACAAATACAATTAAGAACAATACTGGGGGGGGGGGCAGCTAGGTGGCCCAGTGGATAAAGCACTGACCCTGGATTCAGGAGGACCTGAGTTCAAAGCCATCCTCAGACACTTGACACTTACTAGCTGTGTGACCCTGAGCAAATCACTTAACCTTCATAGCCCCACAAAAAAAAAAGAACAATACTAAGAGGCCTGTGCAAATTAAATTAAACATATAAGGGTTATGAAGTGTTCAGAACATCTGTATCTGAAGGCTACTTTCAAATAGATTGATACTTGATGCTCCCCTAAACTGAGGGAATAATTTCCCATATGGTTTCCCCTGTTTAGCATTTGCCTTCTCAACCTTGTACCTTGGGCAATACAAAACCTGTCTTGGGTGATCCTTTGAGGATAAAGGTTTTCCTTGTGTTTGATTACTGCAGTGATCTCCATAAAAACCAAGCTACTGAACACTGAACTGTTTCCAATTTGAAGACACAATCCTATATTTGTGAAATCCTTCTTTCTGGAAAAAAAGAGGGGGGAAATAATTTGGGTTGCAGGTGGTAAGGAATAAGCAGCACTAGCTGATAGGTCTTTTAAAAACCAAATCCAAGCTTTGTTCCCAGAGCCAAAGGAAGGATTTGAAAAGAAATACAGCTTCATACCCAACCAGAATGGTTTGAAATCATAGTGCTTGTCAGCATTTTCCTAATGAGTTGAGCTGATCTATAAATAATAAGCAAATAAAATCCTGAATTGTTATTCACATTCTCCCTAAGGATATGTCAGTTTAACAGATTAAAGTGCCAATGTTTCATGGAAACATTTTACTTACAAATGAAAAGATAATAAAAATCCAGTCCCGCAAAAGGTCAACTGATAAGTGAAGTCTTTTCATGAGCCAGCTGGAATGAGGTTTTTTTTTTGCTTTTGTTTTTGTTTTTTTTATTTTTTGGGGGGAGTTGGGGGCTTATACTTTCATCCTGAGTAGAGTCAAGACAAATTGAAAGAGTTTACCAAGAAGTCATTTCTCATTTTCAATTGGCTATAATGCATAGTGTGGCATCTCATTCATTCAGATGACACTAATTTGGAAGTGATGGTAATGGGGCTGCAGCACTTGGGATGTTTATGGAATAATCGAAGATGGAATTTTCTCCATTACACACACATTTACCAATAGCTAACCCTTTAAACTTGTAGCTGTTTTCCACTTGCTAAAGATGAGTAGCTTATAATATCATGTGATCCTGATTTACATGAGGGAAATGAAACAGCAATAGGCAACAGTATTAAGTCAGAACCAGGGAAACCAGCCCATGCCCACTTGTATACTTCCTATCTACAGAGTCATATCATGTCTGCTGCAGGACTGTACTAGATAACCTCATAGATCCCTTCCAATTCTGAGATTTGATGATCAATAGAACTTTTACATTTCTATCTCAGTTGTTTGACTATAAATACCATACAAATCAAGTCTAGCACTCCAGAAGAAATACATATTTGTTTCATTCACAATTCAAAAAAAGCAAGAATACCAGCAAAGAACCCTGCAATATGCCTATCTACAGATATAATGGTGTGTTAATAAAGGGAAAAAATATCCCAGTGATTGTGGAGAAATTCACCATTTTTATGCAATGACAACTGTCACAAGTAAGCTATCCAAACAAGACTAAATGAGCTCAGGGTTGTTCCATCACTTACATACATACCAAGACTTGCAATATTGAGCCTAAGAAGTGTTACTGTGAAGGTACTAATAGGAAAAAGGGATTTCACTGGCATTACACAACTGGGACACAATTTACTAGAAAATTATTTTCTTTCTTGTGGTATAAGGAAACCAATGAATCCCAGCAATAGACAAGTCTTGATGCTGGTGATTCAAATCTTGGTTGTCTTGAAGGTGGAGAGAAAGTAGAACAAGAAATCATAAGCAAGGAGACACTATAGATGGAACTATCCCAAGATGCTTCCTTCTACTATGCAGCAACTACTAAGAACAACCAAGAAAATCCTAGCATGTTATCTAGGCTGTCGTATCCAGGACATTTAAAAAAAGAAGAAGGGGGTAGCTAGGTGGTGCAGTGGATAAAGCACTGACCCTGGATTCAGGAGGACCTGAGTTCAAATCCAGCCTCAAACACTTGACACTTAGTAGCTTTGTGACTCTGGGCAAGTCACGTAACCCTAATTGCCCCCCCCCAAAAAAAAAGAGAGAAGAAAAAGTGCATGCTGCTTGTGTATATTAGAGAGGGAGGCAAAGAATATATAACTCAATTTTAAAAAATGGTTTCAATAATTTACATGTAGTTGGGAAATATTTAATAAAATAAATAAAATATATCAAAAGATAAAAATAAATAAATGCTTGTTCAGTTTTCCTACAAAGTGTCATGTCAAATGAAAGGAGAGGGAAAGAATACAGACAGGAAAACATAAGGAAATTCGCTTAGGACAAATGGTGGAAAAAGTTACACAAGAATTGAATTTCCTCAATTAAAACAAAATAAACATTGGCAGAACAAAAGCAGAAAAAAATGTAAACAATCTAAAAAAAAATTGACCTGAAAAATAGTTCAAAGAGAATCTATGAATCATTGTTCTACCTCACTCCACCCCACTAAAAGCCAGGACATCACATTACAACAATCATAAATGAAAACCACCCATGTCTGTTAGAACCAGAGTCCTGACACTCTATCTGGGTTAGGCTCAGGCTCAGGCTTCCTGGCCATAGGCTTAACTATCTCTTCTGCTTTTGATGTGGCAAGGGCTGCTTGCACCTATATTTGACACAAGTATTGATATTGATTTGTTATCCATGGTGCCCTGGCAGTTTTGCAGAGATAGTTGTTCTTGGTTTCAAGCATTTATCTTTCGTCTTTTGGATTTATTTATTTCAAGGTCTCCTTTTCCTTTGTATTGGTAGCTGCCAAGTCTCATATAATCCAAGTCATAGTTCATACTTGAACTCTTTCTTTATGACTGATTGCAATATTTTTTTTCCTTTTACCTGAAAACTCTGAATTTTGGCAACAATGTTTATGATGTTCCTTTCTGAAGGTTATTTTGCAAACTGTATGATCCTATGGGAGAAAAATAGTAAAATTATAGACTTTGAAGCATTCTTAATAAAAAGAACAGAACTTATCAGAAACTTTGAAATGTAAACAAAGGAGTCAAGAGAAATGTTAATGCATTTGAGCATTTTGAAGAGACTATACAGTGATGACATTCTTACATTATGGTGGAAAGAAGAAACAAAAAGAGAAAGAAAGAAGCAAGTTGTTCCTTATCAAGAAATAAACATAGAAACTGCATTATTCTTGAAGACTCCATAGAAAAAATAAATGTCATTTTCTAATATTTATGCAATGAGTGGCACGGTGACTAATACTTAAATGATAATCAAATATAGGGAAAATATATAGTAAAACTATAATATTGAGGGCTTAATGTACCCTTTTTGAACCTAAACAAATCTAACAAGAAAGAAGTTAAGAGCCTAAATAGGGTTTTAGAAAAGCAAGATATGATAAATAGATTTCTATTAATTATAGAATGGGAAGATAAGAATACACACATACAGATAGAGATTATGGAGAGAGAGATATAGATATTGACATAGACATAGACATAGATATAGATATAGATATAGATATAGATATATCACCAGTATAAAAATTGATGAGTAATAGGGCACTAAAATAAGTCTCAGAAACAAATGAAGAAAATGAAAAAGATGCTCATCCTTTGCTAACTACAATGCAATAAAAATCCAATAAGGGGAAGCTAGGTGGTGCAGTGGATAGAGCACCAGCCCTGGAGTCAGGAGGACCTGAGTTCAAATCCGGCCTCAGACACTTAACACTAGCTGTGTGACCCTGGGCAAGTCACTTAACCCCAATTGCCTCACTAAATTTTTTTTTAATTTAAAAAAATCCAATAAAAGGTATATGAAAAAGAATAAAGATTAATTAGAGAATTAACAATCTAACCCCAAGGATTTAGTTAATCAAAGAACAAAAGAAACAAAGACAATATCATCAAATAACAGCAATGAGATAACATACAGAAACTTTTGGTCATTCAGCTACAGCATTCCTTATGGGAAAAGGTCTCTCTTTAAGCACTTACATCAAAAACAGAGAAAAATAAATCAATGAATTGAGCATGCAACAAAAAAACAATGTAAAAGTGGAGCAAAAATGGCCATTATTAATGAATATAGAAACTACTTCTTAAAAATAACAAAATAGACAAATCTCTAGTCTGATTAAAATCAAAAGGAAAACCAGCTTATCAATATAAAAATACACCAAAACAGTTCACAAAATTAAAAATGAGAGACAAAGTAGTCTATTAGAAAATATTTTTCATAGCTCTTGTTTCTTTTCCCATTTCCCTCTACCACTCTTACTTGATTTTTAAAAACGTTTTTGATGTACTTAAATATCTTTCCTTAACTCTTCTAAGAATTCTTATTGAGCATGTCTCTAATCAACATTTTTTTTCTTATAGTCATTGCTTGTAAATGTTTTCAAATCATTGTCTACTGTGTTTGTGTCTTGGAATAGTAGATCTCTATAGTCAGATTCTTTTTTGTTTACTTATTGTTTCCAGAGTCCTTTTTGACTCTGGGCTTTATGTTAGTAATAAGTTCTGCTCAATTATGATGGGGATATTAGAAATACTTTGAAAAATTAGATGTCAACAAAAATCATGGGTTAGAAGAAATGCATGAATATTTACATACATAAATTACCCAGAACAACAGAACAAATTTAAAAAAACCCTCCAGTCTTTGTTTTTTTATTTAATATTTTCTTTTCCCCCAATTACAAGTAAAATTATTTTTAGGGGCAGCTAGGTGGTGCAGTGGATAGAGCACTGGCTCTGGATTCAGGAGGACCTGAGTTCAAATCCAGCCTCAGACACTTAACACTTATTAACTGTGTGACCCTGGGCAAGTCACTTAACCCCAATTGCCTCACTCCCCCAAAATTATTTTTAGCTTTGATTTTTTAAATTGAGTTCCCAGTTCTTTCCCTCCTTCTCCTCATCCCTCATTGAGAAGAATTTGATATAGGTTATATGTAGGTAGTCATGCAAAATATATTTCCATATTAGTTATGTTGTAAAATAAAACATAGACCAAAATTTTTTAAAAAACCAAAATTAAGTTTTTAAAGTATACTTTGATCTGAATTCAGACTCCACCAGTTCTTTCTCTGGGGATGAATGGATAGCATTTTTCAACATAAGTCTTTCAGAGTTGTCTTGGATGATCATATTGCTGAGAAAAGCTAAGTCATTTAGAGGTGAATATCTCACAATATTGCTGTTGCTATGTAAAATCTCTTGGTTTTACTCATTTCACTTTGCATCAGTTCATGTAAGTCCAGGTTTTCCTTAGAGAACCTACTTTATCATTTATTATAGCACAATAGTATTCCATCATAATCATACACCACAAATTATTCAACCATTCCTAAATTGATGGGCATACCCTCAATTTCCACTTTTTTGCCACCTGAAAAGAGCTGCTATAAATATTTGGAAATAGTTCTAAATTGTTCTAAAGAATGGTTGAATTAGTTCACACCTCACCCAGTAGTGCACTCATGGCTCAATTTTCCCATATCTCCTCCAACATTTGTCATTTCCTTGGTCTGTTATATTAGCCAATCTAATAGGTGTGAGCTAGTTTCTCAGAATTATTTCAATTTGCATTTCTCCAATCAATAGCAAGTTAGAGAATGTTTTCATATGACTATAGATAGTTTGGTTACTTCACCTAAAAAGTAACAGCTCATGTTCATTTGTTATTTGTAACTTTTATAAATTTGATTCATTTTTATATTTGAAAGATGAGGCCTTAATCAGAGAATATGCTTCAAAATTTTTTCAGTTATGATTGCTAACTGTATTTCTCTCCATGCTATTTCCCCCCATGTACTCTATTCTCTTTTTTCACCCTGTCCTTCCTCAAAAGTGTTTTGCTTTTGACTATCACTTGTCCCAATTCACCCTCTCTTCTATGAGCACCCCCACCTTCTGGTAATCCTCTTCCCCTCTTACTTTTCTATGGGGTAATATAGATTTCTATACCCAATTGAGTGCATATGTTATTCCCATGTTGAACCAAATCTTATGAGATTAAAGTTCAAGCATTCCCAACTACCTCTCCCATCTGCCTCTCCATTGTAAAAGCTCTTGCTTGCCTCTTTTATGTGAGATGATTTAACCTATTCTAGATGTCCCTTTCCCTTTTTCCCACTGCTTTCCTCTTTTTCACCCCTTAATTTTATTTTTAGATACCATCCCATCATATTCAAATTTAACCTGTGCCCTCTGTCTAGATAGATAGATAGACAGATAGATAGATAGAGATAGATAGGTAGATATAGATATAGATATACTCTTTTTTTTTAAGAACCTTCTTGTTTTCATTGTTAGGATCTGGGTTACTTGAGAGGGATGAAACGAGAGAAGTGTGTGGCTCCAATACCCAGCCAGCCATGTTTCACAGGCTTGTAGGTGATAGAAAATTTTCCCAGATAGTGTCCAATCATCTTGGGCTTAATTTCAACCTGATTGAAGGTCTTGCCATTATAGATGCCCACCATACTGCCCACCATCTCTGGCAGGATGATCATGTCTTAAAGGTGTGTCTTCATGACTTCGGGCTTTTCCATGGGGGGTGCCTCCTTCTTGGCCTTCCTTAGGTGCTTCAGGAGGGAATTCTGCTTGTGCTGCAGACCCCAGTTGAGTCTCTGCCACTGCCAAGCACTGTACAACTGCATGAGATGTTCATAAGACATGTCCAGGAGCTGATCCAGGTCCACACCTTGGTATGTGAACTTCCGGAAGGTTAGCTTCTTCTTCTGCTCCATTTCCACCATCTTGTCTGCAGTCAGGAAAAGCTAGATATACTCTTTTTAACTGCCCTAATAATGAGAAAGTTGTTAGGAGTTATGAGAATCCTTTTCCCATGTAGGAATGTAAACAGCTTAACATTATTAAGATATTTATGATTTTCCTTTCCTGATTATCTTTTTTATGCTTCTCTTCAGTCCTGTAATTGAAAGTCAAATTTTCTATTCAGCTCAGGTATTTTCATCAGGAATGCTCAAAGGTCCTCTATTTCATTGAATATCCCCCCTCCAAAGGATTATACTTAGTTTTGCTAGGTAGATGATTCTTGGTTGTAATCCTAGCTCCTTTGCTCCCTGAAATATCACATTCCAAGCCCTCCAATCATTTAATGTGGAAGCTGTTAAATTTTGTGTCATTCTGACTGTGGCTTCACAATACTTTAATTGTTTCTTTTTGGCTGCTTGAAATATAGTCTCCTTTGCATGGGCAAGCTCTTGAATTTAGCTATGATGTTCCTGGGAGTTTTCATTTTGGAATCCTTTTCAGGAGGTAATTGATGGAATCTGTCAGTTTCCATTTTACCCTCTGGTTCTAGAAAATAAGGACAGTTTTCCTTGATAATATCTTGAAAGATGATGTCTAGTGTCTTTTATTTGGTCATGGTGTTCAGGAAATCTCATAATTTAAAAATTATTTCTCCTAGATCTATTTTCCAGGTCATTTTTTTCCTAATGAGATATTTCACATTGTCTTCTAATTTTTTTCATTCTTTGGTTTTGTTTTATTGTTTTTTGATGTGCCATAGGCTTATAGCTTCCATTTGTTCAATTCTATTTTTAAGGAATTATTTTCTTCACTGATGTTTGTACCCTTTTTTTTCCCATTTGGCCAATGGTATTTTTTTAAGTTCTCTTCAGTGGATTTTTGTATATCTTTTTCCACTTGGCCAATTCTGATTTTCAAGGCATTCTCCTCTTCTTTGGATTTTTATAAAAACCTCTTTTTACTATTTGTCCTAATGTGTTTTTAGGGTGTCTTTTTTTCTTTCATATATTTTGTGCCTCCTTTACCAAGTTGTTCGCTCTTTTTTCGTTTCTTTTTTGTATCACTCTCATTTTTCTTCCAATTTTTCCCTTTGTCTCTTTCACTTGACTTTTAAAATCTTTTTTTTTTTAGTTTTTCCATGGCCTGAGACCAATTCATATTTTTTTGAGGCTTTGGATATAGTCATTTTGACTTTGCTGTCTTCTGAGTGTATTTTGATCTTCCTTGTCACCATAGTAACTTTCTATATTCAGAATTTTTTCTATTGTTTGTTCATTTTTTCAGTCTATTTCTTTACTTTTAACTCTTTGCTGAAGTGGGGCTCTGCTTACAGGGTGGAGGGAGCCCTGTCCCAAACTTCAGGGGCTTTATGCAGCTGTTTTCAGAGATGTTTCTAGGAACCTATAAGTTTTCAGTTGTTCCAAGGTGATATGATCTAAGGAGAGATATGTTTACTATTGTCCTTTCCAGTGCTCTGGTCTGTGAGTGACCACAACTTTTATTTTCTACCATGAAACTGTGTTGGGGGTGCCTGCTCCACTGGGGCTACAAACTCCAGTGTGTTAGTGCTCTTCATCACCTTGGAACTGCCACCCAGAACTATGACTTCGATAAGAATATGGGAAAAGCAATACCTGAACCCAGTGCCAGTAAAGAGGTCCCTATAATTTCCTTCTGACCATTTTTTTTACACCCTTAACATCTTTTGTCTAAGAACTCCAGAAGCAGCCACTACTATGGCTGATTCTGTCACTCCCACAGCCTGCTCTTTGCTAGGGACTGGGTTGTGCTGGCCTGGCATGCACTGGATTAGGCTATATTCTCATTCTTTTGTGACAGACCTTTCTTACTGACCTTCTAAGTTGGCTTGGGCTAGAAAATTGTTTCACCCCATCCTTTTATGGGTTCTGCCATGACAGAATTTGTTTTAGGGAATTATTTGAAGGACGTTGGAGGGGTTTCGGAGAGACTTCAGTTGAGTTCCTGCCTTTTATACACTATCTTTCTACACCAATTCCAGTCTTAGAAAACATAAATTGAACAAACCATAAACGAACTTCCTAAAAGAGAACACACACCCATTATATATGTGTATATGACATATATATAAGCTATATTATATATATGATAAGCTATATTTTAAGTAAATCTATCAATGAAAGAGGAATCAATTCTAATATTATATAAACTGTAAAAATAAGAAAAGAAGGGAACAGAAAGACAGACACACACACAAAAAATGAACATGGAAACAGAAAAAAATATTAGCTAAGAGGCTATAGAAATACAAAATGTGCATGATGACTAGATTAGGTTTATACTAGGAAGTCAGGGTTGGTTTAATATAGAAAATTATAAAAAGTATAGACCATATTAATAACAAAATATTTTTAAAACACATAATTATATTAATAGATGTTGAAAAATCTTTTTGCCAAAAGTCAACTCCCATTTTTGTTAACATTAAAAGCAAAGAATATATTTTCCCTTTATATAGTATGTAGGATCAATCTAGAATCTGAACCAAGGGACAAAATTATAGTTAATGGAAAAGGGTAAGAGGCCCCTACAATAAGGTCAGTAATAAAACAAATAAGTATGTCCATTATTACTCATTATTTAATATAGTTCTAGACATTCTCGCTATAGCAATAAGAAGGGGAAAAACCCTGAGAGAAGAAACTTAGAGAAGAAATAAGACTACAGCTTTTCACAAATGAGGTCATGGTCTCCCTATGAGGACCCTAAACATGTAATTTAAATTAATTGAAAGACTCAATGTCTTCAAGAAAGTAGCAGGACACATAGAATATAAAATAACTAATTTAAATAATTAACTTTTCCTTATAATACCCCCAAAAAAATCTACCATGAAAAGACAGAAATTAAAATGCCATTCAAAATTACTACTGAATGCATAAAATATTGTGGAGTTTAAACAGTAAGACACAGATAAAAACTTAGTGAATAAAAGCACAAAACATTTTGTACAAGTAATGAGAACAAAATAATTGGGAAAATATTAAATTGGTCATATTTTGCTTATGCCAATATAATAAAAATGAAAATTACTACCTAAATTAATTTACCTTTTCAAACATAAAATCATTAGTTGATTACTTTAAAGAGCCAGCAAAATAAAATTCATCTGGAGGAACATAGTCAAGAATCTTCAGGGAATGATGAAAAAAAGTAGAAGGAAATAGTAGCAGTACTACATCTCAAACCATCTTACAAAGAAGTAATCATCAAAACTATTTTGTACCAAATGAAAAGTGTAGAAGGTACACAGAATGTAGAAGCAAATAAATATAATAGCATAGTATGTGATAAACCGAAGATTTCAACTACTGGGGAAAGGAATCTTTATTCTATACAAACCGCTTGGAAACTGGAAAGCAGTCTGGCAAGAAAATTAGGTATAGACCAACATCTCACGTCATATATCAAAATAAGCTCTAAATGGATATAACAAACATCAAGAGCAACAGCATAAAAAATTAGAGGAATATTATTAAATTGCCATTCACAACTATGGATTGCTGAAGCATCCAGAACCAAATATGGGATAAATTATCAGAAGTACATATAGAATTTTAATTGCATAAATGTAAAAGTTTTTTTTTAATAAAACCAAAATAGTTACAATTAAAAGGAAAACATGGAAACTGGTTGGGGTAGGGTGAGATTTCATAGCAAATTTCTCTAATAAAATTCTTACTTTCTAGATAAAAGGACCTGGCTCAAATTTATAAGAACTTTTCCCTAATTGATAGTCAAAAGATATGAAATGGCAATTTTCAAAGGAATAATTTCTGGTCTAGCCCTCTTTCCACTATGCCACCTACTTGATCATATATATTGTTACAAGGGTTTTGTTTTTCTTTGTTTTTAAAATTTGATATAAAGGTTGGTAGGAAAAAAGGCACTAATAAAAGTATTATAAAAAAAGAAAGGGGAAAAAGAGGGAAATTGAAGCACTTTTGAAGCATTGTAAAATGCATAGAACAGAAGGAAAGTCATAAGAAAGCAAAATCAGTACAGCTTTGAAAGTTATATATCAAGTTTATGATATACTTAAAAGGAAAACTATATTAATAGAATATATTTCATGTATAATTGTTTTTCTCTCCTACTTTGCATACCAAAATATTTGTTTTATTTGTAGTTTGTTAAAATCAGTATAAGTTTGAATAAAATAAAATTTAAAGATCCAGATTCAGCTGAAATTTGTCAGATATAGCTTCTAGGCTCCATATTTTATCTACATGGCTAACAAAGGACTTAGAAATGATTTGACAAAAGTCAAATAAGGTCACTCTCAGAGACACCTAATTAGTCTAAATATCCCCATGGCAACCAAAAATCCTTCCCTTTTCACCATTTAGTAGCATCATATCATAAAAATGGTGCCCACATTTGCCAGTAATTTGACAAGATCATTTTTAAAAAGAAACCTATAAGTTGTGCTTTCATGATATATTCCCCAAATGTGCTGTATAGAACAATATAATTCAATATATTCATATGCACATTCATGGTTGCAACTTTCATTAACATAAGAAAAGCATGTCTATTATAATTTCTTACCAAAACAAACTATCCCCTTCTATGTCATGACACTTCACTCTACACACGGTGCACAAGTACACACACACACATGCTACCTTTATTGTAAAGTAGAATTACTGAATCATATTTTATAGGTTTTTTCCCCCCTCATCATGCTAGCCAAGAAAATTGTGCTCCATTTTGTTGAAAGGATCACAACAGGCAGTTGAAAATGAGCATCACACAAAATTGGGAGAGTAAATTGTCATTATAATCACTCAAAATTAGGACTGTCAAGACAGGTAACCTTGGAAGACCATAACAGTAAGAGACAGAGTCAACTTTCTGATGGTAGCTGGGATTTCAAAGATTCGATCCCTAACCCTAACCCCCCCCCAAAAAAAAAAACTCAGCTCAAATCCCACCTTCTGCAAGAGACCCTCCATGTCCTTACTAGCTGCTAACGTTTTCCCCTCTGGGTTTACCTTTCATCTACTCTGTATATATCTGCTAAATACCTAGTTATTTTCTTTTTTTTATTTGTTTTTTTTGTTTGTTTGTTTATTTTTGTTTTTGTTTGGTTTTTTTGGTGAGGCAATTGGGGTTAAGTGGCTTGTCCAGGGTCACACAGCTAGCAAGTGGTAAGTGTCTGAGGTCAAATTTGAACTCAGGTACTCCTGAATCCAGGGCCAGTGCTCTATCCACTGCGCCATCTAGCTGCCCCCATATCTAGTTATTTTCAAGTTTGTCTTCCCCATTAGAAAGGTAGCTCCCCAAGAATGGGCACTGTTTTTTCTTTCATTGAATTCCCAGTGTGTGGAATATAATAAGCACTTGTTCATTGACTTTGATTAACACCATGTCATATGAAATTATAAGTGAATGCTAAGTAACCAAAAGAGTTAAATGCCCAATGGACAAAATACCATTCAAAACCATTGACCCTAAGTTTGCAGTTTACTGATGATGATATTTAAAGTTGGTTAGAGAGTTCCAGTCCCTCATTTCAACAAGTTTTCCAGCACAAACTGGAAGAATAATAACCTAGAGGAATTATCTGCACCATGGACAGAAAATTGCATTACTTCATTTGTTTCTATAGCAACAGATCTGAAAACTGGCTAAATCTCTGTCGCTAGGTATTGGATAAACTTGTTAAAAGAAATACATTAAAATTGAATTTTAGTCTTACCTATGTATTAGTAAATTATAATTCTAGTGATTTTATGGCAACTTGTAGATCCTATATCATTTTCCAGTGCTCCACATGGATAAATAGGGCCTTGGCATTTTTTCAATACTAAGATGTTACTGCTCATCTACACTCAAATCTCAGTCCAATGCTTAACAGTTTGAAAAAGGAAAAAAAATCAAATTTTGGATTATTTTGACTACACAATATCCAATCATATGTTGACCGTTTTTATCCCTAACTTCTTCACTTGTCTGGCTACTGTTTTGGCTGTATAAAATAGTTAAAACCCATAAGGAAAATCCCAGGCCCTATAACACTTATGGTAGAGACATCACCCAACAGATCTTAGAAAGGTAATGCTATAGGGGAACTTAAACAAATTCAAGTCTAGGCAGTTAGAGATAGTACAAAAGATAGAGAGATGGAATAGAAGTCAGGAAGTCAGCAAGACTGGAATTCATATCTAGTCTCGCACACTTACTAGTTGTATGATCCCAGGAAAGTCTCTTAATTTCTGTCTGCCTCAACTTGTTCAACTGCATCTATAGGGTAGAAATTATAATAACAGCTATCTCCCAAGGTTGTTGTAAGGATAAAATGAGATATTTGCAAAGAACTTCCTGAGCATTAAAAGTGTCATATAAATGTTAGTTATTTTTATCTAAGGAAAAAATGTTATGCAAATACCAAATGCTCAAAAGTTTTAAACAATTCACTTCTATTCAATAGACATTTACTTAATACTTACTATAGGCATGCCCCAATTCTAGATGCTGTGAATTTTAAAAAACGCATAAGGCATGATCAATACATTCATTGAGATGAAAACTTAACAAATAGGATAAGATCTGCTAGTAGACAAATATAATACAAAGTATAGTATAAATGTATATAAAGAAGGTATGAAATTTGATCATGGGATCCCAGGAATGTAGCTTGAGTGAGGGGTACTGTAGAGGGAAATCTCTCTCAGGATAGATGAAAAATTCACCTCACTGGGAATCCCATTCAGGCTCATCTCATCTCAAAACAACAACAACAACAACAACAACAACAACAAAACCTCAAAACCTCAAAACCTCTCATTGTTCTGAAAGAGTCCCATAATTCTTATAACTAGGTCAGTTTTAAGCACCTGACTTCACTGGGATAAAAGAAATATGGGAAAGAGAATTAAGTGTAAAGGTTTCCAGGAGCATGCAACATAGCTATACACCTGGAGCCAGCCAAGGGACAACAGAAAGTTAGAGGTAAAGAAGACTATGGTACTTCTAAAACTTTAGGGACAATAAATGTGCAAAATACTACAATGACAAACCTGAGTCTCCCTATAGTAATACACAGTAAGACATAGTCAATCTTCTCCTCTAAGAGAAACAAATGAGGACAGGACACAACAGCATAGGGTCATCCAGGAAAATATTAGTGGTAAGAAGCAAGAACACCATAGAAAAAAAAATCAGCATGATTATAAAGATTTTTTAAATAGCTGACTGAGAAGGAGAAATTAACATATTTGAAAAAGACTAATAGACAACCACTTTTCAACATAGGAAAATGAGTAAAAATCTCCAAAGACAAGTAAATATGTCACAATGAGTTTAGCAAGTCCCCCTCATGTGACAGTGGAACAACTTCAAGAAGCTCCAGAATGGTTGTAGAAGAGTGATCAGAGAACTAAGAGAAATTTTTTTTAAAAGAAATAAGGACAGAAATCAAAACTCCTATGGAAAAAATAACAAGACTAACTAGGAACTAGAATTTAGAACAAAAGACAAAAACCCTCTCCATAAAGGTAGAGATTTTCCTTAAAAAAGATTACAAAAATCATAGTGCAATAAATCTAGAAGGAAAATAAGGGAACATTTTTTTAAATGAAGACTGAAACAAAACTATGAGATGTATAAAACAAACAAAAACTTGAACATGAAGATAGCACGTGATGAGATAATCTAAGAATTATGTGTATGCCAGAAAAAATAATGAAAAATAAAATGTGAATAAAACATCCCCCCCCAAAATAAATACAAACAAATATTGAAGTAAACACCAAAGTTCAGATTACGGGAACCCACAGAACATGAACAGAACGAAACTCCAACCTATGTCAACAAGAAATATTGTAATGAAATTTCAGAACTACAAAATCAAAGAACAAATTCTGAAGCCCATGGAGGGAAATTCCCTTAAAGTTACAAGGAGAACAAAGGAGGACTATTCTGAGATTATAAGAAATTAAAGGAAAATTGGAATATGATATTCAGAAGAGCAAAGGAAAGCAGCTGACATCTGAAAATATCATATCCTGCAAAATTCAGCCTAAATAGCAAGGAAAATAACTAGACAAGCATTAAAAGGGAAGAATTAAAATCTGGAATGATAGTTGGTCCGTCTTTGACAGTTTCTGTTTATGATGTTATTATTGGATGAATTGTTCACCTGGTTCTGCTCACTTTTCCCTTCAACAGTTCATTCTACTCTACCATTCTTCCCAGATTTCTCTGAAAATACTATTTATCAGGACTTTCTCTGAAATAATATCCATTATAAACATTTAATCATGTTCAAATCTGGCCTCAGACACTTACTAGCTGTGTGACCCTGGGCAAGTCACTTAACCTCTATTTGCCTTAATACACTGGTGAAAGAAATGGCAAACCACTCCAATATCTTTGCCAAGAAAAGCCCTTATGTGGTCATGGAAACAACAGTACAAAATCTTGTACCAATATTGGTTCAGATATTCCTCAATTTATTGACACTCCATTTATTTCCATTTCTTTGCTGAAGGAAAAAAAACCAATACAAATATATTTGCACATATGAGTCTTCTATGTCTTTCTTTGATTTCTGTGGAATATAATATCACTGGATTGAAGCATATAGACAGTTGGGCGACATTTGTCCATCATTTCATTTTGATTTCTAGAATTGTAGGAAAAATTCACAGCTCCACAAGGACTATGCTTTTTTTCCTATAGCTTAACAATTGTGATCTTTTTTATTATCTTAGCCTATCATATGTGTGTTAAGTTCAAAACTCAGTTGTTTTACATTACATTTCTCAAATTATTAGTGATATGGATAATTTTTCATATGGTTTTTGATGGTTTGGACTTCATCCTTGAGAACTGCCTGACCATGTCTTTTGACCTCATGTATCAGGAACTGACTATCATTCTTTTATTTTTGAATCAGTTCCTTATATATCTTAGCTATCGGACATTTATCAGAGAACCGTGTTTCAGAGAGTCCCTGCACCCCACCCTTCACCAATTAGCTGTTCCTTTCTAAGTTTAGATTCAGTGATTTTGTTTGTGCAAAACTTTTCAATATTTTGAAATCAAAATAGTCCATTTCATCCTCTATAGATCTTTTCCCTTGTCATAACAAAATTTCCTTTCTCCATAACTTCAAGAAATATCTTCATCCTTGCTTATCTAATTTTTAATGATGTAATCTTTCATATCTATAACCCATATCAATCAAACATTTAGCATTTTATATAATCTCTTCCACTGGTGGAATTTCTTATTTTATTAACCAAGACTAAGCAATATTAATGATCATTGCTTTGCAATATAATTTGAGATTTGGTACTACTAAACTTGCTTTTATTCTCACTTTTGTTCACTATTTCCATTGAGAACCTTAACTACTTCTTCCTTCTAATGACTTCTGTTTTTGATTTTTCTACTTGATAAAGTAATCCTTGTATAGTTTGATTGGTAAGCCATTTAATAAGTTAACTTTTTACTTAGTATTGTCATATTAATTGTACTGAGATGGCCCAACAATGAACAATCATTAGCTCTTAACTTATTCTGTGTTGCTATAGAGATGTTTTTCCTTGTATTCATAGAGTTTACCAATGTGACTTGGTAGTTGGACTTATTTATTTTATATATCCTGTAGTTGTTTTTTAATGGATTTTCTCTCTTTTCCTATAGGATTTTCTTAGTAATATTCAAAAAAGTTGATGAGGGTTAATTTTATATCATGCTAGTCTACTGATGTTAATTGTTATATTTATTTTTTATCAACTCTCTAGGGTTCTTTGTAAATTAAAAAAATTAAATCAACTTAAATGCAAAAGTGTCAATTATGTTCCATCTGCTTAAATTGCATACTCAATTTCTTTTTCCCATCTTATTGGTTTATTTCCAGCCTGGTGGTAAATAATAGTGATGATAATGGATATCATTGTTTTACCTCTGATCTTCTTGGAAAGTCCTCTAATTTACACTTAATACATATAACTCTTTTAATTTTAGCTAGATACTATTTATAATAATAAGGAAAGATCCATTAATTCCTATGCCTCTTAATTATTTTGAAAATATAAATGTTGTATTTTGTCAAAAATGTTTTTGTATTTATTCATGTAATCATATCATCTTAATGGTGTGTGTTATGAATATGGTTTATTACATATACATATATATAACCATATTAACATGTATGTATGTATATTATTAATATGGTTGGTTTTATATATATATACACATAAAAATCAACCATATTAATAACATGGCTTTGTGTATGTGTATATACATATATATATATATATGTATACATTATCATTTTCCTCATACTGCACAATCTTTTATTGCTGGTAGAAATCATATTTGTTTATAATAGAGATGAGGTATTTCTAATGAGTTGCTATAACCTCTTTCAGAATATTTTAATTAACATTCACATTCCATTCACAAATGTGACTTCATCGATATCACTGTGATAGCTTCTAGGTAAGTAAAATGGTAAGAGAACAAATTTGTAAAATAGGTTTGGGAAAGTTGAGACAGTAATTTATATTATTCCTATGCAAAAGAAAAGAATCATTAGGAAATTCAAGAAAAAGTTAAAACTCTAAGATCAAGAAAGGGACATCAGTGATCCAAATACTGTCCTAAATGGAACAAATCAGAAATGGTACTGTGATGTGGCATCTAGCAGGGGGATGAGGCCAGTTTTCCCCTCCAAAAATTCTAGTTCATGGAGTCACAAATGTATTAAAAGTGGTGGATACTGGAGACAAAAGCCTGGTATACTTATCATTGTAATAGTCCAGGTGAGAGATAATGAGGGACTAAGCCAGAATGGTAGTAGTAGTAATAGAGGAGGGGGATGGATATGGGACATTGTGGAGGTGGAAATCAAAAGGCTCATTAGGAACATTTCCCACACGAGGAGACCCAAATAAAGGACAAAGGAAAAAGACAAAATTCTTCTGTTTTGTGGTGATATTAAGAATTTCAGTAAATTCTATATTCAACCATCAACCCCTTCTCCCCACGCACACACACGTAAGTATCCCTCTTTTTGTTTCAGGCAGTGATTTTCAGAGCCAGCTTTTTCCATAAAACAGTGGAATAGAATGGCAAAAACAATTTGCAATGAGTCATAAAGAAAAAAAAAAAAGCAACCCATTTTAGAATTGCCAAGAACTGTAAGCAGTAAACATGAGTTAGCTTGCCTCTTTAAAGCTTAGATTTACACATTTCTAAGAGTATGGATGGGGTAATGGAGAAAAGGCAGAGTAAATTTAACCAATTGGTGGAGCTATAAGGCCCAGAAAAGACACAACCATATTAATATTTGTTTTATTGATTTTTTTTCTTTAAATTATCAAATCCCTGTCTATTTTTCAGACCCTCCCTTATCAGGTTTCATTCCAACTATTCAACTTTATTCCCCACTCATCCCCAACCCTTACTTTGCATTTAGGTCAAATAGACCTCTTCCATGCCTCTACATGAGCCTTGATTTTTCTAACTTTTGTTTACTATTGGACGCTGGTCTAGAATTGCATCTTTCTTCTCCTTTCCTATCCAAATCCTACTGATCATTCAAACATTAGTTTAAGTACCACTTCCTCTAGGAATCATTATCTGACTACTTACCTTTTCCTTCTCTGAACTTCTATTGAACTTTTAATTAGTACAAAAGAATCTAGCTCTTTATTATTCTTTGATTATTTCCTATATGTTTATCTCTTTTCCCCTTCTAGACTGTGAATTTCTTGAGGACAGGTATCTTGTCTCATACTTCTCTATATAGTTCATAGTACTATCACATTTCTAAACACATGTTAGTAAAACTTTTGATTTAAAGCTCCAACCTATCTAGTTATATTACAGAATGCTCCTCCTAATCATTTAATTTCCACAGAAACTAAATTTCTCACTAACCGTCAATTCTCTCACACTTTTCTACCTCACTTCCTTTATTGACTATTCTGAATCCTGAAAAGTCCCACCTCTATCATCTGCCTGTAGACAGTTCATCTATTCCTCAAGGTCCAACTCAAATTGCCATATCCTCCATAAGATCTCTAATGTATTTCCGCCAAAAGTGATCCATTTCCATAGCTGATAACATAGCATTTATGCACTTGTGAAATTGAAGTTTGCATTCCATTTATCTGATCATATCTCTACCTGACAAATTGTAAGATCTTTAAGGTCAGAAATCATGTTTTATTTATGTTTGCACTTTTCCAGATCACATTCTAGTGCTCTGCATAGAGTAAGCATTCAATAAATATTGATTGATTTTTCAACAATTAATAATCAATGAGAAGTAGGCTATCAATAAAATATAAAATGAAAATTCCACTAAAATTAATTTACTTATTCAGTCCCATATCAATAAAATTGCCAGAGGATTACATTATAGAGCTAGAAAAGAAAATTAATGCAATTCATCTGGAAGAACAAAAGGTCAAAAATCTCAAGAGAAATATTTTTAAAAGTGGGAACAAAGGACATAAGACAGTACCAAATCTCATACTATTCTACAAAGCAGTAAGTATCAAAACAACTTGTTATGGTTGAGAAAGGTCAATTAATGGACAATTAGATACTGTGTGATTTAAATTTCTAAATGTGGGTTCCAATCTGTTCCCCCAGTTTTGGGGGGAAACTGACTAAAATCACTGATAAACGAGTTTAGGTTTTTTAAGGGTTTTTGAAAGATAGTAAAAGAAAGATAAAGATTGAGAACAGATTTCTTATAGCCTGAAATCCTCACCTTCTTAAACTCCCCTGTGAAGTTCCCTGCTACCATGCTAATGTCTCACAGCCAAAGAGGTGAGCTATCTCCACAGTGTCCATTTCCTCCTTCCTGTTCCCCTCCCAGAAATGGGAAATTCTTCAAGCTGATTGGCTAGTGTCATTCAAATTCATTGGTTCACTGGGCCTGAAGGTGGTCAAAGTTCAAAGTTGTTAGCTTCTGAGAACAACTACTTTTTTAAGTACCCTTAAGTACCAGCCAGATGTGCTTAACTAGAAGTCAGCCAGTAATCCATTCAGCAGTTACCTTATCCAATTCAATCAGTTTAAATTAATCTCCAGGTGGGCTGCTGAGTATCTACTAAATCTCATCTATCACATTGCATTATCTTGACACATTTCATAACATACAGAAGCAAATGAACATAGTAGTAGGCTATTGTTTGATAAAACCCCAAACCCCAGCTATAGAGGTAAAAACCCTCAAAAAATTATTTGACAAAAGCTGCTAGAAAACTGGAAAGGAGTTTGACAAAAAAACATGATATAGACTAACATTTCAAACCATATACTGAACTAAATAAACTGTGAACAGATACATGATCTAGACACAAAGGGTGACATCATGAATAAATTTGAGGAACAAGGAAGAAGTTACCTTTCACATCTATGGATAGCAGAAAAATTCATGATCAAAGGAAGAAAGAATTATAAAAGATAAAATAGTTTTGATGACATAAAATTAAAAAGTTTTTGCTCAAACAAAACCAATGCAGCTAAAATCATAAGGGAAACAAATAATTGGGGAAAATACTTGAAGCAATTTTCTATGATAAGGGTCTCATTTTCAAGACGTGTAAGAAACTCATTCAAATGTTTAAGAACAAGAGATAGTAAAAAATTAATAGATGATCACAAAATATGAACTGGCAGGTTTTCATTTTTACAGAAGAAGACCAAGCTATCAATAGCCATGTTAAAAATACCCTCAATTGCCAATAATTAGAGAAATACAGATTAAAGCAACTCAAATCCATGAGATTGGCAAAGATCACAAAAAAGGAAAATGAATATTGTTGGAGGGGCTGTAGGAAAGCAAGCATATTAATGTATTGTTGGTGGATCTATGAACTGGTCAAACCATTCTGAAAAACAATGTGTAACTATACCCAACAGATACTAAACTAAACCCTTTGACCCAATGCTACAAAAAAGATTAAAGAAAAAGGCAGAGAATCCATGTGTAAAAAATATTCCTAGCAGCTCTTTTTGTGGTATAGAAGAACTGGAAAATAAGGAGATAGCCATCAATTGCGGAATGGTTGGACAAATTTTGATGTATACATGCAATGTAATACTATTGTACTATAAGTGAGGTTGAAAGTATTGGTTTCAAGGAAACTTGGGAAGATATGTATGAACTGATGTGTAGTAAAGTGAGTGGATCTAGGAGAAGAATTTGTACAATAGTAATAGCATTGGAAAGACAAATAATTATTACAGATTTAAAGACTTTGACCACTACAATGACCAAATGTGATTCCTGAGGATCAATGATGAAGTATGTTATCCATCTCTTAACAGAGAGGCAGTTAATGGAGTTAGGGTGAAGATTGAAACATATTCTTTTATTAAAAAGCTATAACCAAGGTAGGACCTTGTTTTTCTTGACTTCATATTTGTTTTTTTCCAAATTGGGGAAAGGAGGAAGAGAAAAAATATTTTTGTTAAGGAAAAAATATATATATATTTAAAAATAAAAGATAGTCCATAAGGACAATGGTGTATAGTAGATAGCAAGCTGTCTTTGGAGTCAGGAAGATATGGATTGAAATTTTGCTTGTGACACATACCGATCATATGTTTTGGGGGTAGGGCAGTAAATCACTTATTTTTTCCATGCCTAGGCAACTCCTTTAATATGATTAATTATAAAAAAAATTTATCTGCATTGGCAGAGAGAGGGTTTTTTGCACTGAGATTTCCATATGCCAAAGACATCATAGACATAGTAAAAAAATTAATGTTTACTAACAAAATTCACTGCTGAAAGTCATACTATTGTGTCCAAAATCAAAACCTACAAACTTATTCATAATCTCCTAAGCAAAATCTTATCAAAGCCTCTGAATTCTCTCTCTCCTTTTATAGATTCCAAGAAAAAGGTGATGAAATTCCATAAAGTCAAAAAAGATGTACAAGACAGCTGTTTGTATGAGTGCCTGGCAGGTGAGAGATTTTGTTCCTAATTAGTGCAAAAGGATCTGCTGCTTTTAACTTTTCAAACTGATCATGTGTGAACAGTAACTTGTTGTTAACCCCAATTGGTTTAGCAACATCAATACGTCTAGTTAAACTAACAAGGTACCACCTCCAGGAAACATTGCTATAGAGGATGCCTAATCAGGCAGAACCCTGACAACACTCTTGTGAATGAATTCATGTGGCTCAATTCGGAGAGTTGGGCTTGTTATGGAAGACCTGGAAGATCTTTCTGCTGCCAGAGCATGAGAAAACGTTCTGGGACTGATGCTGGTAGAAAAAAAAACACAACAACAACAGCCCATTCCGGAGCAGAATGGTAGGGTTCCCCACACATGGGGATATTATGCCCGGACCCCTTCTCCAGAATTCTAAATTCATATCACAAGATTTTAAATCTGGGATTAATACTATTCTAATCCAACATCTTACAAGTTTATACTTGGGTACCAAGAGACCATTAGTCTCATTTGTGTAATTTATCAACCAACAACAGTGTCATCTTAGAATAAATTCAATACAATTCAATTCCACAAGCATTTTTAATTACCTACTGGATAACCTACATAGGGCGCATAAAACACAATCATTCATCTCCTGGAATTGTTTTCATTCTGGCAGGATATGATCAATAAATAGATACATATAATAATTCAACAACTATAAAATAATACAAAATAATGCAAGACAAGTATGTTAGAAGCACAAAGTACTTTTTGATACCTTAGATCTTAGCTTCTTAAACTGTGGGTTGTGACCCTATATGTGGTCATATAACTGAATATGATGGTCATGAAAAATTTGGCAACAGTAAAAGGTCATGTATAACACATAGATATAGATATATAGATACATATGTATATATATATATGTATATATGACATATAAATACTCACACACACACATACACACTCAGTAGCATGTTCTATATATCCCTGTGTACTCATTTGTACCTGGCAATCAGTCTGGTGGTGCTCAAGGACCTGGTGGAGGCATGCGTTTTGCTCTGTTTCCAGTGACTGCTTAGTAACTGTAGACTGACCAGGGTTTGGTGAGTATTAATTAAGGAAAATCCTAAATTCCTTTGAACTAGCTTAATTGGGAATGCTCTGGGATTGCATAGGCTAAACTTAGAGTTAAGACTATCTATCTGTATCTCTACTTCCTTATTTCCTTAATTGGTTTCATCTTTGTGGTTTAATTCATTCTCAAGTAATAAAACCTGATCCTTTATGAACTAAAGCTCAGAGGCTCCTTTTCTTATTGGCCTGGGAGGAATATATTAAAAGGGGAGATTAGAAGTAAAAGAGTCTCTCATATTTCTAGGACCCCAATATTAAGGTGAGTCACCTTAATAACACTCTGTATATCAAATTTTTATATTTGATATCCCTCCAGAAAGCAAAACCTCTCTAAGGCACTCATTCTCCAAGGTAAGAGCATAAGGCAAATAGCTCTCGCAGAGAGTAGGAAGAAGGGTTCCATATTCTGATAGCTCCAATACCTATCCATGTGTATGGATCGATTAAAAGTTGAATGTTTATACATTACTAGCTTCCTATATTTTTATTCTTAAATTTGTTTTTGTTATTGTCATTGCTTTGGTGGGCTCTGGTGAGTAGCCTAGGGAATACAGGTTCTATTCATGTGAAGAAGTCACTTGAAGTTAATAGCAATACCAAATTTGTGAGGGGAGAGGAAAGGTTCCTCACTTTTTCCCATCTTTATGAAAGCATAATTTTTAGGGAAACGTTAAAAAAAAGATAGTCATGAGATATCCAGACTTTAAGTTTGGGCCCAGGAGTTTGGCCAAATAATCTTTGAAGTTTGCCTTTTAACTTGTTCATATTTCAACTCTTATTCTCTATTTCTTGCATATCAATGGCATTGCTATAATCACTATTTAAGATGTCTTAAGAACAACTTTGAGTGACCAAGTCATTTTTTACTATTATAACTACCCAAATTAACTACAAAGGACTTATGAAGGAAGATGCTATATGTATCCAGAGAGAAACTGATAAATAGATATATAGAATGATTTTATACCATTATCTTTTTGTTTGTTTTGGGGGGATGAGGCAATTGGGGCTAAGTGACTTGCCCAGGATCACACAGGAAGTAAGTATTAAGTGTCTGAGGCTGGATTTGAACTCGGGTCCTTCTGACTCCAGGGCTGGTACTCTATCCACTGCACCACCTAGCTGCCCCAAATTATTTTAAATAATGTACATATTTGTATCTAATGGTAGCCATCTCTAGGGTAAGGAGAAGGGAAGAAAAAAGCAGAAAATAGTTACATGGTAACTTTAATATATATTTAAAATGAATAACAAGTTGTACATAAAAGATTTGCAGTTTCACGTGTAATCATATTTCTTCTAGTCTATTATGTTATGGAAGGGCTCATTTTATTTCTTAAGTTCACAATAAAATAAATAAGAATTTTAGAGCTATAAAAAATATGTCCTAGGTACTTAATTTCTTATAATTCTTGCAAAAGAAGAGGCCTTTTCCACTGCAATCTCTAATCCAAAGAGGAGAGACAGCACTTCAAGTATCAAGTTCATTCTGTTCTTCATTTGATCTACTATAAATAAAACCACAGTTGAGCAAAGAAATAAAGAAGTTTTGCTTTTCCTTTTAGGATTTGTTTCTGAATCATGGGCACAAAGTTACATAAATAGGGATCATGCAGAGAACTCTCTGTTTTTTCTCCAATGAAAATCATCTCTTTCTCAACTCGCCTGTTGCCATAATTAATGTCTATTACAACTTTCCTTCCCTGAAATTATCTGGTTAGAAAATTGTTCACAGGAACACAATAAGGTAAAGTAGATTATTGTTCTAATACAGTGTAATATGCCTAAGAGTCCTAAAGAATGCTCCCAGTGCAATTTGGTCCTGATGACTCACATCTAAAAACCAATCCCCATTCACAGGATGACAAAACAGGAAGGAGACTCAAATGATCTGAAAGGCATGGTGATATACTAAAGGTAACACAGCAATTGCTTGTGTTGAAAAGAGGAGGGGGAAGCAATTGTAAATAACAGTCAAAATATACCTGGATCTCTCAAAACCCTTTTTTCCCTAACAATGAACAACTGCATCAAAACACCATTCAGTGAAATCATACTGTTTGGGATAAATTTGAATACTGCTGGTAAAAAAAAAAAAAAGAATTGTGTTTCAAAGTTCTCAATATCCTGATTCTGAAACGGTGGTTTCTGGAGTTGGCTAGGCAAAGTCTTTTTTCAAACAAATTTCTCATTCCCAGGGGAAACTAATGAGAATATTTAATCCCACTTGAATTCTATACTGGCTTGGAAGTTTTGAAAACCTTGCATACCTCCAGTAAACACTGGAATTTCCACATATAGTTGCTTGAATTAGAGGAGAAAGAACTCTGGCCTAGAGCATCAAGAGGTCTGATTTCTAGTCCTAGCTCTAACAACAACCAGATTTCTTTTTCAATTTAATTCAGTTCAATCGATAATTGCTTAGTACTTACTTTGCATCTGTAGTGCTTTGTGCTAGATGATGGAGATAACCCCTGCCCTCAAAGACCTTACTTTGTGTGAGGATGGAAAAGGATGCCTAGATCAGGAAAGACAGTCATTTCATAAGAAAAGACCATTATCAACTGGGGGAATGGATAAAAGTCTTGTGTAGAAGGCAGCAATAGAACATTGAAGCAAATCAAGGATTGTCTGAGGCAGAGGTGATAACAGAACACATTTTATAAAAGGGGAATCAACTTCATAAAGGTAAATAGCATCATGACTTCACATGAATCGACTGAAGGACAAATGGGCTCTGTGACATGGTCAATGAGTAACAAAAAGATGACCAGAACTCAGAGTTCCAGATTCCTTTCCACTCTACCATTCTGCCTCTTTCATTGGTGCAGCTCTTTGTTCTACTTGTTATAAGGCAAAATTGTTTATTTTTTTATGGGGCAATGAGGGTTAAGTGATTTGCCCAGGGTCACACAGCTAGTGTCAAGTGTCTGAAGCCAGATTTGAAGTCAGGTCCTCCTGAATCCAGGGCCACTGCTTTATCCACTGCACCACCTAGCTTTCCCCTTCATTTTGTTTTTAATTAAATACAACTTTACAAATTCTTTTCTAAGATGGCCCTGGGGTCATGGGATTCAGAACTAGAAGTCATCTTTGATATTTTTCAGTCCAGCACCCCACCACCCATCCCCTTTTTATAGATGACAACAGTGAAAAGGGGAAGTGATTTGTTTAAGGTCACCGATGTATCTGAACTCAGATATGAAACTAGGTTCTCTGATGACAAATCCAATGATTTCCACATTTTGACATTATTCGTCTAACATTTATAAAATGAAAATCAAAATAAGCAAGAAAGACATTCTGAAAGTGATTCTGAAATGCCTTAAATGTTCAGCTCAGTAGATCATTCAACTATCCTGAGCCCAGGTGTGAAATCTGCCCTTTATCCAGATGTTCCTGTTGAGGGGGGGGGGAGGTGGCAGGTGCTGTTTTTATTTCTACAGATTCCACCTGTTCCTGCAGCTCTAGGAGTCAAAGATTTTGACTGGACTTGGAATTTGTATTCATCGGATTCCCTCCATCTTCATCACCTGCTCTCAGTTTTGTTCGGTGCTATTTATTCCCTTTGAAAGTTTGAAAGAAAAAACAAAGAGTTCAAAAGCAACCTCATCAAAACTACTTAGCCTTGTTTATTCAAAAGATATTTTTGAGCACAAGGAATTTTGCTAGGTCTATGAGGGTTAGAGTAATTGATAAGGGGCAGTCACTCGCATTTATTTTCCCCCAGGGGCATTACCCCATTTGTACTTGATTTATTTTATGTGCCTGAAATGGTTTGTTTTACTACTGGTTTTATCTTCCAGCATATAAAAATATATATTTTGCCCTTACACTTTGTGGGTATGAGGGATAAGAGTAGAAAGGGGAATGGTGAGAAGAAAATGAGATTGAGAAGACATAGGGCAAAGAGAGAGAAGAGAGGCAAACAGACACAAAGTAATTACTGTGAAGAAGACAAATTTTATATATGAGATTTGACTTCACTGACTAGCTAATAACATCTCATCATATGAGGTGCTGCACTAGTCTCCAGTAGAACTCAGATAGAGAAAAAGACATCCTCCCAAACATTCTGCCCAAATACTTTAACCACAGGAAGTTAAGTGCATCCACAGGCAACTTCAACTTATGTGACCAGCATTTACACAGCATATAAGCTAAGATCATATTATTCTTATCAGCCTTAAAGGGCTGATATTTTCCTAAGGGTAAGAGGTTCTCCTGTGTATTAATTAGGCCTTGGCACAGGCCACTCCAGACAAAATGTTCTGGGTCTGCTTTGCCCTGCCCCCTCCTTTTGGTGGGATATTAGAATTTTATAGCAGGGGTTTGAAAAAATTACATGAATCTACCCTTGCTCTTGGACTATCTTCTCTGAGTTTTCATATTGGCTTTATTCTGCTATGAGCAGCATTATTGAATATTGGTGAAAGACCTTGGAAATGGGTTGAAGGACCTAGGTTTGAGTGGTATGCTTCAGTTCTTCACATGGCCTAAGTGATTTTGTGCAAATTACTTTAGGTCACTGGGGGCAGCTAGGTGGTGCAGTGTATAGAACACTGACCCTGAAGTTGGAAAGACCTGAATTCAAATTTCACCTCAGACAGTTACCAGCTGTAAGTGACCCTGGGCAAGTCACTTAACCCCAATTGCCTTAAACATCCGGGACCATCTCCAGTAGTCCTGATATGTCTTCCTTTGAACCCAGATGGCTCTGGAGGAGAGAGTGAGGTTGGTGAATATGCACAGTCCTGCCTCACTTAAATCCAATTCAATGGCAAGTCATGGTATCACCTCCCAATGTCATGGTCTTCTTTAAGAATGAAGGGCAGGGGGACAGCTAGGTGGTGCAGTGGATAAAACACCGGCCCTGGATTCATGAGGACCTGAGTTCAAATCTGGCCTCAGATACTTAACACTTACTAGCTGTGTGACCCTGGGCAAGTCACTTAACCCCAACTGCCTCACTAAAAAAAATTTTTTTTAAAAAGAATGAGGGGCAAACAACAACAACAACATCACAGATTTCTTTTGTGTAAAAACCAAGGAGGTGATCTAGACCAATATGTAATTTTTGTTCTAGCTCTCCAGCCCTTATATGTGATGATGTATTTTGATTTTTTTTTTGTTTGTGGAGTTTTGTGGTTGCTCTTGTTCACTTGTGACTCAGAATGTACTAGCTATCCAAGGGGCAGTGATGCAAAGCCACATGAGTCATCCAGCTTTAACTCCTATCTTGGCCCACAGAACCTTCTGCTGACTCACTCCTCAGAGGTTCTCAGGCTCTGTGCCATCTTCAGCAGATAGCTTTCCTAGGAGCAAGAAACTACCATGGAAGGGAAGAAAAGCAACTTCATAGGATTCTAGATGTGGAGCTTGTGAGTGATATTTTCCCCATCCTTTAGCTACAAGAGATACCCATAGTTATAAGTGATTTGATTAAGATAATAATATATTAACTAAAAATTGTGATTTATTATATTTAGATATTATTTTGTTACAATTACATAAGGTTAAAAGTTTAAGTCTCTCTTCTGTCTAACTTTCCAATGTCAGGCATTAAGTAATATCACAAGATTCAGTAGTCAGCAATGCTATATTTTAGTAACCACGAGTGACATACTTTTCTCAAGGAGTTCACGAGGCTCACCAGTGGCCTGACAATGACCCACCCTATTGTCATCATAATGCTGACATTTATGGTCACTTAGGTAGTTCCTCATAGTTCCTAAGAATATGTTTTAATTTTAGAAGCGCAACTAATCAAGATTAATAAACTGTTGTATAAGCGTAATTTTTGGAAGGGTATATAAACCCATGGATTTTGTAACTCTGGGTCTTTCAGGTCCAACGCCTGGATGACCGGCTTTATTGGGAGACTAAAACTCTCTCAATAAACCTATTGGTTTTGTTGAGGGACTAAACCTCTCTCAATAAACCTATTTGCTTCAGCCTGGAAACTGTTGTTTTTGTTCTTCCATCAGACATAAAAATTTCCCCAACAAGCTCCAAGTGACCTTAGAGGCAAACTAACACAACCTGCTCATTTTACAGATGAAAAAAAGGGAAGTCAAGAGGGGGTTAGTAGGGGCAGTTAGCTGGCACAGTGGATAGAGTACCGGCCCTGGAGTCAGGAGTACCTGAGTTCAAATCTGGCCTCAGACACTTAACACTTACTAGCTGGTGACCCTGGGCAAGTCACTTAATCCCAATTGCCTCACTAAAGAAAAAAAAAAGTAGTAACCAAACTTTTAGGGGCAGCTAGATGGCACAGTGGATAAAGCACCAGCCCTGGAGTCAGGAGGACCAGAGTTCAAATCTGGCCTCAGACACTTAACACTTAGTAGCTGTGTGACCCTGGGCAAGTAACTTAACCCCAATTGCCTCACCAAAAAAAAAAAAAAAAAAGAGGGGGTTAGTGACTCACTCAAGGTCACACAAGTAGTAAGTAGCAGAGCTTTGATCATGTTTTTTCTCATAGTTGCAAAGCTTTCAATTTTCCCTCCTAGTCACATGGAAAATGACTTACTAGAAGCACTTATTTAAATGGATTTGTGTTTAAATCTTATTCAATATTTAGTGATCAAGATAGGATTTATCCAAAGGGATGTTCTCTATGGACTAGGGCACACATAGAACTCTCATTATTCTTCTTACATCAGCATACTACACAATAATAATGGTTGTTACATATATAGTTTGTTATATACACTATCTCATTTCCTCCTGACAAAAGCCCTTTAAGTAGTACAGCCATTACTATCCCTCGCCCCTTTATGGCTCAGTTGACCAACAAACATTTGCTAATATTTTTGTTAATTTTAACATATTATTTAGCTCATTATTTTATTTATTATCATTAAGTACATTCTTTGTTTTAGATACAAAGGAAAGCATTAAGGATACAGAGACACAAGTCAAACAATCCCTGACTTTCAGGAGTTCACAATTTATCCAGGGAGTCAATGTACAAGTCTATATAAAACAGACACAATATGATGGCATATGTGGGAGGCACTAGTAGCTAGAGATGGGGCACAGAGAAGTCTGCTCAAAGCATGGAGGCTTGAGCCAAGCCTTGAAGGAAACTATCAATTTTAGGAATCAGAGGTAAAGGAGAGAATACTTCAGGCAAAGGGCATGAGGGAGGGGATCATTAGTGTAAAGTTATGGAGATAAGAAAATGGAGTATTCTATATAAGAAATAATAAGAAGAAAGACTTGGACAGTTTGTGGTATATGTGAAGGGAAGCATATACATACTATGTATATATACATACATTGATGTACTGTGTGTACATATATATATATATATATATTTATATTTATGCTGTGTCATGTGCAAATTTTCTAAGTATGTCATCCATGGCTAATTCATTTTATCTAAGGGATCTGTAATCCAGGTTCAACAGTTAATTACTCAGAGATATAAGATTATAATCCAGATTTCCTGACACCATTCAGTATTTCTCCCATACACTTTTTTGAGATGAAAAGAAGGATTTTTAATAATTTCTGGGGGTGGCTATGTGGCACAGTGGATAAAGCACCAGCCCTGGATTCAGGAGTACCTGAGTTCAAATCCAGCCTCAGACACTTGACACCTACCAGCTGTGTGACCCAGGGCAAGTCACTTAACTCCCATTGCCCCGCAAAAAAAAAAAAAAAAAATCTTCCCCCTTTCTAAATCAAGCGTATAGACATTAAGGCCCTCATCCAAGGTCCTACATAAAGTAAGTGACAGATAGGAGTACTACTTCCAGGTCTCAAAGAACAGCTATCTACAAACTCTGCCACACATGATCTATAACCCACATAATGAACTTAAATTGAGATTATATTGACATATTTGTTCAGGAGCATCTATTATGTAAGAGAAGTATACCTACACTATACAGTTGGTTGTGTAGATATGTGCAACTTAAAGTCTACTCAGATGTATTTTCTAACTCCCTCTCTCCTCTCTACCCCTCCAAATTCATTTATTGCTTAAAAGTACTCTTCAAGTGATTATCTTCATGATGTTATAGAAAGAACATTGGACTTTGATTCACAAGGCCTAGGTTTGAATCCTGGCATTACAACTTCCAAGTTGTATAGCTTTTGGCAAATCCCATCAATCCCTTATCTGTAAAAGAAGGATATTAATGCTTTCATTACCTCTCTCACAGATAATGGTAAGGTTTCAATCAGATAATGAATATGAAAGTGTTTGGTCAACTGTAAAATCCTATGTAAAATGTGAGGGAAATTATTATTTTGGGGGAAAGTTGAAGATAACAGATTCAGAGAATGGAGAGTTCAAAACTAGAGAATAGAAACATTTTTTTTTTGGAGACAGTAGTTCTCTCTAAAAAATTCATCTCCCCTCCAAACCCCCCTAATATGCTAGAATGATGAAGATGGTCCTAGATTTAGAGCTGGTTGGAACCTCAGAAGTCATAAAGTCCAAGTCCTTCCTTGTATATATTAGGAAACGAGCTGATTTACCTACCATCACAGAGCTTGTAAATGCCTGAGGCAGGCTTTTAACCCAAGTCTTCCTAAATCAAAGTCTAGTTGGCATAAAGGATAGAGTTCAGCAATTTAAAAAAAAATAGCTAAAACCAATTTGGAAAATGAAGGTTATTGCTGTTAGCAGGGTTTTCCAAGAGGCCCCAACCCAACGAAGCTGGATCAGTCTAAATCAGTCATAAATATTAGAACAAAATATTTTAAGTTATAAACATTTTATTTATAGTTTTGAGTTCCAGTTTTTGTTACTCCTTCCCTTCTTCCTCTCCCCCCCACCCCGAGGTGGTAAAAAATCAGATATGGGTTGTACATGTATGATTATGTAGAACATTACCACATTAATCATTTTGTACAAAAAAAAAAACTTGAATAAAAGAAAAAAATGAAAGAAAGTGAAAAAATAGTATGCTTTAGTCTGTGTTCCATTAATATCAATTTTTTCTTTGGAGGTGGATAGTATGTTTCATCAAGAGTCCTTTGGGATTGTCTTGGATCATTGTATTGATGAAAATAGTTGTCATGCACAGTTCTTCATAAAACAATATTGTTGTCTCTGTGCACAACATTCTCTTGGTTCTGCTCAATTCACTGTACAATAGTTCACACAAGCCTTTCTAGGCCTTTCTGAAATCATTCAGCTTGTCATTTCTTATAGCAGAGTGATATTCCATTATCATCATATATCACAGCCATTCTCCAATTGATGGGCATTCCTTTGATTTCCAATTCTTAGCCACCACAAAAAGAGATGCTATAAATATTTTTGTACAAATAGGTCTTTTTTTTTGTTTTTTGGGGATGTCTAACAAAATATTTTAAAATTCCTAACATTATATTTAAAGAAATAATAAATGAAAACTGCTACATTCTTTAGAATGAAAGGACAAAGATATAAAGAATGTGATCTTCTTTTTAAAGAAAACCCAAACAGAAAAGTCCCAGGAAAGTTATAGCTAAAATCCAGAGCTCCTACATTAAAAAAATTAATCTTCAAAAATATGACAAGAAGCAGTTCAAGTAGCAGGGCATCAGAGTAAGGATAACAAAAGACCTGTTTCTATTATAAATAAGAGGAGATCTTAGAATACAGTATTTAAGAAAAAAGCAAAAGAAGTAAGCTTGCAACCATGAATAACTTACCCAGCACCCTGGAATGTAATCCTACAGGGAAAAACATGAATTTTAAATTGAATGAAGGATATGGATCTCTGACAAAAAGCAAGGGACAAATAGAAACTTTGAAGTACAAAAAGAAGAATTAAGGGAAATCTAAGAAGGTAATTTTATTTGAGCATTTGGAAAGAGCTATGTGATGATGTAGAACTAACATTCAAATGAAAAGAAAAGAAACAAATGATCCTCCAGACCCTTAATATCTCCAAATTATATTAGAGGAGTTAAATGAGAAAAAAAAAAAAAGATGTGGGAAGGGTAGATTGGTTTTGTTCTGAGAATCTTAAGAGGGAAGAAAGAAGTATAGCAGGAAGGAAAAAGAAAGTGGGATTTGATATTTCTTATAACTATGATAGATGAGAAGAATATGTGAATAGAAAATTGAGGGGTATGGACATAAGATACACATAATTCTTATTTGAAATAGCCAAAGAGGATAGAATGTATGCACATGCATAGACACATACACACAAACACACATTTCATTGTAAAAAAAAAAATCTAAGTAAGAAAACAAACAGGGATAGGGAGATAGAGTTAAGAGGGAGGATAATACCAAAAAGAAAACAGAAACAGGAAAAACAAACTTCCTGATACAGAAGGAAAATTTAAAGGGGGGGGGGAATAAAGCAAAGCAAAGAGTTAGAATCTTGTGGGGGGAATGGTGATCGTCAGTTAGAGAATGGCTGGAAAAAATTGTCTTGTGTCTGTAAAATAATATTAATATATTGTAAGAAATTATGAAAGAGACAATTTTAGAGAATTCTGGGCAGTATGAACTTCTGAGGATGGATAAGCAGATCCAGAAGAAAATGTATATAAAGGTAATGATATTGCAAAGAAAAATAATTTTGAAAGACTTAAGAAATCTGATCAATGACCAACTATGTCATTGTCAGAGGACCTACGATGAGGCATGTTACTCACCTCTTGACTAAATGGTGACAGAATTAAGATGAACAAATAAACATACATTTCTGAACATGTTTGGATTTTTTTGGTTGTTTGGTTACTTATTTATTGCAAGGATTTCCCTCTTTAGTTTTTTAATTATGTGGTTTGAGAGAGGTTTAGTAGTAATGATGACTAAAAAAAAGGAAGACCATGGAAATTTTGTGTAAATTACACAGGAGAAATTTAAAAAGAGAAATGGGACAACTTTGAAAATAAAATAAAATTATTATTTATTTTTTAAAGCAAGAAGTACAAAATGGAGATTTATAATTCTAATATGATACTCTCTCTCTTTTTTTGTGTTAAAGTTTAGAATTTAAAAGTAATTTAAAAATTTTTACTACAACCTAAATATCCTGTCTCAGAAAGCCAGGTTTGGGGAAGTATCATGCTGGAAATAAAAACAAAGATCTAAAAAAGTTACCATGACAGAACTTCCAGATGTACATCCTAGAGATGGGCACACCATGTCTCCACATACCAAGCAAACAGAGTAATAAAAGCAATTATTTGGAACATTCAATGGAAAGCACATCCCATACTTTTGCATAATTCCGTGGATATGCAAGGTCAAGATAAGTGTTTTAAATTGAATAATCTGAGAAATGGTTTTGCTTTTGCACATGCAGACAGAGCCTTGAGAAGCTACCACGTACATTTTCCACATGTCATAGGCTCCCTGGAGATGGTGATAAACCTCTCAGGCTTCAGTACATTTCACATCAAGAAAGTAGAACAAATAGAAACTTTGTTCTTCAAATAGTAACATTATGAAATGTTAAACATGTGAACCTTACTCTCCTTGGAATTGGTTCAAAGAGGTAAAAACATACACACTCAGGTATAGAAATCTATTCTACCCTACAGGAAAGTAGAAGAGGGATGCTAGAAGGAAGGACAGATTGGGGGAGGCGGCATTCAGAAACAAAATACTTTTGAGGATGGGCAAAGTGAAGAGAGAGAGAGAGAGAGAGGGTAGGATAAACAGGAGAGGAATAGGATAGAAGGAAATACATAGTTTATAATCATAACTGTTAAAAAATTTAGAGTGAGTTTTTTTCTGATAAAGGCTTTATTCCTCAAATATAGAGAGAACTAAACCAAATTTACATGATACAAGTCATCCCCAATTGATAAACTGTCAAAGGATATAAACAGGTAGAAAAAGTAATCAAAGCTATCTATAGTCATATGAAAAAATGTTCTAAGTCAAAGTTTCTTAAACTGTGAGTTGTCATGCCATATGGGCTTGTGTAACTAAATATGGGGGTCATGAAAATTTTTTCAACAGCAAAAGGTTATGTATATCTATTTTATATACCTATATATGTGGGGTCACATAAAAATTTCTTGAGCTAAAAGGTGTTACAAGTGGAAACACTTTAAGAAGCCCTGCCAAAAATCACTAATGATTAGAGAAATGCAAATTAAAACAAATTTGAGGTACCAACTCACACCTAAGGGATTCACTAATATGACACAAAAGCAAAATGAGAAATCTTGGAGGGGATGTGGGAAAATTTGGAAACTAAAGCATTGTTGGAATATTTCTGATCTGATTCAACCATTCCAGAGCAATCTGGAACTATGCTTAAAGGGCAATAAAACTGTGCCACCCTTTGACCCAGCAATACCACAACAAGGCCTGTATCCTAAAGATATATTTTTTAAAATAAAAGAAAAAGGACTTATATGTACAAAAATATTTATAGCTGCTCATTTTGTGGTGGCAAAGAATTAGAAATTGAGGGGATGCTTACCAATTGGGGAATGGCTGGACAAGTTGTGGTATGTGATTGTGATTGAATACTATTGTGCTATAAGAAATGATGAGCAGGATGTTTTCAGAAAAAGAAAAAAACAAAAACAAAAACAAAAAACAGGAAAGAACTACATGAACCAATACAATATGAAATGAGCAGAACCAGGAGAAAATTGTACAATAATATTAAACAATGATCAAATTTGAATGACTTAGATATTTTCAGCAATACAATGATCTAAGACAATTCTGAAGAACTTAGTGATGAAAAATGTGATCTACCTCCAGAGAAAGAATTGTTAATGTCTGAATGCAGATCAAAACATACTTTTAAAAACTTTCTTTATGGGCGGCTAGGTGGCGCAGTGGATAAAGCACCAGCCTTGGATTCAGGAGTACCTGAGTTCAAATCCAGCCTCAGACACTTGACTTACTAGCTGTGTGACCCTGGGCAAGTCACTTAACCCCCATTGCCCAGCAAAAAAAAAAAAAAAAAAAACAACCTTTCCTTATTATTTCTTGGTTTTTTGGGTCTGTGTTTTCTTTCACAACATAACTAATATGGGAATATGTTTTATGTGACTGTACATATATAAACTATATCAACTTGTTTGCCATCTCAGCCCAGGAGCCAGGGGAGGAAAGGAAAGAACTTGGAATTGAATTTTTTTTAAATGTTAAAAGTTGTACCATGTAATTGGAGAAAACAATATATTAATTAAAACAATATAAGTTCCAAGCATAAACCACGTATTTTGCATAGAACATAGGTCTGATCATATTCCTTCCCTTTTCATAGATCAATGGCTCCTCAGTGCTTACAGGAGAAGGTTTCCTTATCCAACTTACCTTGAGAAGCAACATTGCGTGGTGGAGTATTAAATGTGAATTGGTACAATTTAACCTCCTAGCACCTCATTAAACCTCTTGAGTATCTGTAAAAGGGGAAACATTAGTACATGCCATACAGAGTTGTGAAAAACAAACATAAAAGCAAATAGCAATAGGACTTCCAAGATGGCAGAGGAAAGGCAGTGAGCTCCCATCCATGACATGAATGCTCCAAAAAACATCCAAATAACACCATAGGAAAATGCTCAGAGCAGCAAAACTCACAGAAGAATGTGCTGAAATCATCTTCTAACCAAGAATGGCTTGGAAGGTCAGAAGGAGGGAGCTGCTGTGCTGATACAGGAGTCGAGCCCAACCCCACAGTCACCCTGACACAGATCCAGTCCCAGGAAGGCCTCACCAGAGAAGGAGACCCCCAGAGCCTCTAAAGCAGTTGAAGTGCCAGTGTTGTCTGGAACTAAGCTCACAGTCTGGTGAGTGGGCTGAGCCTTGGGCAAGGGCCAGACTGCAGGGGTCTATGGTGGTGCTAAGACAAAACTTGGATTTTACACGCCTGCTGAGAACTAGGAGGTAGGCTCAAATAGCAGTGGCCCAGGTGGGGGAGAGGCACAGGCTTGTTGGAGCTAACAACTACAACACACAAAGCTGGTTGATTAGCAAGTTGGTCTGGGGTCATCTAAGGACCAGGGAACAGGCCGGTTGAGTGAAGAACCTGATCCTCCTTAATTCATAACACCTGGGACTTCTTAAGCTTGGGATACTGCAGCCTGGAAACAGTGCCCCACTTTAAGGAGCTAAAAGTCAAATAAAAGAAAGGCAAGATGAGCAGACAGAGAAAGATGAGGACCATAGAAAGTTTCTTCAGTAAAAAGGAAGACCAAAGGGCACCCTCAGAGGAAGATGTCAACATCAGGGCCCCTATATCTAAAGCTTCCAAGAAAAATACAAATTGGCCTCAGGCCATAGAGGTGCTCAAAAAGGACTTTGAAGGTAAAGTTAGAGAGGTAGAGGAAAAAATGGAAAGAGAAATGAGGGAGATGCAGGAAAGACATGAGAAAAAAGTCAACAGCTTGAAAAGTAAAATTGGCCTAATGGAAAAGGAGGTACAAAAGCTCTCTGATGAAAATAATTGCCTAAGAATGAGGAGTGAACAAATGGAAGCTAGTGACTTTATGAGAAACCAAGACACAATAACGCAAATCCAAATGAATAAAGAAAGAGAGGGCAATGTGAAATATCTTCTGGGAAAAACTGCTGACTTGGAAAATAGATCCAGGAGAGATCATTTGAAAATTATTGGTCTACCATAATCAAGGAAAGAGCTTAGACATCATCTTCCAAGATATTCTCAGGGAAAACTGCCCTGAAATTCTAGAAGAAGAAGCTATAATAGAAATTGAAAGAATCCGCCAATCACCTCCAGAAAGAGATCCCAAAAGGAAAACTCCTAGGAATATTATAGCCAAATTCCAGAGCTGTCAGGTCAAGGAGAAAATATTGCAAACTGCCAAAAAGAAAGAATTCAAGTACTGTGGAGCCCCAGTCAGGATAGCACAAGATCTAGCAGCATCTACATTAAAGGACCAGAGGGCATGGAATATGATATTCCAGAGGGCAAAGGAAATGGGATTACAACCAAGAATCACCTATCCAGCCAAACTCCGCATAATCTTTCAGCAGAAAAAATGGGACTTTAATGAAAAAGAACACTTTCAGATATTTGTGATGAAAATACCTGAACTGAATGGCAAATTTGACTTTGAAATACAAGACCCTAGAGAACCATAAAAAAATTGGAGCTGGGGGACATACCTGGGGTCATACAGTGGGTGACCGTCTTGTGTCTGAGGCTGGGTTTTGGCTGGGAACACCTTGGGTCCAGGGGTGATGCTTTATCCACTGTGTCACTTAGCTAGGTGATGACATCTTTAGGGTTAAATTGAGGGGTGAAGGTAATTCACTGGGGGAGGGGGAAGGGCAGAAGTGAAATCCTACATGAAAGTAACAGGAAAAGGCTTATTGAGTAAGGGAAGAGATGGGAGAGGAGCAGGGCAGTAAATTAATTTTACACTCATCAGCAAAGGCTCAAAAATCTTAAACTCATCAGAGCTGCCTCAAAGAGGGACTAACAGACACACCCAACTGGGTGCAGTAATCTATTTAATCTGGGAACTAAATGAGCCTAACACTCAACAAAATTGGCTCAAAGACCTCAATCTCATTAGAATTGGCTCAAGGAGGGAATAATGTACACACTCAATTGGGTGGAATAATCTCTCTAACCCTGCAGGAAAATAGGAGGGGAAGGGAATAAAGAGAGAGGGGCAAAAGAAGGAAGGGCAGAGTGGGGGAGGGGACAGACAGAAGCAAATCCCTTTTGAAGAGTGACAGAATGAAAGAAGATGGACAATAGAATAAATATCATGGGGAAGGGAATAGGATGGAAGGGAAACAGTTAATAGTAATCATGAAAAAGAGAAAAGGGGGAAAATTGTACAAAAATATTTATAGCAACTCTTGGTGGAGGCTACAAATTGAGAATCAACAGAATGTCCATCAATTGAGGAATGATGTAAAAAGCTGTGCTATATGATTGTAGTAGAATGGTCTTGTGCTACAGGAAATGACAAACAGAATGATCCCTGAAAAACCTGGAAAGACTAATGAACATTGATATATAGTGAAGTGAGCAGAGCTGGGAGGACATTGTGCATAGTAATAGCAGTATTGTTCAATGAGCAATTGTGAATGACTTAACTACTCTCAGTAGTGCAATGATCCAAGACAATCCCAAGGAACTAATGAGGAAGCTTACTATGCACCTCTATAGATAGAACTGATAAAAAGAACACTTGTGGATTCTAAAAAAAAAACACAAATATTCAGAGAGAAATTATTATTAATAAGCAATGATTTGGGGAATTAATTCTCTCATTAATTGTTAACCAATCAAAGTGGATTGCCATTCTCCAAAACACCCCTTTTCTGAGTATATATACACCTGTGTCCAGCACCATGATTGTCTTTGGTCTAAGAAAGAGACAGCCAAATGACCATTCTTTTATTAAAATACTGGCATTTTAATAAAACGATTAAATTACCCAGAAAAAAAGCAAATAGCAAAATATAGTACAAACCTAATTGATTTTTATTAGTGCCTTTCCAGTCTCATCTCTTCCTGTTCCCTTCTTTAGGCATTAGCCTCCAGCCAAACTGTATTACTCACTATCTCCAAAACAGGGCTTGCTTTGTTACCTCATCTTATTGTCTCTGCCTGCAATGCCTTTTTCTCACATCCTAGACTATGGAAACTTTCTGCATTCTTCAAGGCCCAGCTTAAATTTTTCATCCTCCACATATTCTCCAGCTGAGTCTGGATATTGGTTAGCCCTCCTCTGGCCTCTGATAATACCTTGTTTTATTGGTCTGGTAGAGCTGATTGCAGACTACCTGGATTTCTTTATGTCTTATCTCTTCTACTTGACCCAAAGCTTTTTAAGGGAAGAGAATAAATGAATGAACTAATAAATAAATAGATAAATGAATGAATCAATGAATACATAGATAGATAAATAAATGAATAAATAAATGCATGGATGGATGAATAACTATATGAATGAATGACTTACTTAATTACTTGATGAAAAAAAATTTAACTATTTATTCTGTGCACTCTGCTAATGGCTAGAGAAACAAATAGAAAATCAGCTACATGGAACAGTGAATAGAGTCCCAGTTCCTTTGCCCTCTGGAATATCATATTTCATGCCCTTGGGTTCTTTAATATAGATGCTGCTAGATCTTGTTTTAGCCTTATTGGAGCTCCACAGTATTTGAATTCCTTTTTCCTAGCTTCTTATAATATTTTCTCTTTAACCTGGGGTTTCTGGAATGTAGCTATATATTCCTGGAAGTTTTCCTTTTGGGATCTCTTTCTGGAGGCGATCAGTGGATTCTTTCAATTTCGATTTTACCCTCTGCATCTAGCATACCAGGGCAATTGTGCCTTACAATTTCTTGGAAGATAATGTCTAGGCTCTTATTTTGGTCATGGTTTTCAGGTAGACAAATGATTTTCAAATGATCTCTCCTGGATCTATTTTCCAGGACAGCTGTTTTTTCAAGGAGATATTTCATATTGCCCTCTATTTTTCATTCAGTTCGATTTGCTTTACTGTGTCTTGGTTGCTCATAAAGTCACTAGCTTCCATTTCTTCAATCCTAATTCTTAGCCAATTACTTTCTTCAGCCAGTTTTTCTATCTCCTTTCCCATTTGATTTTTCAAGCTATTGACTTTTTTTCTCACGACTCTCCTGCATCGCTCTCATTTCTCTTTACATTCTTTCCTCCCTTTCTTTAAATCTTCTTTCTATCTCTCCTGCTTTCTCTTCAAAGTCCCTTGTGACCACTTCCAAGGCCTGAAACCAATTCCTATTTTTCTTGGAAAGCTTTGGATGTTGGAGCTTTGACTTTTTTATTATCTTCTTCTGAGGGTCTATTCTGGTCTACCCCTCCCCCTAAGAAGCTGTTTATTGTCTACTATTTTCTTTGCTGACTCCTCTCAAGCCAGAAGTAGATGTCTGATTGAAATCTGATTATCTATGTTTGGAAGCTTTGCATGCCTGTGCCTTTCCCCCACTGGGCTGCCACCACTTGATTCAGCCCACTTGTTCAGAACCAGGGTGCTTCACCCCAAATCCAGCAGAGACTACAGCCACTTCACCCTGGCCAACCACAAAACCCCCTCACCAGTCCACAAGCCAAGCCTCAGAAGAGGCTGCTGGCACTGAAGACTGGGAGGAGTCTGTTCCTGGTTGGGTCCAGGCCAGGCACTGAGCTCCTCTTGCAGCCCAATCAACAGGTGATTTCAATTGATGTTTCTGGATGGAAAATAGTCTCCCTCTGTTCTTATGTGAGTTAGGCTGCTTTGGGGTTTTTTATGGCTTTATTTGGGAGTGAGTGGACTGATTTGTTGAGAGCTAGGGGAAATCATAGCCTCTCCTCCACCATTTTGACTCCCTGAAACCTTAGTTTTATTCAGATATCATAATCTACCTAACCCAGATGCAGAAAAGCATCTACTCTCAATGCTTTCTTCAGATCAAATTTTTTATATTTTATTCTCACACTCTTACCTTGAATTGTGACTTTAAGCTGCTGGCTTTCCTCACATTCATCTTAAATGGGTGGAAGACAAAATTGAAATAAGTGAAATTAAACAGGTTCATTGTATTTGAAGAATTGTTAGCATATCTCCCTTTCCCTATTTCCATTCTTGTTCTTCAAAACATGATGCAGCAGAATCTTGGAACAATCATATTTCTCCTTCTTTCAAAATTAAAAAACAAAACAAAACATATCAGCTTTTACAGGTGCAATACTTTCCCAAGGTGCCTCCTGCTCTGGAACCACAGCTGAGTCAAAATGAGTCCAAGTCATTTTGCTGGAGTTCTCTCTGGCAATTGTGGTCCATTTTCCCCAACTGTTTATTAAGCTCTACTATTGCCTAAAGGAATTCTCCTTATTTGAGTGCAATAAACCCATTTCTGAAAGTCAGTGGAAATAGAATAATTTATAGACATTAAGAATTAGAATAATGTCTGCTTTATGAATTATGAGTTCCATCACTTAATGCCTTTGGCTGGTTCGCTTTTGCTAATTTTGCTTATGAACTCAGTTTGCCCCTGATCCGGTACAGAAGAGAGGGAAACCTTTGGAAAATTCCATCTTATTAAAGCAAGTAACATTTGGAAATGAACATGTTGATTGAGATGGGAGCCTTGTAGGAGAGAGGAAAAAGACTAGGAAATGATAGTCACTTTGTATTGCAGAAGGAAGTAATATTTGCAGGACCACCCTTTATAAAACTCCTTAGAGGTAGCTGTTAGTGAAGTGAATAGAGCACTGGGACTTGAGTCAGCATCATCTGAATTCAAATCCAGCCTGAGCTACTTATTAGTTGGGTGACCTGGGAAAGTCACTTAACCTCTTCTTGCTTCAATTTCTTTAAATGTAAGATGAAGATAATTATAGCACCTACTTCTAAAGGTTGTTGTGAGAATCAAATAATATTTGTAAACCATTCAGTGTAGTGCCTGGCATATAGTAAGCTCTATATAAATGTTAGTGATTATTATTGTTTTTATTATTATTATTTAGAAAATACAACATTTATCACAATTTCTGGCACATAGTAGACACTGTCTAAATGCTTATTCCTTCCTCTTCCCGCTACTTGACCAGCTGTTATTCCTCACAACCTACTTTTGCAGGACTCAGGAGGCACTATGATACAAAGAAAAGAGAATTAACTAGGGTGTCATGACTGTATAATGGAAAAGCCAGTGACTCTGTTGTTAGAGGACATGGGTTCAATTCTTTCCTGTGATGCTTACTATGCTCACCCATATGACCTTGGTAAAATAACAACTTCCCTGTATCCCAGTTTACTTATGTGTAAAATGAGAGAGTTGCACTAGATGACGTCCTAAGGTACTTTCCAGCTCTAGATTTATGATCATATGTCCTGAGTTCTAATTCCACCTTTTAGACTTACTACCTTGAGCAATCAACTTACACCCCTTGAGTCTCAGAAAATCACTAAGATGAGGGGAATGGCTTGGACATCTTCTGAAGTCCCTTTTGAATCTGGATCAATTGCTCTTCAATATCAGCATTCCAAATTGTTTTATCCTGGAAAACAACCTGTGAAGAAATGAGCATCCCCCAACTTATGGTGGATAGAGTCTTACCCACCATAGCAACCTAACAGTGCCTGAAAGTCCTTATCCTAGAAGTTGATGGGAGGGAAAGGAGGGATAAATGTTTTGAACTGGGAATTTGAATTAGGCTTAGGCAAGGCCTAGGAGAGTGTGCACTAGGTTTTTATCTTAAGAATGAGGGGGAATCTAGATGGTGCAGTGGATAGAGCACCGGCCCTGGAGTCAGGAGTACCTGAGTTCAAATCCGGCCTCAGACACTTAACACTTACTAGCTGTGTGACCCTGGGAAAGTCCCTTAACCCCAATTGCCTCACTAAAAAAAAAAGAAAAAAAGAAAAAAAAAGAATGCATAGTATGGCAGCTGACCACACAGCAGAGGGAAGGCCAGATACTGAGTAGATGATAGTAATGCTTGTTTATGCAGGAAGTTGTACCATTCATCATTATCTTGGTATCAATTTTTGTAAGATTTCTGTGCTATGTATCTAAACAATTCTGTTATTCATATTTTCTTAAATTATCTATTAAGTCCTTCTAAATATCTAAATTATTTTGGGGGGGTCATTAATGGAAAAGAAAGTTGTACTCAGGCTGAATGTGGGCCCATGGTAGCACTGGGGGGAGGGGGTAGCACAAAAGGATTTCTACACAAAAACTTGGCCAGTAACAGTAAATGAGTAAAATAGAGAAAAGGAAGTGCATGTATAGATAGGGCTGGGCTAGGGGGCAGCTACGTGGTGCATTGGATAAAGCACCAGCCCTGGATTCAGGAGGACCTGAGTTCAAATCTGGCCTCAGACACTTGACATTTACTGTGTGACCTGGGCAAGCCACTTAACCCCAATTGCCAAGGACAGGTGCAAATGAATGAATGGATGGATGGATGAATGAATGAATATATATTTATTAAGCACTTACAAAAAGCGTGGTGCTAAATCCTGAGAAAACAAAACAAAGAGAAAAATAAGATAGTCACTCTTCTCAAGAAACTCACATTCTAATGTAGAAAATAACACATGGAAGGTTTCATCTAAATATCAGATGAAAAAATTTTATGACCCTTAGGGTAAAGAAGCAAAATAGATGGTAATTCCCCCTTTTTAAATGCCATTTCTACTAATAAAAACATTAGTTTATAATGTTGAATTATTTAACAACACCAAGGACTTGTGCAAGCAGCTTCCTTTTCTGAGTCTTCATTAGTTGTAGTAGTAACATCTGCAGGACCAGTTGCTGGCGTGTACCCCCACAGGGGTTCCTTCCTAGGATTATGGATGTGGGCACTATCCTAGAAGTGCTCTTGGCCAATTTCATCAGTGTCTGAGGTATGACAGTTGTCAGGGTGGTAATGGTGGTGGTTTGGCCTTCATGGTACATGTTGTCATCTGTTTATTCATCAAGGTTGCCTTGGCTTTGTTGCTTCAGTGAGGTTAGCCTGCCTGTCTTTTGAGGTAGGGATGGGGGCGGGCTGGAGAAATTGGTTGGCAGTAGATGTGTTTGAGTATTCTTTTCAAAGGAGTTACTTTCCTGCATAATGGCTTTGAAGGCTGGGCTGAAAGAAGAACTGGAGGTCTGAGAGAGAGAGTAGGGGTGGGATAGTAATGTTGTTATTCCCAGGGTGCTTCTGAAATGCAAATATACATTACAAATGTAAATAAGCATTTCCCTGGGTATGATTGGCAGGTGCCAATATCCAAGTATCCTGATAACTCTTGAGCGTCTGAAAGACCACCCAACTTCCATATTCTTCTAATTTTCTTATAATATCTCTCTTTATATCTAGATCATATATGCAATTTAACCATATCTTGATAAATGGTGCAAGATTTGGGTCTATGACCAGTTTCTGCCATACTGCTTTCCAGTTTCCCAAACAATTTTTGCCAAATAATGAATTCTTATCCCCAAATATTAAGTCTTTACACGTGTGAAATGTAAAGTCATTATATTTGTTTACTGCTGTAAATTGTATGTCTACTCTTGCACTGACTTACCTTTCTATTTCTTAGCTAGTACCAGATAGTTTTGAGTAGAAAATACCTGGGAGTATACATGCCAAAACAAACCTAGGACATATATAAATAAAATCATTTTTAAATGTTATACAAATAAAATAATATTTAAATAATTTGATAAATATTAACTCTTCATGGGTGGGCAGGGCCAATATAATAAAAATGACAATTTTACCTAAACTAATTTATATAATCAATACCATATCAATTAAATTACCAACAAGTTATTTTACTTAATTAGAAAATAATAAAATTCATTTGGAAGAACAAAAGAAAATTAAGGGAACTAATGAAAAGAATATAAAGGAAGGAGATTTAGTTGTTTCAGCTTTTAAACTATAGTACCAAGATATGGTTAAATTGCGTATATGAGCTGGATATAAAGAGAGATATTACAAGAAAATTAGAAGAACATGTAAAATATTATTTATTAGAATTGTACATAGGAGAAAAATTTATGAATAAACAAGAGCTGGAGATCAAAGTTGGGTATGGAGTGGATAACTTTAATCACATTAATTTAAACAGATTTTGTACAAATTTTAAAATGTAGCTAAGATTAGTAGGAAAGCAGGAAATTGTGGGGGAGATTATAGACAGTTTCTCAGATAAAGGTTTCATATCTCAAATATCTAAAGAGTGTTGTCAAATCTATGAGAATGAGTCATTTCCCAAGTGAAAAATGGTCACGGGATATGAATAAGCAGTTTTTCAATAAAAAAAATTTATAGTCATATGAAAAATGCTCTAAATAATTATTGATTAGAGAAATGCAGATTAAAACAATCTTGAAATCTCAACTTTACACCTATCAGATTTGACTAAAATGTTTGAAGGGAAAATTCACAAATGTTGGAGAAGATGTGGAAAAGTCAGTACACTAATTCATTGTTGGGGAACTGTGAATTAATGCGACTGTTTTGGAGACCAATCTGGAATTATGTCCAAAGAGTTATTAAATTGTCTATCCTCTTTGACTCAGCAATACCACTACTAGGTCTATTTCTTAAAACATGATTAGGGGCAGGGCAGCTAGGTGGCGTAGTGGATAGGTACCGGCCCTGGAGTCAGGAGGACCGGAGTTCAAATCCGACCTCAGACACAACACTCACTAGTTGTGTGACCCTAGGCAAGTCACTTAACCCCAATTGCCTCACCAAAAAAAACAAACCAAAACAAAAAAAAAACAAAAAAAAACTATTAGGGGGGCAGCTAGGTGGCACAGTGGATAAAGCACTGGCCCTGGATTCAGGAGGACCTGAGTTCAAATCTAGTCTCAGACACTTGACCCTTACTAGCTGTGTGACCCTGGGCAAGTCACTTAACCCCAATTGCCTCACCAAAAATTAAAAAAAAAAAACATGATTGGGGGGCAGCTAGGTGGTACAGTGGGTAAAGCACTGGTCCTGGATTCAGGAGGACCTGAGTTCAAATCTGGTCTCAGACACTTGACACTTACTAGCTGTGTGACCCTGGGCAAGTCACTTAACCCTCATTGCCCCACCAAAAAAAAAAAATTTAAAAGTTTAAAACAACCAACATGATTGGGGGGGGCAGGCAGGGTAACTGGGTGGTGCAGTGGATAGAGCACTGGCCCTAGATTCAGGATGACCTGAGTTCAAATCCAGCCTCAGACACTTAACACTTACTAGCTGTGTGGCTCTGGGCAAGTCACTTAACCCTCATTGCCCCAGAAACAAACAAACAAAAAAAACAAACAAAAGAAAAACATGATTAGGGAAGAAGGAAAAGAACCTTTATGTTCTAAAATGTTTATAGTAGCTCTCCTTTTGGTGGCAAATAACCAGAAATTGCAGGGATGTCCATCAATTGAGGAATAGCTGAATAAGTTGTGGTCTATGATTATGATAGAATATTACTGTGCTATAAGAAATGTACTATTCTCCTGGCCTGTGCTTTGATCTGCAAGCAAGCAAAGGCTTACTTTTCTGTCCTGTTCCACTGTGGCTGCAAGCTCTTATTTGCTTGTGCCTCTCTCCAGACTGGGACCTCCACCCAACTGTGATCTGAATCTCAGTATGGGCAAAACACGAGTCCTTCCTTGGTGCTACCAAAGAGATCCATGTAATCTCCTTCTGGCCAATTGTTCAAGCCCCTTAATATCTGTGGACTGAATTGCAGAAGCAGTTGCTGCTGCTGCTGATTCAGAGGCTCCTGAGGCCTGCTCCTGGTTTCCTGAGGCTATGACTGGGTCTGCACTGACATGGTCTGTGTTAGGCTGCACTCTCAATTTAATAGACCTTTCCTGTTGACCTTTTAAGTTGTCTTTGGCTAGAAAATTATTTCACCCTGTCTTTTTGTGGGTTCTGATGCTCCAGGAATTGTCTTATGGCATTCTTTGAAGGTATTTGGAGGGGTCTTGGGGAGAGCTCAGGCAAGTCACTGCCTTTCCTCCACCATCTTGGCTCTGCCCCTGAGCTCAATGATCTTAGAAAAACATGGAAAGACATGAAATAATGAAGAGTAAAATGAGAAGAACCAAAAGAACACTGTATACAGTAATAGCAATATTATTTTAATAATGACTTGGAGTGAGTAATTCATTTTGACTACTATAAATATACAAATTAACTATAAAGAACATATAAAGTGTAATGATTGGAATGACGCCACCTACTGGAGACTTGCTGTGGAGAGCTCCACCATGAGGAAAATGCCTCAGAGGCATTGTGGCTTTTCCTTGGCGTCAGGAAATGACGCTTGCTCATGGGTGCTGTCTATCAAGTCTACCAGCCAATCAACTGGAGGAGCCTCCTATGGTCTGGGAGGAGACAGGAAGGAGGAAAGGGAGCCTGCGCAGAGAGCGCGGGCCCTTTTTGGCTTCCGGACTTGATGGTGGTGGCGGCAGAGGACTTCACAGGAGATTTGAGGAAAGATAGGAATGCCAGACTGTTAGAATTCTGTTCTCAATCTTTTTCTTTCTATTTTCCAATAAACCCTTAAAAACCTAAACTCGTTTTATCAGTGATTTTTAGTCAGTTTCCCCCAAACTGGGGGAACACATTAGAATCCACATTTAGAATCTTAAATTACACAAAAGAAAGATGATATATGCTTCTAAAGAAGAAACTGATAAATAATATATAGAGAATAATTTCACACACACAAGCACATATACATGTAAATGTATATTTATGAATATGTATATATATACATATACATATATGTGTATGTGTGTGTATGTGTGTGTGTGTGTGTGTGTGTGTGTCTAATGGAAGCCATTTCTGAAGTGGGGGGGAAGGAGGAGGGGAAAGGAAATTTATATGATAACTTTGTTTTGTTTTTAAAAGGAATAGCAAGTGGGGCAGCTAGATGGTGCAGTGGATAGCGCACCGGCCCTGGAGTCAGGAGTACCTGGGTTCAAATCCAGCCTCAGACACTTAACACTTACTAGCTGTGTGACCCTGGGCAAGTCACTTAACCCCAATTGCCTCACTAAAAAAAAAAAAAAGGAATAGCAAGTTGTACGTTGTGAATTTGTGGTTTCAAATGCAATCATCCTTTTTATTGTACTATGTTATGGAAATATATGTTTAGTCCACAAATAAAAAAACATTTTAAAAGAAGAAAGTGATTTCTTGTCCTCAAGAAATAGTATCTTTAGGGCAGCTAGGTGGCCCAGTAGATAGAGTACTGGCCCTGGATTCAGGAGCATCTGAGTTCAAACCCAGCCTCAGACACTTAACACTTACTAGCTGTGTGACTCAAGGCAAGTCACTTAACCCCAATTGCCTCACCAAAAAAAAAAAAAAAAGAAATAGTATCTTTACATGCTTAGCTTGAAGCTTAGAAGCAAGTGTTAAATATTTTGTAAACAGTTTCTTCTTAAAATTTCCCTTCTTTCAGCCTCAAGGGACACAATTTAATCACTGTTGTATTCAATTAGGTTGATTGAGACTGAGTTGTAAATGACAGATAGATAATATACAGTTTAATTATACTTCACTATGATTGTGGGTGATATATCATAGAATTAAAATTTTAAATCTTAAAGAGACATAGATTGTAAGATTGTCAAAGCTAATAAGGACCAAAGAGATAATCTATCCTAATTTCTTCATTTTACAAATAAGGTAAATGGGGCTGATAGAGTTTAAATGCTTGACTAACAGAACAGTCATATTTCAATTATATAGAACTGTTACACAGAATCACAAAATTTTAGAATTGTAAGTGACCTGGGAGGCTACCATGAATGAGGCTCCTCACTAGCTCCCAAAACAACTCATTCCATTTTCAGATAGTTTCTTTGTCAAAATACTTCCCTTATATTTATTCTAAAATTGCTTCTTACCAGCTTCTACCCACTGACCTCAAGTTCTATTCTCTGTGCCCAAACAGAACAAGTTCAATCCATTTTCTATGGATTTAGACATTTAAATACTTGAATATATCTATCACATCTCCCCTAAGCCCATTTGTTTTTAGACTAAATCTCTCTATCTTACTATATCATGCATAGCCTTCAATCCTTTCACTATCCTGGTCAATCTTGTCTGGATCTAGTCTAAACATCAATCTCCTCCTAAAATGTAGAACTTCAAGCTGAATCCAAATTTTAGATGTGATCTAAAGGCAAAGTACAATGAGATATACAGAATAAATATAAAGAGAATAAATGCAATATATTTAAATCTAAGATAGTTTAAGAGGAAAGGACTAAGATTTGAGGGTATCAGCTTCCATTGTCCTCTAATGCTATTATGATGTCTCTACTGTTTTTGGTCTTCATTCAATACTGGGCATAGTTATTCTGCTTTTTGTTTAATCTGAGATCATCATTCTGTCATCTATTCTAGGAGTCTCCACTGGGCTTATTTTATCAAGATAATCTCTTCTGCTATCTGCTAAGCTTCAGCTAATTAGCCCCTTCATTGTCCTTCATTGTTCTTTTTTCCCATTTGCTCTGGTGTGGTGACTAGTAAGCCTCTCTCTGCTCTATCACTTTTATTGTATACCTAAGAGATTTGAGTCACTACATCTACCAAGGAAATAAAAAAGCCAGTAAGAGCCCCCAGAATAAAATTGATTTTATTCTTTTTTTTCTTTTTCTTTGTTTTTTTTAGTGAGGCAATTGGGGTTAAGTGACTTGCCCAGGGTCACACAGCTAGTACATGTTAAGTGTCTGAGGCCGGATTTGAACTCAGGTACTCCTGACTCCAGGGCTGGTGCTCTATCCACTGCACCACCTAGCTGCCCCAATTTTATTCTTTTGACTATCTTCCTCCTGGTACTTCCTAAACTTTGTAGCACCCAGTGGTTAGTTGTCATTGGTTACAGACAACTATTTCATTTAGAGTTGAAAAATTATTTTAAATTCTGCTAGATCTATGATTATGAATCAGAACCCCCCAACCTAATTCTGAAGACTCTTACTCCCTTCCCAAAACACTACAAGATAATATGGAAGATGCAATGATGACATTGCTTTTCTTGCAAAACTGGTTCATACTTCATATGCAAATAAAACTAGAGATAAGGGAAAACTAGAGAAATGGGAAAATCATCTGCCATTGTCCCTAATACCAATACCTGCCATTGTTTTTGTACCAGTCAGGGGAATACATCCCCATACTAGTTGGCTGCACCTGTTAGAGCAATTTCTTCATGAGAGGCTTTTCCTGAATTTTGTTTTCTTAGCCTAAGTTTTCATTTGCTAAAATGATGACCATCTCTGTTGTAAATATATTTCTAATGGATGCAAAAGTTTTCTATGTAAGCAACTTTGGAGTCCTTAATCCTTTCAAACAGACACATCTGCTCTTATACCACTCTATAAAAGGTTGGTTTAGATGTCTTGTAAACAGGACTGCAATTTTCTCTATAATTGGATCATTAAACCTAATTTACTACAAAACATGGTTCCATAACACATCATTTCTGCTACCTTTATGGTTAAGGACAGCTTCTAAAATGCTACGGTGATGTTTTCATTTGGGAAATAAGTAAGATGCTTCCTCAGTTAGCACATAGGTTTGCAACATGACTTTTAACTAGTATAATCACACAGCTTTTCCATGTGGCTGCTGTCTGGCAAAGTATATATATCTTGAAGTTGTTAAAGGCAAGAAATCTATGCAGGTAAGTTAAGTCATTTATGTTAAAGCCTTTTTATTTTCTCCTTTTTAAAATAAGTTCTGGAAGTGACAAATGTTAAGGAATGTTAAGGAGTCCTCTGAACTTTTGAGTTGCCATATTTTCCAGAAAGACTGGACCCAAAGTTTTCAGGAGGTCCTTAATGTGTCAAGGATGAAGCCCCACCCTGAACTAACATAATATGTTACTTTTACCCCAAGCTGGATACCCTGTATATTCTTGGGAGTCAAGACAAGCACCAGTTGATCTGCACCACAGTGAGGAAATACTTGTGCAGCTGGGACCCTTGTAGATAATCAGACCATCTATCTTCATGGTCTAGTAGTTCCCAAGCAAAAAGAATGCTGCTTTTGCCATTGCCTCACTCTTCCACTTTGGGAAGAGTGTCTTTTCCCCACTACTTTACTGCACCTTTGCTCCTCCCATGCTACTCCCTTTTAGGAGGAGATTTCTGTTTTATCTTTCTCCCTTGTTTGTACTGTTATTAAAATTCAAACTTCTGTATGCGTTGTGAACACTATGCACTTTCTCAGGGTTCCACACACATGTTCATTTCTCTTGTAATGCAACTATTTACTATGCAATGTCTCATGGACATGTGATATTAACACTTATGAAAATAAAAACTTTCCAGTCCCTGTCCTGTCATTCCTGATTTGGGGTTTATAGTCCCTTCTCAAGACTACACTTTTAAGTATTACATTTAAAGCCAAATGTTTAAGAGCTATGCTCCCATTCTTACCAACATTTACAGAAAGGGTATAGTCCAATTATGTATTGAAGGGCCTTGTGGCCTTTTCTGCTTTTTCTACCTACAAGATCTTTCCCCAAAATATTGGTCTGCATTTATTTTGTTTATACTTATATGCGTATATGTTGTCTCCTCGGAGAGAATGTAAGCTTCTTACAGGCAGGGACTTTTTCGTTTCTATCTTTATTCCTGATTATAAGCATACTTCCTTGTATATAAGGGATTAATAAATGTTTGTTGATAGCTTGCTTAATTGGTTGATTGAGAGCTTTGGTTGCCAAGATATATTACTACCAAAATAGTCACTTAAGTAAATAGTTCAAATGAGACTATATTTTGTAATAATGATTTCTACCATTCCAAAAATACAAAGAGGTGAATTGTAGGTGAGAGATAGGAATGGACTTGTCATTTCCATAAACTCTTTCTCCATCAAAATGTCTCTAGTTATCAAAGTTCAACTCAACAAGCATCAATTAAGTTTTTGCTACATGCACAGTCCTGTGCTAAGCAATGGAATTCAGAGAAATTTAATGTCCCTCATTTATCAGCAGATTGGACTCAGTTTATTTCTGGGTTCCTGGGCTGCAGAACTTACAAGGCAATCTGTGCAAGGTGCATCTTTTCATTTCAATGCCCATGGAGCCAGATAGAGGCTGTTTTATAGAAAATTGGACTCTCTAACACGTTTCCCTCCAAAATGGGAACATCACAAGATGCCTTGCTCTCTTCTGAAACACATTAATGCCAGAGTAAATCACTCTCTCCATAAATCACTCTCTCTCTATACTGTCACTCCCCCAGAATTCCACTACATTTGGTCTTTGGCTGGCATCAGTCCTATCCTCTCCCCCTAGTTCCTGTTTTGTATGGCAAACATACAACTCATCCCTGATTGCTGCATGTTCTCATTCCACTAGCCCTTAGGCTGAATACTGGATAGATACACTTCATGTGATCAAAATGCATGAGCAAGGAACTAATGGGACAATATGAAATACCAAAAGGAGAAAATTATTCATGGTGGGGGGGTGCAATCAAAGCTTGGAGATTAATTATAGAAAAACTATGGGAAGATATACCTATTTCAACAGTTCTTTAAGAACAAATGTCACCTAGTTTGCTTCAGGGAGGGCACCATAGAATCGATTTGTCTCTGATGAAAAGATGCCCCGAATCAGTCAGAACAGTATTGTATTTTTATTTCTCATAATTCTGCTTTTTCCTATCCATACAATTCTCCCTCACTCAGTGACCCCTTTCCTTTTATTCCCAAACTTTGAATAATCTTTAATATCAAGCCATCCTTCAGTATCTTGGAAATCACTCATTCAGGTTTTAACACTGGCCAATTTTAACACGTTAATATGGCTACCTGTGACCTTGGCCACTTTAACCTTTCTTAGGATGCCAATTCCCCTTCCATTAAATGGAGTATTTGGATTTAGTGACCTCTAAGGTCTCTCTCTTCTATCTCTAAATTCTTTTATTTCTGGAGTTGTTCAAGGTGAAGTAAGATTCAGGTCCCCTGACTAAAAATTTACTGCTCATGCCACAATATCATAGTATTACATAATAGTTATAATAGCAAATGCATTGAGAATAGGTTGGATAGTTTGATTAAAAGTTGTCCAATGGGTCATTCATATTATTAATTCCTTCATATTTTCATTTTTTAAAATAACCAAATGTTGAAAAAAATGATTTCTTTTAGTTTTACATCACCTTTATTTCCACACATATTATTTATCCCCAGAGAGTTATTCCTTTCAACAAAGAATAAAAAGAGGTAGATAAGAAAGTAGTTTGGCAAAACTAATAAAAATATCAATCAAATACAAATGTTCCACACCTTCTACTTCCGTTCCTCTCAAGATATTTTAAACCCCACACAATAAGAATCATCATTAACTAAAACTGCTCTTACCAATGTTGCTTGTGATATCTTATTAACAAATCTAATGGCCTTTTCTCCAGCTAGCATATGATATAGTTTTATTAAAAGTTGTCCAATGGGTCACTCATATTATTAATTCCTTCATATTTTCATTTTTAAATATTAGCATTATTTTGAAGATAAGAATAATTCTATAAGAAAATTGGGGAAAGAGGTTAGAAAGTCCATTGGCGAAGCATGAAAAATAACTGTAGGGACATGAAATTACAATTCTAAAATAGAGATTTGGTGACTTAGAACAAAAACCAGAAAAAATCTTAAAGCAATAAACACTATAAAGAAAAGAATGAAGGACAATGACCTCAAACACATGAAATAACAGAAGAATTATTAAATAAAAATTAAGACAGCAGATTTTGAAGAATACAAGAAGTCTATGTAATTAGCAATACTTTTCTTAAAAGATAGTTAAAATAACCAAACATAAGAATACTTATGTCTCCCTAAAATGATGAAAAATATGTATGAATGTCATATTTTAGGAATTCATAAAAATGATCATGTTTTAAATTGTGCTTATTTTTTCTTCTTTCTTTTTCTCTTTAAAAGATACTATTTTTATAGGGTATGACTCTCCAAAAGAGGAAGAGAAAGGACCATGACACTGAGAAAAACTTTGAGGATGATGCAAAAAAAAACCCACAAAGGCATCAATAATAGCTTATATTAAAAAGACTAATGGGGGCAGCTAGGTGGTGCAGTGGATAAAGCACTGGCCCTGGATTCAGGAGGACTTGAGCTCAATCTGACCCCAGACGCTTGACACTTACTAGCTGTGTGACCCTGGGCAAGTCACTTAACCCTCACCCCCCCCTCCAAAAAAAAAAAGACTACCAAAAATCAGAGAAATACAAATTTTTAATAAATCCAAGGAGTCTCTTCACAGTCATAAAATCACCAGAGATGACAAAAAATGGGAAAACTCTGTTGTAATTGCCATAGGAAGACAGAAAATGCTGATACTTTTCTTGGTCCTGTAATGAATTGATCCAGTTATTCTGATATATGGTTTTGAATTATTCCAGAAAATAATTAAACTACTTAGCTCTGGATCCCTTTGAAGCATCTTATACAACACCTTGCACATAGCACATAAGTAATTAATACCTTTTGTGTTGACTTGAATTGGAGTTCATTGGGAGAAGACAGTAGACATCAAAACCAAAATATCCATGTTTTGGTATGAAGCACTCTATTTTTTATCTTTATGGAATTATTTTATTTACCACTAATTCATAGTTTTCTAACCAATGTAATTCCTATTACTTGACTAATTTGTTTTTAATTATTCATTATTTAATAATAAACATTTTTATTTAAAGTTTTGAGTTCCAAGTTCTATCACTCCTTACTTTCCTTCCCTTTCCCTTCCCTGAGGCAGTAAGCAGTCAGATATAGGTTATGCACATTCAATTATATAAAACATAACCTTATTAGTCATTTTGTATAAGAAAACTTGAATAAAAGAAAAAAATGAAAGTGTAAAATAGTATGCTTCAGTCTGTGTTCAATCAAAACCGGTTCTTTCTTTGGAAGTGGATAGTATGCTTCATCAAGAGTCCTTTGGGATTTTCTTGGATCATTATATTGCTGAAAATAGTTGAGTTATTCAGTTTTTCATCAAACAATATTGTCACCATGCACAATGTTCTCTTGGTTCTGCTCACTTCATTATACATTAGTTCATACAACTCTTTCCAGGCCTTTCTGAAATCATCCTGCTTTTCATTTCTCATAGCACAATAATATTCTGTCACCATCATTCCCCAATTGATGGGCATTCCTTTGATTTCCAATTCTTATTCACCAAAAAAAAAAAGAGCTGCTATAAATATTTAGGTACAAATAGGTCTTTTTCTCCTTTTTGGGATGTCTTTGGGATGTCAACCTAGCAGTGATATTCCTGGATTAGTGGGTATGAACATTTCTATAGCCCTTTAGGCATAGTTCCAAATGTAGAAAGAACTCTAGTTCTAGAGTCAGAGAAACCAGGTTCTAACTTTGTCTCTGACACTCTATCCTTTATGTGACTTTGGACAAGTCACTTAATCTTCTTGACTCTCAGTTTCCTCAGCTATAAAATGAGGCATTTGGGCTAGATAGCCACTCAGGCTCTTTGCAACTTGAAATCTGTGATTCTATGATTCCAATGACCTAGCACAGGGATGGAGGAGATGCATTTGCTGGAGCCAACAGAAAAATAATAAAGTGTCAGAAGGCTCTTTCATTATCATGCAATCCGATACCTTCATTTTATGCAAAAGTAAACTGAGGACTGGGGACACTAAGTGACTTACCTCAGGTCACACAACAGATTAGTAGCAGAGTTTACCCTAGAACCCAGGTTAGTCCTGTCAGGATGAATAAAAAGAAACAGAAAAGTCTCCAAGCCATAGAAAATAGGTTTATTGAGAGAGGGATCCTGTCTCACAATAAAGCCAGTCTCAGATCTAGGACTCAAAGACCCTGAGAAGTGTCACTTGGATGCTTTTATACACCAACAGGACTTTAAAGTATTTATACCCTACTATTTTTAGACAAACTCCTCCCAAAATTGCACATCACCCAAGTGGTTCAAAGTTCACCTTCCAACTTACTGACCCTTTGCAGTTGGCTTTGTCCAAATAATGGGAGCCATCATTCAGTTTGCTAACTCTTGGATAATATGTTTTGATGGCACCATGAGTACTCATCCATTTCTATCAGCTGACTTCTCTTCTAAGCTGTGATTGCTTTTTCCTGGCTCATGAGTTACTTTTTTTGGTATATGACCCTTAAGCTGATTGTTAGATGCCTAACCACAATTGGATGATTCTGAATTGAGATTGGGATGATGGACTCTGGGTTATCCAAAACCAGATTTTACAATATGACATGTATATTGGTTCTACCAAAAGCTATCTTACTTACTCTATTATTATCTGTGTAAGCTACTCAAGAATACCTAAAAATGTTGAATCACAATTTGCAGTCTAAATGCTGATTATTACCATAGTTAAATCACTTAACTCTAAAGGTTGGGGAAAAATCTTACAGCCCCAAGACCTGTGATATTCTCTTCCACCATACTATTACTGTGCTGGTATCATTTGCTGAAACTTGTATTGAATGAATGACAGGTTCTGATTCTGCTCCCAGTGAGTTAAAACAAATGAGTTCTTCTGCTATTTAGGACTGGTAACCTGGTATTATTCAAAGATTTATTATGTTAGTTTTATCATCTCAGCTTATATCTCTAAGGTGTTTGTTTTAGGCAGGTGGTGTGGCATAGTAAACATAGTCTTTGACGGAAAGAAAAAGACATGAGTTTTAGTCCTAGCTATGTCAGTGACTAAGTATGTCATTTTTCTACTCAGGACCTCAGTTTTAGTCAGTTGTGCAATGCATAAGCTGGACTCACTGGTTGCATTGAGTCCCCTTTGCTGCCTACATTCTGTGAGAAGCATCAGAATGGATGGGTTGGTAAATCTGATTGGATTAGGATATGTGGGGGAGGGAGGAAGGCAGGGATCTCAAGAGTCTCTTATCTTCTCTGAAGGGAGGGATGAAAAAAAGGGTTGTTTTCCTGCCACCACAAAGTGTCCACACTTCCCCATCCATGTGTGGCAATTCCCCATCTGTAGCTGCTTAACATTCTCAGTTGCTGCCCACACAAAGTACAATTTATCAATATTAATTTATTCATCAGCAATAAATAGATGGGGAATGAACTTTAGATTAAAAAGGGTAAAATAAAAGTAGTTGAGAAAATTGAAGGGCAAAATAGGACAGATAATACCAAAAGAATAACTGTATGAAATATGTGAATGTTTTCTGCTCTGACTGAATTATATCCCAGACTAATGAAAAAACTCAAAGTGAACAGGACAGTGCTGTGAAAAGAATGCTATAGTTGGAGTAAGAGGACCTGGTTTTGAACCTTAGCCTTTCCACTTAATCTATGGATCCTAAGGCAGGCCCTTCTTGGACCCACAGTTTCCTCTTCTATAAGATTAGGGGATTAGACTACATGACATCTAAGAGCACCTCTAATTTTTGATCCTATGGGGACAAGAGAGGATATATGACTTGCCCAAGGTCACAGTTAGTTAAGGGCAGAGGAGAGACTAGAATTCAAAACTCCTGATTCCTAGGCCAGTGTTCTTTCTACCTCAGTTCACTGCCTTTTTACATTTGGTGGACAATGAAATTAAAATGTGAATCGGAACTAACTACTAGCACATTCTTAATGGTGCCACAATTCAGAAAGAATGAACTGAAATTTGGATGGGATACTCTGTTGTCTAAAATTCATAACTTGAAGCAGGTTTGTAGACACAGTGATGCCTTAATTGTATAAATAATAGAATCTACAAGTTGTCAAAATTATTTGCATTAATGCTCACTTTGGACAATGCAATAAAGTTCCTATCCAAGCACATTGTGTCTTGCTGGTGATTAATGGTTTGATTAAGCTTTGTCTGTCTCCCTTTAACATGATTAAGAAGAATAGGTTATTAGATAAAGGTACAGAATAAAGACAAATGCCTCTCCAGCAGAAAGCTCAAGTTCCTGTTGAAATGGATATTCTGAAAAAGCAGTCATAATAAGCCAAAAAACAAGTTTGAGGTTTGATTTTTATGGAAAAGACCAGACATTGAATTCTTCATGATGTTCAGCACCAACACTGGGACCAGGTTGTGGACTTGACATTGAGCACTCTGAGTATTCTAACAATATTTGCAATAATAACAATAGAAATGTTTTCTTCGTACCACTAAAGTGTTCCTGGGAACTTCACTTTGGATAGTGCTTTCTCTCCTTATCAGAGAAAAGCCAAATCAGCTCATAAAGGTGAGGGGAGAGTGACAACTTGAGGGTTGAGTGGAATGTGAATCAGACAAAAGCACATGGAGTAGATGGAACCAAGGAATTCTAAGAGGCAGAGGCAAAAAAAATGAGTGCATTCCAAGCATAGGGGAGGCAAAGCAGCAAAAGATATTATATCTACTCTATCAAGAGGATAGAGAGATATTCCTACTCAGATCCAGAGGACTTGGGTTCAAATGTTAACTGGGACGCTTAAAATCTATATTTCTTTTTCTAAAAAATTTTGGTCACTTTATTTATTTATTCATTCGTCAGATAATTCATTCATTCATTTATTATCTATCTAGCTATTTATTTATTTATTTGCTTGTTTGTTTTTTGGTGGGGCAATGAGGGTTAAGTGACTTGCTCCGGGTCACACAGCTAGTAAGTGTCAAGTGTCTGAGGTCAAATTTGAACTCAGGTCCTCTTGAATCCAGGGCCAGTGATTTATCCAATGTAAGACCTAGCTGCTCCAATCTATATTTCTTAAAATCTCTGAAACTCAGTTGCTCCATCAGTAAAATGTTGTGATAACCTCTGAGATTTTTGTTTGTTTGTTTTTTAACTTTAGTTCTATGGTCATAAGCTCCTATGCCACCGAGGGTCCTTTCCAACTCTGAGCTTCTTTGATTCTGTGACAACTTCCTTCAATATGCATATTTCAGTACTCTCCTCTGGCAGTCACACCAGCATCATTCAGGAGGGCCTAAGCTAAGATACCACTGTGACTCAAGAGTGCACTAGCTAGAATTCATGCTCAAATAGCCTAAGCTGAATTCTCTGATTTGTAATTATTCCTGAGCACATTTCTATTCCAAGGTGGAAGGAAATCCTAAAGTTGACTATCCAGCTTGCTCCTGCCCTATCATGAAATTATAGGCTTTGAGGGCTTAGAGATCCTATAGTCCAAACCTCAAGTTTTTCTAGGTGAGGGAACTGAGGATCAGAGAGGGGAAATAAGTTGTCTGAGCCTGGAGTTCCTGATTCCTAGCCTTGTTCTTGTAATGATTGTAATAACGCCACCTGCTGGAGACTTACTATAGAAGAGCTCTGCCCATGAGGTGAAGGCCTTTGAGGGCAAGGCCATGCGTCTTTTCTTTGGCATCAGGAAGTGATGTTTGCTTGTGGAAGGAAGAAGGGGGAGCCTGGCGCTCTGACTCACTCTTTCATGTGGACTCTGGCGGAGAGCGGAGCTAGAAATGCACTCTCCCTTTAATAGATAGATGAATGTAGGCCTTTCTCTCTCTCTTTACCAAATTCTTATTCTCCTTAATAAATGCTTAAAAGCCTAACTCTTGCTAAAGCTCATA